>NC_053390.1:760798489-761117239 GCF_905171765.1 Bufo bufo | reverse complement strand
ACTCTACAGCCGGATAAATTAGGACCACCATTCATTTAGCAAAAACCCTATACAAGCAGCTAGAGTAATCAATAGTAATTGTTGATCTAGAAAATAATACTAATAATAATAGTAATTGTGCCCCATGCGTCCCCTCCCACAACATGTAAAAAGAGGCACAGGATTCCGTATCCGCCATCCGTCCAAGCCGCTGCAAAAGCATTGATAGAAAAAGATCTGAAAGATAAAAAAAGGGAAAAGGAATAACTATAAATCCAGTTGTCAAAATTAGATGTACAATAAATGACACCAATTAAATTCACACAACCAGGACAAGAAAAATAAAAAAACCTGCAGAACAATGAGGAATCATATCTATATCACACTCCATTTAAACTCGACATTTAAACCAACTGGTTTAAGGCGGTGAATCCAACATAGCTCTCTCTGTTTGAGAGCCAATGTCCGATCACCCCCCCTCCTTGACAGATTGATCTGATCCAATATCATAAATTTTAGATCTTTCTCCCTATGTCCTGCCTCAACAAAATGTTTTGGAACTGGCAAGTCTTTCCTCTTGCGTCTGATTGAAAACCGATGGTTGTTTAGACGTGTCTTCATGTCACATGTGGTCTCCCCAACATATAGGAGACCACATGGACACGAAAGCACGTAAACAACATATGCACTGTCGCATGTAAAAAATTGATGAATGTCATAATGGGTACCTGTTACAGGGTGAATTAATCTGTCCCCCTTAATAATAAATGAGCAGTTCACACAATTAAGGCAGGGGTAGCACCCTTTCCTACGGGACCCAATGTGAGTTTGTACCAAACCTTTAACTGGGATGTTAGGATCTAAAATGTATGATATTGGATCAGATCAATCTGTCAAGGAGGGGGGGTGATCGGACATTGGCTCTCAAACAGAGAGAGCTACGTTGGATTCACCGCCTTAATACTCTGAGACCAGTTGGTTTAAATGTCGAGTTTAAATGGAGTGTGATATAGATATGGTTCCTCATTGTTCTGCAGGTTTTTTATTTTTCTTGTCCTGGTTGTGTGAATTCAATTGGTGTCATTTATTGTACAGCTAATTTTGACAACTGGATTTATAGTTATTCCTTTTCCCTTTTTTTATTTTTCAGATCTTTTTCTATCAATGCTTTTGCAGCGGCTTGGACGGATGGCGGATACGGAATCCTGTGCCTCTTTTTACATGTTGTGGGGGGGGGGGGGGGCGGATGGGGCACAATTACTATTATTATTAGTATTATTTTCTACATCAACAATTACTATTGATTATTCTAGCCGCTTGTATAGGGTTTTTGCTAAGTGAGTGGTGGTCCTAATTTACCTGGTTGTAGAGTTTACGGGAGGTATTGGGTCTGGAGGTGTTTGGGCATGGACGTGTCCTTGACCTCCGTCCCGTTATAGGCCATTGGTGATGATCATGGAAATGATATAACCACTGGTCTCTCTCCATTTACTCTCAATATGTATGGCATTTAAATTATAGGGCTTCTCCTCTGTGTGTCTTGACATTAAAGGTACCACGATCGCTCCAGACTATAACCTGAATACAGCGACTAGTTGGGTGTCCTTATTTATCTAACTATGTCATTCAGCTTGGACATCTATTCTATTGGTCTTTTGACTTTCTTTGTTGTGCCCTCTGTTTTCCCCTCTCCCTGATGTCCTGACTGCGTTGTCTCCTTTCTTCTGGCTGGGATTCGCTTGGCCGGCGGTGTGCGGCTGGCTGTTGCTGGGGCAACGACGCCAGTATTACACTGGCGGTGTTGGCATTTGTGCGCTTGCCCCTCCCCGCTGGCGCGGCGAATCCAGGCGCTGCTCTCGGACAGGTC
Source organism: Bufo bufo (assembly GCF_905171765.1). Lineage (NCBI taxonomy): Eukaryota > Metazoa > Chordata > Amphibia > Anura > Bufonidae > Bufo > Bufo bufo. Next base: position 761,115,393 of record NC_053390.1, on the reverse strand, counting down.
TCGCGATGGCTGCATGGGTCATGTGGATGGTCAGGTGATCAATCACGTGTCCAGGGTGGCGTCTCCTGACTCTGTCTGTTTGAGTTGCGGTTGCTAGGTTTCTGGACATGCGCAGTCGGACTTGGAGGAAGCAGATTTTGGCGCCGCCACTCTATCCCCGCTGAGTGAGTTTTTATCTTTATTAATTATAGCGATTGCTAACACTTGTACACAGGTGATGTAACACGGCTTTAATGAGTACAATTTACACAGTTTATGGTATATGTTTGTACTAATTATAAATATTATTGATTTGCACACTGGAACACATTATGTAAATTATATTATTGTTCACTATATGATGATATTATATGTATTTCTCGCACTTATTATATTATTCATTAATTGATTATCACTTGATTTGTTGCTATGTATTCTGGGTATATATACCCCATTGAGACACCATGTTTTATGCTTGATAAAGACTGCATTGAGCGGTTGAAACGTTGCAGAGGGGAATAAAGGGTCCATCATTTTTTTCACTTTAGGCTACTTTCACACTTGCGGCAGTGTGATCCGGCGGGCAGTTCCGTTGTCGGAACAGCCCGCCGGATCCGCCGATCTGCCACTGACTGAAAGTATTTGTGAGACGGATCCGGATGCGGATCTGTCTCACAAATGCATTGCAAGGACGGATCCGTCTCTCCGCTTGTCATGCGGACAGACGGATCCGTCTTGTACATTTTTTCACATTTTTACCGGTCTGCGCATGCGCAGGCCGGAAGGATGCATCCGGCATTCAGGCAAGTCTTCATTTTTTTTTCGCCGGAGAGAAAACCGTAGCATGCTGCGGTTTTCTCTTTTGCCTGATCAGTCAAAACTACTGAACTGAAGAAATCCTGATGCAAACTGAACGGATTACTCTCCATTCAGAATGCATGGGGATAAAACTGATCAGTTATTTTCCGGTATTGAGCCCCTGTGACAGAACTCAGTGACGGAAAAGAAAAACGCAAGTGTGAAAGTACACTTATGTCTAGAGTGCTGCCTCATCTTTTGAACGTATATATATATATATATATAAAAGAGATATATATATATACACCGGTATTTATTTTTGTTTTATTTTTGTTATTAAACATTTCTAAAGTCAATTCAATCAGAGACGCATATGTTCTGACTGTACCAGTGATAGAGTTCCATCTATTTTGGACATATAAAATTGCCTGTACACCATTATTTTTCATTCTAATTAATGACCAGTAAATATTTAATCGTCATAAACTGTAGTCAAACCCAAGCGCCTTGATTTATTGAAAGTACTGCCTACATAATGATTTATTTCATGTGCAGAGAACTAAAGGGAAAAATAAAAAAAAAGAACATTTCATTTTGTTTTAGTTTTTGGAATGCTGTATTGATACTGATTAGTGTTGGGCGCAAATACTCAAATCACGTATTTAATCGCCACTTCGAGAATTTGCGAATATTTAGAATACAGTGCTAAATTTTCATATTCGCGAATATTCAAATTTTTTTTTTATTTGAACCCATGATCCCTCCTTGCTTCTTGCTTGTGGGCTAATGAGAAGGCTGCAATGTCTTTGTCTGAGCTTAGCAACATCCCTAGCAACCAATAGGAAAGTTGCCTACCCCTTACTACACTGCTCAAAAAAATAAAGGGAACACAAAAATAACACATCCTAGATCTGAATTAATTAAATATTAATCAGAAATACTTTGTTCTTTACATAGTTGAATGTGCTGACAACAAAATCACACAAAAGTAAAAAAAATGGAAATCAAATTTTTCAACCCATGGAGGTCAGGATTTGGAGTCACACTCAAAATGAAAGTGGAAAAACACACTACAGGCTGATCCAATTTTGATGTAATGTCCTTAAAACAAGTCAAAATGAGGCTCAGTAGTGTGTGTGGCCTCCACGTGCCTGTATGACCTCCCTACAACGCCTGTGCATGCTCCTGATGAGGTGGCGGACGGTCTCCTGAGGGATCTCCTCCCAGACCTGGACTAAAGCATCTGCCAACTCCTGGACAGTCTGTGGTGCAACGTGACGTTGGTGGATAGAGCGAGACATGATGTCCCAGATGTGCTCAATTGGATTCAGGTCTGTGGAACGGGCGGGCCAGTCCATAGCATCAATGCCTTCGTCTTGCAGGAACTGCTGACACACTTTTTGCAGTTCTGAGAGAGAGCGAGAGCAGTGTCATTGCTGTGCTCTGTGCTTTGCTGTGTCATTACATTAGATAGTTAGTTAGTTAGCTTATATATAATACAGATAGTTAGTGGGAGATAGTCAGTGTAGGTTATATCCTGATATAGTGTAGCTGATAGGTTCCAGTGCAGGGTGTTAGGTAGTGTGATAGGTTCTGCTGTCCATACATACATGCTACAGACATAGTGCTGTGATGCCACAAGTTCACAAAAATACTTAGTGCACCAATTAGTAATATGTAGTCAGACCTGCTAAAATGTGAAGTTGCACATATTGCGCAAAAATAAGCGCATCATTAATTGTCGATTTGCGCAATCGCGAATATATTGGAGCACTCTATCTGCATATAAAGCTATCGTAGTGTTCTTCCGTGCCAACCATTTTCTCCAGTTTCAGGAAACTTCTAGCAGCTTGAAAAATGTAGCAACAGTTACCCACGCCTGTATTGCGCGCGCAATACGCGCATATTACATTGCCGATTTTCACAATCAAGAAAATAATAGCGAATTCTCGAATTTGCGAATTTATGATGAATATTCGCCCAAATATTTGCGAAATATCGTGAATTTAAATATTGCCCCTGCCGCTCATCACTAATATTGAAAATGATTTCTCCATAAACTGGAATAACATGATATGAAATGTTGACTAATGTAGGAGTTAAATAGATGTACAGAGTATGAAAATGATTGATGACTGATTAAAAAGAAAATCAAAATGTCACATATACCACTTATGCATTATTTATGTTCCGAAGAAAACCAAATGGTTAAAAGAAAAACTGAAGGTAATTTATTCAAAGTGCATTGTATACAATGAAATACACTTCCATAGTCGGTACATTTTGTCATTTGCCAAGTGCAGTAAATATTTCATATTACAGAAAATTACTGTCCTGTATTTTTTCATTACTCAGAGAGCTACGGTTTATACATGTATGCCACAGTCATTAGTCTTTTTCTATGATGACTGTCTGGAATATTTTCACAAGGAAACTACAGAAAATTAATGTATGCACAATACAATGTATATTTTACACTATGAGTACAAGATCTATTGGGTTATTGGGATCACAAAATCTGTTGAATTTGCATCTGTCATCATATTTTTGTATAACATCAAGAAAATAAATATATTAAATCCAGATTTTCATATGATATCTTTATTTTTTACTGTAAAAAATCAATATAAAATAACATGCCAAAATCGTGTTTCCTCTTCAAATCGGTTTGATTTTATATAACATACAGCTCATAAAAAGGGACTATCTTCTGTAGGGGTATACATAGTGTGTGTTTGTGGGTTCTTCATTTATATAGCGCAAAAATATTGCAGCACTGTAGAGAGATTTTCATCATTCACATTGGGGTTTACAATCTATATTCCAAATTCACCTATCCGTAATTCAGTATATTATTAGTATATGGGAGGAAATTTAAGTGCCTGAAAGTAAGAAATGCGCTGCTTTTTGATGCATCCAAACCCAAGACCTCTGTGCTACAAGGCAACAGTGTCCCCCTGCAGATCAGTGCCTCTGTTGCTGAGAAATTATGCTTTTTGTATTATGCAAATGAGTTGTTTGGTGCAACAAGAGCATCACTGTTGCATATCTCACAAGGACTGCTCCCAATGCCCTCTATCATACACAGTCCCCATGTCCTCTCTCATAGAATACTCCACATGCCCCCTCTCTGTAACACAAACTGCTACCAATGGTTCCCGTCTCTCATACAAACTGCTCCTCATGCCTTGTCTCAGATTGCTCCCCATACTTTCTTTAAAACAGACTCCTTCTAATGCCCTTGTAAGAAACAGTCATGTAATGTCCCCAAGTTTCATTACTCTGTTTAAACTGTGTTAAAATTCAATGTACAGTATATGTGTTTCTGTATTACTCTGATACTGGTTCTTTAAGGCAGCAGCTAAGTGTTGAAGTGACACGCCGCCTATGATGTCAGCCTGCCTCGGATGCAGTCTGTGTGAGCAGGGAGAAACAGGATGTGACCAGTCTTGAGCTGCTGCGGCCATATTGGCTAGAGACAGAATAGATTTTGTGCTGTGTAAAAGGTGTGAGGAGATACCAAAGGACTTCCCTGTGCAGCCAGGCCATGTGAACTTCGGTCTAGAGATGGACGGAGCACAAAGAAACAGTGCATTTAGTAGAGCCACGCTGAAAAGGACTGTGTGCGGCAACTAATCAGTGGAGTTGACATTGGGCTGTGTGAATTGCCACCAACAGAAAGAGACTCACAGTGCTGTCGATGTACCAGACAGTATCTGTAAAATCCGGGATTACATCACACCCCAGTATATACATTCTGCAGCACGATCAGAGTGCTAAAGGACATCTGCTGTTAAATTCCATTGTATCCAACTGGTTTCCCGGCCTGCTGAGGAAGACTTAATCGTTACTGTCACGGATGATATTGCAGATAGCTGGAAGTTATGGATAAACATCCGACTGGCTTGATCGCAAACTAAGGAGCATAAAGGTGACCCCTGGAAAACCCTAAGAGCTCACCCTGACTGCTAAGCTCATACAAAGGTCTCAGAGGTAGATGATTGCATGCCCTCGTACCTAGACTGTGTGACACCTGAAAACCCTATAATAGTGAGGGGACACGACCACCGGCTCCCTGCACTTAATACGGAGGGAGTCAGGGTCACCTAGAATCAAGCCAGAAGGTAGACACAATACAAGAAAGGACTTATCTGAACAAGCAGTAACAGAAGTCTCCAGCAGTGATCACTTCAATCCAGGAAGTAATATAAACCGCAAAGTGAGGCAGTAGGGGAGGGAATATAAAGGGAGGCAATTAGTGTGAATAGGTGACAGCTGGGAGAAGGAGATGACAAAGTGAAACCAAAACAAAGAACATCATGCAAGAGGTACAGAAAAACGTCTGCCAGACCTTCTCAGAGAGCTGGCAGTGACAGTTACAGATCCTGCGTTCACTGGAAGAAAAGGAAAACATCGGGCCCCACCGTGCCCTTCTACAAACTGTAAGAGGTCCAGTTGGACCACTGGGACAAGGGGGGTGCACACTCAATTGTGAAGATTACGGTCAGTTAGGGACAGTTTGTGGGACTATTGCTTATTGAGTGTTCGCACTGCAAATACTGACATAGAAACTGTGAAAATTGTTGTACCATTTGACTTGAATTGTTTACATTATTCTGAATAGTTTGCTTGTATTTACCCATGTTATCTCACCATTAACCTTCCTTTATTAATCTATAGTAAATACAATTTTCTTGAACTGGACCACTGCGTATGCACTATTTTCTGGTTGCGGAGCCAAACCACCTGCCTTGCTCTCGGTTCACACTCTCTCCTCATATAGTCTTCTCAATACCCCCTCTTCACACTGCTCCTCATGTCTATTCTATTTCACAAACTGCTCTCATGTGTCCTCTCGCTAACAAATCCTAATTTTCCCTCCCTCTCTCTCACAGTTTGCTCCCCAGGATTTTTGCCTCTCTCACACAAACTGCTTCTTATGCCCCCTAGATATCACAGAGTGCTGTCCAAGACCCCATTTATTACACAGACTGTGTATGCCCCCCTCTGTTATACAGACTGCCCACTATGTCTTCTCTCACATAGATTGCTCCCCATCCCCTTGTCTTTTTACACACAGACTATTCCACATGGCCTCCCATTCTCATAGACAGCTCCCAATTGTTCTCCCCTCTCTCACACAGTCTGCTCTCTCTCCCTCTGAGTCCGCTAATTACATTCTACCTCAAGCAGCATTAGGATTAAGTCTCTACCCTTACTATTCAATCAGGCAGCCTCACCTAACTAAAATCTTCCACCTGTCTCTCTCCTCTGGCATCTTCCCCTCTTCTTTCAAACATTCTGTCATAACCCCATTCATAAAAACCCTTCTCTTCATGCGTCCTGTGCAACTAACTATAGGCCTATCTCTAATCTCTAGTGTTGATCACGAATATTCGAATTGCGAATTTTAATCGCAAATATCTGCACTTCGAGAATTCGCGAATATTTAGAATATCGCAAAATAAATTCGTAATCGCGAATATTTGATTTTTTTAAATACCAGTTAATGCGATTCGCAATCAGGAAAACAATGCCTGGAGATCACAAATTTGCGAATTTGCAAATATATGACGAATATTCGCCCAAATATTCACAAAATATCGCGAATTCGAATATTGCCCCTGCCGCTCATCACTACTAATCTCCCCTTCTTCTCAAAACTCCTGGAGCATCTGCTCTACTCTTGCCTCATCTGTTATATCTCTACTAACTCTCTCCTTGATCCAGTACAATCTGGTTTTCAAACCTTACATACTACAGAAACTGCCCTCACCAAAGTGACCAGTGACCTCCTGACAGCTGAATGCAATGGAGACTACTCTACTAGTTCTCCTTGATCTCTCTGCTGCATGTGACACTGTAGGCCACCATCTCCTCCTCACCATGCTCCAATCTATCAGCCTAAGGCCTCTTTCACACTACAGTATGTCCATTTCAGTGTTTTGCGTTCCGTTTTTCACGGATCCGTTGTCCCGTTTTTGGGTTCCGTTGTGTCTCCGTTTCCGTTCAGTATGTCCGCAAAAACCTTTCAGTATGGTTTCCGTATGGTTCCCGTATACGGTCCGTTTTTCACGGATCAAAAACGGAAGCCACCTGTATTTGTGCTCAGCCAAAGTTTGGCAACAAGAAACACATGGCCACAGTGGGCTGGGCCTAGCATTTGTTAATGACGGATCCGCAAAAAACGGATGACATACGGATGACATACGGATGCCTTCCGTATGCATTCCGTTTTTTTGCGGACCCATTGACTTTAATGGAGACACGGACCGTGATTTGCGGACAAACATAGGACATGTTCTATCTTTCCACGGCACGGAAATACTGAAATACTGAAACGGAATGCACACGGAGACACTTCAGTATTTTTTGCTGAACCATTGAAATGAATGGTTCAGTATCTGTTCCGTATACTGAACTCAAAAAACGTCCAGTATACTGAACGCAAAATACTGTAGTGTGAAAGAGGCCTTAAAGGGATTCTGTCACCAGGTTTTACCCCTGTCAGCTAAACATATGCTGATGTTCAGGGCGTCTTCACGATTCCTAATGTGGGCTTCTAAATGTCATCTGTGGGCTTATTTAGCTAAAAAACAGCTATTACTAACCTGTCAGTCAAACAAATAAGGTGCCCAAGGGGATGTTAATGGATGCAAGGTGCCGGCCGCACCCGCCGCCATTCGTGCCCAGCGCCGCCTTTCCAGACTTCTGCGCCGCCTCCTAATCCTCTGTGCCGCCTCTTGCTCTCCCTCCCTCCCCCCTCCTCCTGCTGTAAGATCTCGCGCATACAGGGGTTGAGCGAAGTGCTGGCGCATGCGCACTTCGCTGTAAGAAGCCAAATGGAGAAGTCCGCACGGGCGCATCAGGCAGAGCCCTGTGCGCAAGCGCAAGATCTTACAGCAGAAGGAGGGGGGAGGGAGGGAGAGCGAGAGGCAGCACAGAGGATTAGGAGGCGGTGCAGAAGTCTGGAAAGGCGACGCTGGGCACGAAGGGCGGCGGGTGCGGCCGGCACCTTGCATCCATTAACATCCCCTTGGGCACCTTATTTGTTTGACTGACAGGTTAGTAAAAGCTGTTTTTTAGCTAAATAAGCCCACAGATGACATTTAGAAGCCCACATTAGGAATCGTGAAGACGCCCTGAACATCAGCATATGTTTAGCTGACAGGGGGGAAAACTGGTGACAGAATCCCTTTAAGGGCACTGTTCTCTCTTGGTTTTATTTCTATCTCTCTCACCACTCTTTCAGTGTATCATTCTCTGGCTCTAGTTCTCCTCTCCCTCTTGCTGTTAGCGTTCCCCAGGGTTCACTCTTAGGTTCTCTCTACACAGTCCCTATTGGACAGACAATTAGTAGATTTGATTTCCAGTACTGTCTCTATGCTAATGAAACCTAACTATCCACTTCATCCCGTGACATCACCCCTGCTGTTCTACAGTCCACAAGTGACTGTCTGTCGGCTGTCTCTAAGATCATGTCCCCTCTCTATCTGTAACTGAATCTTTCAAAAACAGAACTTCCGGTGTTTACACCATCTACTAACCTACCAAAACCTGATCCATCTCAGTGTGTGGCACTACCATCACGCCCCATGCCAGCTCTCTCGTGTTATGTTTGACACTGATCTTTCATTCACCTCCTATATTTAATCTCTTGCCTGCTCATTTCGCCTGCACTTCAAAAACATCTCTAGAATTCACCTCATCCTTACTGTGGAAACAACAAATATTCTCATTGTTACCTTGATCTCCTCTCTCCAATCCCCTCTGAACACAGCAGCCAGACTCATCTTTCTGTCTAGCCACTACTTCAATGTCTCCACCCTGTGTCAGTCTTTGCACTGTTATACAGTACAGGATTCAATTTAAAGTTCTTACTCGCACCCATAAATCTCTCCACAGTGCTGCACCCCCCTACATCTCCTCCCTCCTTTCTGTCTATCATCCTACCCATGCTCTCCATTTAGCTAATGACTTACCACTAACATCCTCCATAATCTGAACCTCTCACTGCTGTCTCCAAGACTTCTCCTGAGCTGCACCAGTTCTCTGGAATGCCCTAACTCAATCAATTAGGTTAATTTATAACATCTACAGTTTTAGGCGCTCCCTAAAAACACATCCTTTTAGGTTAGACTGTTAGCCAATCACATTCCCAAATCAAACTCTTCTCCATTCAACCCCAACCCCTCCAGAATCATTCTTCTGAACCTGATATCCACCACACCACATGCACTCAGAAGCACTACAGATAGCGGCTGTTGACTGGCTCATGCAGCCTTAAATCTACTCCCCTATTGTGTTTTGAGATGGTCAGACCATTGCACGAATAAAGTAGTGATGAGCAGCATAGGCAATATTCGTTTTCGCAATATTTTGCGAATTTTTGGCCTAATATTTGCCATGAATTTGCAAATTCTAGAATTCATGATCTCCCGTTATTATTTTCTTGATTGCGAAAATCGTCAATATAATATGCGCATATTGCGCACGCAATACAGGCGTGGGTCACTTTTGCTACATTTTTCAAGCTGCTAGAAGTTTCCTGAGACGGGAGAAAATGCACAGTACAGTAATTCCTATCACACTACCTAACACCCTGCACTGGAACTTATCAGCTACACTATATCACAGTCTAACCTACACTGACTATCTTCCACTAACTCTCTATATTATATATACTGTATGAGCTAACTATCTATATAATGTAATGACACAGCAAAAGCACAGAGCACAGCAATAACACTGCTGTCTCTCTTAGAACTGCAAAAAACTGCATAAAGTGGCTGCTAGGGATGTTGCTAAGCTCAGACAAAGATATTGCAGCCTTCTCATTGGCCCACAAGCAAGAAGCAGGGAGGTTACTGATGAAAAAAAAAAACTAGAATATTCGCCATTACGAAGATATAGCACTATATTCTACATCTTCGTGAATTCTCGAAGTGACGATATTCGCAATAAAAATTTGCGATCAACACTAGAATAAGCACTTACCTTTTGTCTCACCCCTATCTCCTCATAGATTGCAAGCTCTTGTGAGCAGGGCCCTCATTCCTTTTGTTTTAATTATTGACATGTTTGTTGCTATGTTATGTGTGACTCTGTACTTCTATAGTCCAAATGTATGTTACTGAATTCCCTTTTGCGTTCTATATTCATTAGCTGCTTGTTTAAGGCTACTTTCACACTAGCGGCAGGACGGATCCGACAGGCTGTTCACACTGTCGGATCCGTCCTGCCGCTATTTTGCTGTGCCGCTGGACTGCCACTCCGTCCCCATTAACTATAATGGGGACGGGGGTGGAGCTCCGGCACAGCACGGCAGTGCGCGGTGAGAGGCCGCCGGACTAAAAAGTCGGACATGCAGTACTTTTAGTCCAGCGGCCTCTCGCCGCGCACTGCCGTGCTGCGCCGGAGCTCCACCCCCGTCCCCATTATAGTCAATGGGGACGGAGCGGCAGTCCGGCGGCACGGCGAAATAGCGGCAGGATGGATCTGACAGGGTGAACAGCCTGTCGGATCGGTCCTGCTGCTAGTGCGAAAGTAGCCTAAATCACCATTTATAGATTACAGTACAAACTTATCATTTTATAAACTAGAAGATACTATATTTATCAAGCATTTGTTCACCGTGGTAATGAATCTTTGCACTCTGTACCTCCCATTTGGGATGTGTATATGATTCAATATAAGCATTTTCAAGTTTGTGCTGACCTAAGAGAAAGTAAAAAAATGAAGACTTTCCCTTTTAACAAATTAAAGAAATTGAAGAAATCAAAATTCCCTATGTTACTATATCACTATGGTCTACATCTATACACTTACATTTAAAAAAAAAAAAAGGTGGCTGCTCTCATGTATTGTTTTTGTGTGGTTGCTAAATACTGATAGGCTTCCTAATGTAATCCAACGAAACATTTTAACACTGCCTGTTGGGAAGTCCAATTATTGTGTACTCCAGAAAAGCTTCCAAAGTAAATGATAGACATGCCATAAGGTTACATTAGCCCAATGGAGGCCAAAAAAAGTGTCCTTTTGGCCTCCATCCATCTGCTATACATCAGTAAAGTGAAAAAATTGGAACAGCCTAGTAGACTATGCTATTGCATGGAATGATGTCCAGTACTGTGGGACACTATGGGTAACATTGCATGGCGGTAACAGACCCCTGTTAAACATGCACATCAATCTTCCTGAGGAACAAAAATATTATACATTTTTTAGGAATTGCCAGTTAATTTTCTTTTGTTTTAGCACTTGCCATTTCAGCATCTATCTTTTTCTGTAAATTGTTTCATTGTCACTGTGTAATCTGAAATTAGTATTTTCTATGAATATACTGTACACACTGTTAAGTATACTTTTTCCACATCTACTGTGGAACCTCAACAATGGGTTGCCTTGTTCCTGGTTGTTTCACTTACCCATGGCTATTCCCCCTTATGTTCCAATTAAGTTCCATAATTAAGTGAGTTTTTTTTCATATTTCACCCTTTTCATTTTCTTTTGTTCAAAAATGTATTTTCCGTTTACACATAATTTTTTTTTTAGATTTCAATGTGTGCCCCATGAACTTTCCATCAGTCGTATGATGTGATAGTGCTTCCAGGTTAGCGCTATCTATTCAGTGCATGAATGCTGACTGTCCATGAGCCTAAGGAAGGTAGTGGAGCGCCACTGAGACTTGTAAGGTGCAATATCTCTATCTTTTATACGATACTTTAATAAACCCTAGTTTATAATAGCGCTGATGCCAACCTGCCTTTTTATCCTACACTACTTTCTTCACAAATGTACAAGTCACAAAACTCAATTGTTATATATGTTCCTATATGCATAGTAGAAAGGAACACTGATTTAGTTACCCATAGCAACCAATCAGATTCCGCCTTTAATTTTCCAAAGGAGGTCTGAAAAATGAAAGGGATAGGGGTTGCATAGCTGACATAATCAAATGGCTATTTACTGGGATATGTTGCAGTCTTGTCCTTCCGGCACATAGTTCAGATGAAGAGTTCACAGTGTGGTGTGAACAGGGCCATACATGCACATGATAAAATGTAAAAATGGCTCCAAGCCATTAGCTTTAAGCCCTTAGTGACCACCAATACGCCTTTTTATTGCGGCCACAAAGGAGCCTTAGGCTGGGCCCTACCGCATGTAAGCGGTTATATAGGGAGCGGACTCCCTCTGTATCCCATCAACACCCTGCAAATGATATCACAGGGTTCCGATGTCAGTGCATGCAGGTTGGGGCACAGTGTAGGCCCCAGGCCTACCTCCAATGTTTCCCAGCAGGCCGTGCCTCTCTGACACAGCCTGCTGATGAATGTCAATATAGCATTGACATTAAAATGCATTGCACTATAGGAATAGTGCAATGTATTTTAAAAGCGCTCATAAGATTGCCTATTATAGTTCCCTTGTGGGACCATTAAATTGTTAAAGAAAAGTAAAAGAAAGCTACAACAAAAAAATTCCATGCAAAACAAAATTATACACCTTTTTTCCATTGAACAAAATGATTTTCAATGGGAAAATTACAAATATAAAATCTCCTCCACTTATTTGATATCGCCATGTCTGTAATGACCTAAACTGCACAATTAAAAAAAAAAAAAAAAAAAAAACTGAATTGCTGCTGTTTGCTTAGTCGTCACCAAAAAATTAATAATTAAAAAGTGATCAAAAAGTGTTATGCACCCCAAAATTATACTAATAAATACTGCAAGTCGTCACACAAAACTCCACTTAAAAAAAAGGGGGTTTTACTGTGCAAAACTAGTAAAACATAAATAAAACTGCCCCACAGAATACAATTATTGAGTTATTTGTGCCAAAAAATGAACTCCACTTTTTGCGTAAAAACTCTGTGGCCCTCACACGGCTACATAGATAGAAAAATAAAAAAATGTATAGTTCTTTGAAGGCGACTATGAAAAAATGAGAAAAAATGTCCAGGTCATTAAGGGCTAAAACAGGCTGGTCACTAAGGGGTCAATATAATATTTTTTTTAAACTGCAATTAGTCAAATATTCAATGCATGTACTTTCATATATATAGAATGGTCCATCAGGTTAAATTTTTTCTTCTTAAAGGTGCCCTTTTTTGTAGCCAGCTCTACTTGCTTCCAGAGTTTGACCATCATTAAGTTCCGAACTGGTCATGACAATGGAGCAGTCCTTGGATGATCCAAAATAAAGAAGAGATGATGGAGACAGCATGTCCTAATCTTGGTTATTTCATTCCGGATGCAACGTTTCGGCTAAAGAGCCTTTCTCAAACAATGCTCCACGGATTACGGGAAAGCTTACCACTTACTTCGGAGACGTGCACCCACTGCTGACTACTAGGAGTTCTGTCCAACACTCGATTTAAATGGAGCAGTCTTGTCATCACTTGTGAGTCATGATGGAAAGTACTACAACCGTATAACCATCTTCTGTATCAAATAATATCACATAATACAATGTAATAACTAAACAGCGCTTTTTTCGAGTCATCCAGGGGTTTGCATAGAAAATATTCCAACCATTAACTACTGTTATCCACAAATATTATTCCAATTACATGTACAGGGTAGGGAGTGTGGTCACCCATGCAAAAGGAGGAATTTGAGAGGTCAATACATAGCAGCATGGTGTAAAGTTTTGTATTACTATTAGATTACAGAAAATTGTTTTTGCTTTAAAGTCAGAATCTAATTTTCATTTTTACATAGTTGTTTTTTTTTTCACACTTAACCGAACAGCTGTAGGGTTTAATACCAAAATAACTTTTATTTTCATTTTAAAGGAATGAAAATGTTAAATTATTCAAATCCCACTATATTTCTAAGAGCACACGGATTATGTTTTATTGTCTGTTGTGTTTAGAAAGTGCCCTTTGTATTTGTATGTGAAAGTTTAGATTTTATTTTTAGGATACAGAGCGCAAGTTTTATGTAGAGATTTTGAGTACTAGTCAGCAGCACCCTGCACTAAGCACCAATTGACCGCTCTGTGTTATTAATTTGCTTACTCTGGTGTTCCACAGACCACCTGTCTCAAAGTGCTGACTTGATGGTTTAGAAGAATTGCTTCATACAAAGATTGCAATTTCCATGTAATCAATTTAAAAAGAACGTTTAAAGTAAAAAGCTTTATAAGCATTATGATTTACTTAAAATAAAAATTGTTCCCTCCAAGTATTTCTTAAATTATACCACAGGCTTTTTTTTACAGGAAGCTTTTGAGACAACATACAGTTAGATTATTTTCTTTGTTGTGGTAATATAGCTTGGGTATCTTACAGTATAACATACCAATGACAGTATCTTTTTTAGTTTTTTTTTCTATAATATTCTATCCAAACTACACAAATCAATTGGTGTACATCAGGTCATGCGCACCAGAGAGGCCACCCCCAACAATACAGAACATCTGAACATGTATTGTACATTAACTTTGTTGTTACCATTCCACACAGTATATGTCATCAATAAAGTTTAATAGGTCATAAGACGTAAACCCATAAGACGTAAACCTGATGGTCCTTCTTTGGCCAATTATTGGGGATGAGTGTTTGTAGAAAAGCCCGTTCCTGATAATTGGCCCATATAAAGGTGCCAGTGATTATCTGATGAACAAGTGAAAACACATTCCCTGAGTGATCATATCAGTTAGACATGAGATTGCAGTAGATATGATTGCTGCATGTAAATGCAATTTCAGCTTCGCTAATAATCAGGCATATATCGGTGTTGACTTTTTTGGGAAGCCGGTAGGGCTTAGCAGAAGGGGAAGTGTCTAGCAGTCTACAACAGCTCATAGTTTTCATGGATTTGCTTTTCTGGTAGGGGGTCGTATGGCTGACAACTAATTAAAGTGTCTAGCAGGAACTTTAAGTGGCCCAGAAAAAAAAAAATTGTAGGTGGGTCTAAATTGACAGAAGGCAGGGCCAATATATGTAGCATGGCCAAAATAAGTAGGTGAGAACAGCAATACTGTGGTGCAGGACAAAATACTGCCCCAGCAGAACCAAATGCACAGTGCAGCACAAAATAGTGCTGTCTCTGCTGCAGCATTCAACTCTATCACCGTCCTGAGGATAGCAATACAGTTGAATGCAGAAGGGCACTTTTTTCTGCAAGCCGAGTTCATAAGTACCAGATGCTTTACACATTAATTAATGCTGAGAGCATCATATCGTTATGTACCTGACCGGCAATCATGTGGAGGGTGTGGGTGGCCCCTTGGACAAATTTCCCTGTAAGGTCAATAGCCAGTCTGCCTCTAGTGTCTGGTCAACTTTAGAAGGGTACCTATATGTTTATCACAGTATGCCTTGCTCATGAAACTGCAAGCAATCAACCTTAATCTATGAACGAACCTAGAAGCAATTACCAATTTTCTTGAAGCACCATCACAAAATTAAAAAGGAAAGTTCAGCAGCTCTCACCTGCCCCCTCCTTCACCTGTGAGCATGGAAAGCCTGAGTCAGGCCCGGGTAGCATAGATGCGAAAAAGATTCAAGAAATCCAGCTCCACTTCGATAAAAGTAATCTTTATTTTGCTTGCGGTAAAATCTCATCCAAATATGGTTACAAAAAGTCTTGTCTACACGTTTCGGGCTACCAGAAACAATTCCAGCCCTTCCTCATGACATAGTAAGACATTAAAAGTGGCACCTTTTAAAAGGGAAACTGCACCTGTTTTCACTAATTGTGTTCACATGACTGCAAATGCCCTCAAAAGAGTGTCACGCCTCTGAACAACTCTTCTCATGAAAATAAAAAGAGAAAAAAAACATACAATACATAGTAAAAGAAACTATGCAAGAAACACATAAGGTATATACTGGCTAGGAAAATAATAGAATATAATAAAAAAGGAGAGATTATGTTCCTAAATATGGAAGCTACGTGGGCTCTGAAGGTGTGAATTATTGTTGCAGGATTAAGTCCAAACGTTTATTCAGACCATCTGGTTAGCGCGTATTTAATGCAAAAATCCAGAAGGACTCTCTATTTAGTAATTTTCTTCTGTGGTCTCTATTTCTATGCCCTGCACCACCATATCCGATGTGTCCCCACCATGGCAAACAGCAAAATGCAAACTGGCTGCAGATACATTGCGATTGCCATGGTGGGGCACATCAGAAATGTGTTTGCGTATTTTGCATGTAAATAAATAAATGCATGAGTTGTGTTACAATTAAGGTACGATTTCATTTGAAATACTCTGTCATTTGAAGCTGAAACAAAAGTCTTAGAGATAGACATATGCATGCAACAGATGCACTTATGATGTCCACACCTATAGCTCCCTTTGGACTTAAGCCAGACTGGTTGCAGTTTTTTCTTTTCCTGGTATAGACTGGGGCTGACATAGTTTGCGATGTTTTTTTATAATGCAACATATTTGTTTAACCTCTGTACTGTATTGTGTAACAAACAGATTGTTCTTCCTGTTACTATTACTTTTAGAGTTTTTGTTGTAATTTTTGTTTCTGTTAGTAACTGTACTGCGGGGTTCACCCCCTTCAGCACATTTTCCTGTCTTGGATAAACCAGGGATCCTCTTTCAATAGTTGAAACCTGTCGTATTGCAACCTCAACTTGTTTTATGCCATAAGCTCTTTTATATAATCTGTGAGAGATATTTTCAGCCTCAGTCAAGAAGCTTTTTTCATCCGTGCAGTTTCTTCTTGCACGTATTATCTCACCCCTTGGTATATTGGCTATGACATGTTTAGGGTGACAAGATGTAGCATGTAGTGTGGTATTCCCTGCCATGGGTTTTCTATAAGTGCATGTGAGGACTTGATTGGTGGAGGGATCCCCCCTCAGGCGCAAATCCAAAAAAGAAACCTCCCGTATATCATGGTGGACACTAAAGGAAATAGTGTCCACACAGGGGTTGATATAACCACAGAAGGATGGTATGGCCGCCACATCACCCGTACAGATTAGGATCAGGTCATCAATGTAACGGCCATACCACCTGATGTGATGCCAGAAAGGGTGGATGTCGATGAGGAGAAAGCTCCTCTCCCACCATGCCATAAATATATTGGCTATGGAGGGAGATAACTTAGCCCCCATCGACACCCCCGATATCTGAAGATAAAACTTGTTGTTGAACATGAAAAAGTTGCGCCTGAGGAGGAAGTCCACCACCAAAAGTACATATTCCTGCAAGCCTGCAGTAATATTCCCATATGTCTTTAAGAACCAGGCTAGAGCTCGTATGGCCAGTTAATGCGGACAATTAGTGTATAAAGACACAACGTCCGCTGTGATCCATGTATAATTTGAAGCCATTCAATTTTCTCAACTATTTGTAAAACGGACGCTGTGTCTTTAAGAAAACCAGGTATAAGTGGTATAAGCGGTTGGAGTATGGAATCAACCCATTGGGAGATTCTTTCAGAGAATGACCCAATGCCTGCCACAATGGGCCTAAGGGGAGGTGGAAAAACATTTTTGTGTGTCTTGGGGAGTGCATGAAATACCGGAATGACAGGAGATACGATATAAATGTATTCAGATTCCCTATTGGTCGGGAACCCTGATTTAATTCCCAGATCCAGAAGATCCTTCAGTTCCCTCTGAAAAGAGGAGAGGGGGTTGTCGCTAAGGGTAACATACACTGTGGTGTCACTAAGCATAGATTCAATTTGGGTCCTATAAAGACCACTATCTAATACGACAACCCCACCCACTTTATCAGATTGTTTTATCACAATATCCCCCCTCGATTTCATATCATTTAAAGCCTTCATTTCATTTTTAGTCACATTGTTAATGCCAACAGGGTTCAAATTAATTTGATCAAGCAATAAGACCAAATCTCGCTCCACCAATTCTTGGTATCGGTCCAGTGCTGGGATCTGGATTGAATCGGATAAAAATCCTGATTTTTGGTATAAAAGTGCAGTGACCTATTATTCAATTCCAGATCACCCAGGACTGTGTTCGATTCCTGAAGTTCACATGCATGCATCATTTCATAGAAACTCATGTTCCCTATAATATGGGAACTTGTATTATCATGGACAGACGGATCACTCGTGGATGTCACAGAGTTATCCGCGTCCCCAATCTCCGCAACACAGTCATCATCACCACCCACCTGAAAGTGTCGTCGGAGAGTGAGGGCGCGGGCCAGTCTGTTGACATCCAGAAGCGTCCTGTATAAATCAAATTGACAGGTGGGAGAAAAGGTTAACCCTCTTTTGAGTACACTGATATCATCGTCTGATAGTATGGAGGCGGACAAGTTGATCACTTGGAGTTCATCCTGTCCTTTTTGTATCTCACTGGATACAGGCGGTTTTCGATGTTTCCGACCCGCCCTCCGTTTTTTGAAACCGCTTTATGTGAACCAGTCTCTTGGACCTGTGAGGTATGCGTGAGCGAAGAGGCAAGATCCTGTTCAGAATCAATGGAATCCAAATCCGTTGAGCTAAATGAGACCCTCTGGGGATTTCTTCTTTTCTTTTTGTTGCGCAGCTTTTTCAGGATGGAACGAGGTGTGTTCTGTTTGGAGTCTGTCCATGTATACACCTGATTGGACTCATAGTCAAGCAAATCAAGGTTGTATTTCCTTTGTTTGAATTTTATAAGGTCATCTTCCATCTTTTGTAGATGGTGGGGACACATCCATGATAGGGACACATCGGATATGGTGGTGCAGGGCATAGAAAGAGTTTTTTTGCCCAAACGTGGAGGAGACCACAGAAGAAAATTACTAAATAGAGAGTCCTGCTGGATTTTTGCATTAAATACGCGCCAACCAGATGGTCTGAATAAACGTTTGGACTTAATCCTGCAACAATAATTCACACCTTCAGAGCCCACGTAGCTTCCATATTTAGGAACATAATCTCTCCTTTTTTATTATATTCTATTATTTTCCTAGCCAGTATATACCTTATGTGTTTCTTGCATAGTTTCTTTTACTGTGTATTGTATGGTTTTTTTCTCTTTTTATTTTCATGAGAAGAGTTGTTCAGAGGCGTGACACTCTTTTGAGGGCATTTGCAGTCATGTGAACACAATTAGTGAAAACAGGTGCAGTTTCCCTTTTAAAAGGTGCCACTTTTAATGTCTTACTATGTCATGAGGAAGGGCTGGAATTGTTTCTGGTAGCCCGAAACGTGTAGACAAGACTTTTTGTAACCATATTTGGATGAGATTTTACCGCAAGCAAAATAAAGATTCCTTTTATCGAAGTGGAGCTGGATTTCTTGAATCTTTTTCGCATCACAAAATTAAGTATTACACATTTCAAATTAAAATCAATGAGCTGTTTGTGTAATACATTGACACACCAACTCTTTCAGAGATAGTTTTAGTAGGCGCTCTCTACTTTGGCTGATTGCATACACTGCCAGAAGGTACATCAAATTTATTAAGAGATCTTTGCCTTTTAATACATTTGATACATATATCTCCAATCCAGGATATATGAAACACTAGTCTTTATAAATTACTGTCAGTGTTTAAAATTTTGAAATGTTTGAGCATCACATGAGGTCCAGCAATCAGAAACTGATTTTATCACAAGACACGGAGGCTTCATATTGCAATCTCTTCCTTTACTAAATTCCATAGCAGCAAGAAGAGTAACCATGGTAACAAAAGAAACACCCCTAAGGGTAACCCCTCCCTCCCATCAGTCCATAAGTAGCCCATCCTCAGAGACCACTTCCTCTTTCTTTGCTGCTCCATGGCAGATAAGTGTTCTGAGAATTGTCATTTTGTGTGTTTTACCATGTTTTCATAAGTATTTGGTGTTTTTTCCCGCTCTGGGCAGTCTCTCCCTTTTTTATTAAGGGTTTCTTCTGCCCTCTGTCTGACGAATTTTGTTATTCATATATATATATTTATATAGGGGTTTCTTTATTCGTTCTTCTGATCTCTCCTTGTTTCTTGCCTTCCCCATATCACTGCCGCCCCTGCCCCCCCCACCTTGGCCTTTTTCCCCTCTCACCGGGTTCCTGCTCCGGTCTTTCTCCTCTCCTCGGTTCGGTCAGCGCCATCTTTCCTTTTCAGGTTTGTTCGTGCGGTCTTCTTCTTGCTGCGCCCGAAGTCTCGCGAGTTGCGGGATTTCGGGCGCCATCTTGGTAGTCCTAGCGTACTGTCTCGACGCCATCTTGGTGTCCTCGGCCGCATTCGGGTTCGCCTCCCGGGGCGGTCCCTCCTGGGGGCGGCACCTCTCTATTCCTCTCCGCTCCTATTGACGCTTTTCGGAGTGGGGGGCGTATCATTATAACGTTCCCTGCCGCGTTCTTGTCCGGTCGCCATTTTAGAGTTCTCTCTGCAAATAGGTCAGGTATTTCTGTCGGCCCCTTCTCTTTCCCTAATTAGTTCTTTGGAGTGACTAACTCCTTCACATTCAGTATGTCTCTCCCTACACAGGATCCGATCCCTCCTGCAGCCAGTTCTCTGGTCCCCATGCCCCAGGGATCTTCCCCTGCTCCTGGTGCTTTTACTGTGCCCCCTGTTGATCTTCAGGCCCAGGCCTTTCAGCAGGCTATATCCCAAGCTATTGCGTCTGCAATGGGATCCATGTCCTCTATTGTCACCCAGTCCATCTCGCAGGCCCTTATCCCTCTGAGCTCACCCAGCGTGCCGCCACCTGCGGCTACTGCCTCCAGAAACCCAGTTAATGATAGCACTGTTCTATCACATAAAAGCGTGCTTAGCTCACGCAAACGAGCCTGTCCACGCCAGGCAGAAAAGTCGCGTCGGTGGAAGTCTGCTCGCACTCAGCACGAGCCTAGTGATAACTCTGAAATTGAGTCTGATGAGGAGGCTTTGAGTTTCTATCCGGGTGGTTCGGATGATGATATTGAGGGTGTCAGGGTGGACGATTACGTCCCTGTGTCCCGGCCGTCTACTAGTGGGGCCTCTGGGGCTATCACTGTAGGTGACCCTCCCCTTACTGACCCGTCTGGGGAACCCATGTTTGACCCCGACAGTCTACACCATCCTAGGTCGGCCGAGTGGGTTCCCTCCCCACATGTGGCTCAATACCTGGAGGCCAGGATTAGGACACCATTGTGTAAAGAGACCCGCAATAAGCTTAGGGCTGAGTGTCCGCGCCCTGTGGTTCCCAATAAAGTAGCCGAGACCCCTAATGTGGATCCTAAAATGGTCCAATTTTTGGCCAAAACTGGCTTTAACCCTCGCAGGGGCCTTGACTCGGCACTGCGCGCTTGCCAAGATAAGCTCTTGGATATCTTAGGGCCACTTACCAAGATCTTTGATCTAGCGGAGTCTGCTAGGGCGGATGGCACACAGATTGATCCAGAAGAGCTCAGGGGCTGGATGCAACGTGCCATCTGTGTTACGGGAAATGTGAATACTTCCCTAGCAATTGAGCGGAGGAAGGCTATCCTCATGAAAATAGAGCCGAAGCTAACTAACATGGCCTTATCCGAATCTGGCAAAAATGCGCAAGGGCTCCTTTTTGGCGATTCCTTTATCAAGGAATTAGGAAAATTTGTTGGGGCCTTCACTGCCTTGGATAAGGCGCAAAGTCTTTCATGGTAGGGTCTCTACCAGGGCCGGCAGTACTAGGGGCCGTCTGTCTGGCCGGTCACACTTTCAGACCCGTAACACCGGTCGAGGTCCCTTTAATCAGCGCCAAGGTTTTCAAGACCAGAGACAGCAGTCGTCATTCTTCCCGTCCAGAGGCGCCTTCGGGAGGTCCAGAGGTTTCAGGGGAGCTCCTGGTTCCCGACGTCCGTTTGGTAAGTCCTCATGTTTATCCTCTGTCTTCTTCCCTATGCATAGGGGGCAGGCTCCAACATTTTTTACATGCTTGGACTCACATCACCTCCGACCCATGGGTGTTGTCCACCATCAGGGGTTTTCAGATCGAGCTGATAGACGTTCCACTTTGCCTTCCTCCCTTCAGGCCACGAGCATGCTCTCTAGAGTCTCGCAAGCTCATAGCCGCGGAACTCTTGTCCCTTCTGGAAAAAGGAGCCATAGAAAGAGCTCCATGCCCCCATGGGGGAGTGATCAGCGATATTTTCCTAGTGGAAAAGAAAGGGGGACAATTTCGGCCGGTGATAAATTTGAAGAATCTGAACGTTTATGTACGTTACCGCCACTTCAAAATGGAAGGCATACATCTTCTCAGGGACCTTCTCCTTCCAGGGGAGTGGATGGTCAAACTCGATTTGAAGGATGCCTACCTCACGGTACCGGTTGCCAGTCAGTCCAGGGACCTCCTACGTTTTCTGTGGGGGGAGCAGATATGGCGGTTCACTTGCCTCCCGTTTGGCCTGTCGTCGGCCCCATGGTGTTTCACCAAACTTATGAAGCCGGTGGTTTCATGGCTTCGGGGTCAGGGTGTCCGTCTGATAATCTATCTGGACGACATGCTCCTTATTGCCCAGGATCCACCCACTCTTCTAGCACATCTGCGGTTGTCCATCTCCCTTCTCACCGATCTGGGGTTTGTTATCAATCAAGAGAAATCTTGTCTTCAACCATCCAGGTCCATGGAGTTCTTGGGGTTCCGGGTGGACTCTGTCACTCGCACTCTTTGTCTTCCGATGGCCAAGGTGCGTTCCATCCGCAAGGAGTTGCGCCACACCCTTCGATTGCCTCAGGTTTCTCTTCGTCACTTGGCCCGTGTTTTGGGTCTTCTTTCTGCCTCAATTCAGGCGGTTTTTCCAGCTCCGCTCCATTATCGAGCGCTTCAACGTCTAAAGATTGCCCATCTACAGGCGGGTGCCTCCTATGGGGAGTCGGTGATCCTGGATCAAGACACCAGAGACGAGCTGACGTGGTGGATCCACAATCTCGACGCGTGGAATGGCAAGGCGATCGTGGGCCCTCAGCCGGACGTGGTAATAGAGTCGGACGCCAGCCTGCAGGGATGGGGTGCTCGCTGCAATGGCGTGTCCACCGGAGGACCTTGGTCAACGTCGGAATCTTTTCTGCACATCAACGCGTTGGAACATCTGGCGGGGTCCTTTGCGATTCAGAGCTTCGTCAACGGCAAGGTCAAGGCTTGTGTACGGCTCAGGATGGACAACGTTTCAGCCGTGCGTTATGTGAACTCCATGGGCGGCACTCGGTCAGCAATGTTGACACATCTGGCGAAGGAGTTCTGGTCCTATTGTCTGGACAAAGGAGTCACGGTGGTGGCGGAGTATATTCCAGGTCTTCTCAATGTCCACGCAGATTGGAGTTCTCGTTACATCTCGGACTTCAGCGACTGGAAGTTGGATTCGACGGTGTTCTCCTCCATCGAATCCCTTTGGGGCCCGTTCTCCTTGGACCTCTTTGCTTCTCGTTGGAACGCCCAGCTGCCCAGGTATTACAGTTGGAGGCCGGATCCTCGGTCGGAGGCAGTGGACGCCCTTCTCCAGGATTGGTCAGGCACCCTCTCATATGCCTTTCCTCCTTTCGCCTTGATACCCCGGGTGTTATCTCAGGTGCGTCGCCAGGTGGCGGAATTGGTTCTGGTAGTCCCATTTTGGCGTCCACAGACTTGGTTCCCACAGCTGTTGGAGTTGTTGATTGCGGACCCACATCTTCTTCCGTCACGGCCGAATCTTTTGTTGGGTCCACTGGGTCAGCACCATCCCCTTCTGTTGGACGGCACGCTTCGTCTTCTGGCGTGCAGGATCTCGGGGGTCGCTGGGACATCGCTGGAATATCGGAGACAACTAGATTCCTCCTGGAGAGTGCTTGGGCCCCCGGTACCATTCGGGCCTACCGGGCAGCTTGGGGATCTTGGTCTCGTTGGTGCTTGGAACAGAACCTGGATCCCGTTACAGCTGCTGTAGAGGATGTTTTACAGTTTCTGTCCTCCCTCTTCGAGGATGGCAAAGCCTATCGTACGATTAAATTGTACAGATCAGCTATTTCTTCCCGTCACCTGGGTTTCTCGGGTCTTCCGGCAGGCCAGCACCCTCTGGTACGCCGGTTGCTTAAGGGTTCTCGTCTCTCTAGGCCTCCTAGACCTCGGTTCTCCTCTCTTTGGGATGTGTCCTTGGTCCTTGAATTCTTCTCTCGTTGGCCTTCTAATTCTGAACTTTCGTTACGTCAGCTTTCGGCAAAACTTGTCACTTTATTTTGCCTGGTGTCTTGTAAGCGCGTTTCGGATGTCCGTGCCTTGGACTTTGATGCGGTTTCGTTCACCCCCGATGGGGTGTCGTTCAATATCTCTCGACGTACCAAGACGGGTATTACTTCTGTCTCCTATCCTTCTTTTTCTGATTCTCCCGCGGTTTGTCCGGTTTCCTGTTTTAGGGAGTACCTCTCTCGGACTTCTCCCCTTCGGCCTAGGGACTCGCCACAACTCTTTGTGTCCTTTCGCAGACCTTTTGCTCCGGTTACAAGTGTTACTCTGTCTCGTTGGGTCAAGTGGATTCTGTCTCTGGCGGGCATCGATACTTCTGTCTTTACAGCTCATTCGGTGCGAGGGGTTTCCGCTACGTCTATGGCAGTCTCGGGAGCCCGTTTGGAAGATATATTGAGACTAGCGGACTGGTCCAGGGCCTCTACTTTTAGGGATTTTTATTTTAGGCCTGGTCCTCATGCTTTTTCGTCAGTTATTTCTTCGCTTTGAACTTGCAATATGAAGCCTCCGTGTCTTGTGATAAAATTTAATGATTTTCCTAGTTTATGATGTAAAGTCATGATTTTATTAAAGACACGGAGGCGAGTATTGCCCTCCCTTCCCTCCCTTTAAGTGGGGTTTTCCTTTTTATATAATTTTATACAGTATATGCTATTTTATGTATCTGAGATTATTTTTTCCCTTGTGGATTATGTATTTATTTCATTTGGTATTGGCCAATTTTATTTTGGCTTTTGTGCGATTGTTATTTTTACATTATTCTTTGAACTGAGATTACCATGCTGTTTGTTTCCCTTTTCTCCTAGGTTGATGCTCACGATCATGGTGCGTATCTGTGCAGCTCCTGGCAAGTTTGGTTCGGAGTTATGGTCGTCTCCCGTTGGAGTGAACCGGTTTGAGAGATTCCAGTGGCTTGTGGACGTTCGTTTATGTTGCAGTTGACAAAGAAAGAGGAAGTGGTCTCTGAGGATGGGCTACTTATGGACTGATGGGAGGGAGGGGTTACCCTTAGGGGTGTTTCTTTTGTTACCATGGTTACTCTTCTTGCTGCTATGGAATTTAGTAAAGGAAGAGATTGCAATACTCGCCTCCGTGTCTTTAATAAAATCATGACTTTACGTCATAAACTAGGAAAATCATTAAATTTCAGAACACAAGTATAGCAAATATACCACAAATGGAGATCAATCTAAATTTGGAACTATTGTTTGTTTTTGTAGATATACAATGTATTCGGAAAGCTTATATATCATTTTACTTTTTCTACATTTTATGTTGTGCACAGATGTTCGAAATATTTGCTAATTTATTGAAAAGGAAAAACTAAAATATTGCATTGATATAAGTATTCAGACCACTTACTCAGTACTTATTTGAACCTTTGGCAGAGATTACAGCTTCCAGACTTCTTGGGTATGATGCCACAAGGTTTGTACACCTGGATTTGGGGATTTTTGGGCATTCTTCTCTGCAGATCCACTCTGTCAGGTTGGAAGGAGACCGTCAGTGAACAGCCAGTTTCAGATCTCTCCAGAGATTTTTGATTGGGTTCAATTCAAGGCTTTGGCTAGGCCTCTGAAAGACATTCACAAAGCTGTTCCTAAGCCAGGGTGCTTAGGGTAATTGTCTTGTTGAAATAAAAGCCTTTAGCCTATTCTGAGGTCCATAGCACTTTGTATTAGTTTTTTCATTTACAATAAGGCCTCATGCACACGACCGTTGTGTGCATCCGAGGCCGTTGTGCCGTTTTCCGTTTTTATTCGCTGACCCATTGACTTAAATGGGTCCGTGGAAAAATCGGAAAATGCACCGTTTTGCAGCCGCATCCGTGATCCGTATGACCTGTCCTATTTTTTTGACGGACAACGGTTCACGGACCCATTCAAGTCAATGGGTCCGTGAAAAAACACGGATGCACACAAGATTGGCATCCGCGTCCGTGGTCCGTGGCCGTAGGCTACTTTCACACAGACGGATCCGCAGATCCGTCTGCATAAAAGCTTTTTCAGAGCTAAGTTTTCACTTCGTGAAAACTCAGATCCGACAGTATATTCTAACACAGAGGCATTCCCATAGTGATGGGGACGCTTCTAGTTAGAATATACTTTGAACTGTGTACATAACTGCCCCCTGATGCCTGGCAGCACACGATCTCTTACAGGGGGCTGTGATCCGCACAATTAACCCCTCAGGTGCTGCACCTGAGGGGTTAATTGTGCGTATTATAGCCCCCTGTAAGAGATCATGTGCTGCCAGGCAGGAGGGGGCACCCCCCCTCCCTCCCCAGTTTTAAATTCATTGGTGGCCAGTGGGCCCTCCTCCCTCCCCTGTATTACTGTCCATTCATTGGTGGCCAGTGGGCCCCCCTCCCTCCCCTGTAGTACTGTAGATTCATTGGTTGCCAGTGGGCCCCCCCTCCCTCCCCTGTATAACTGTCCATTCATTGGTGGCCAGTGGGCCTCCCCTCCCTCCCCTGTATTACTGTCCATTCATTGGTGGCCAGTGGGCCCCCCTCCCTCCCCCTCATAATTAAAATCTCCCCCCTATCATTGGTGACAGCGGAGAGTACCGATCGGAGTCCCAGTTTAATCGCTGGGGCTCCGATCGGTAACCATGGCAACCAAGACGCTACTGCAGTCCTGGTTGCCATGGTTACTTAGCAATTTTTAGAAGCATTATACTTACCTGCGAGCTGCGATGTCTGTGACCGGCCGGGCGCTCCTCCTACTGGTAAGTGACAGGTCTGTGCTATAAGCAATGTGCCGCACAAACATTTCACTTACCAGTAGGAGGAGCGCCCGGCCGGTCACAGACATCGCAGCTCGCAGGTAAGTATAATGCTTCTAAAAATTGCTAAGCAACCATGGCAACCAGGACAGCAGTAGCGTCCTGGTTGCCATGGTTACCGATCGGAGCCTCAGCGATTAAACTGGGACTCCCATCAGAACTCTCTGCTGCCACCAATGATGGGGGGTCGGTTATTTTAATTAAGGGGGGGAGGGAGGGGGGTGCCGGCCGCACTGGCCACCAATGTGTTAAATACAAGGGAGGGAGGGGGGGCCGGCCGCACTGGCCACCAATGTGTTAAATACAAGGGAGGGAGGGGGGGCCGGCCGCACTGGCCACCAATGTTTTAAATACAAGGGAGGGAGGGGGGGCCGGCCGCACTGGCCACCAATGTGTTAAATATAAGGGAGGGAGGGGGGGCCGGCCGCACTGGCCACCAATGTCTTAAGAAATTTTCTTTGTGGCAAATTACTTCAATGGCGCTGCGGCCATCTTGATTGATGATCCCACACTAAATCTCCCGCAGCACGTGAAAACGTCATCACGCTGGCTAGCATGGTGACATCATATGTCACGACGCATGATATTTCTTGTGGGATCTTCAATCAAGATGGTCATGGCGGCCTCTTGGAGCTAAAACATATTATTATTATTTATTAAAGCGCCATTCATTCCATGGCGCTGTACATATGATAAGTGTATACATACATAATACAGACAACTGCACTAAGCATGAACAAGATGAGTTACAAACTGGTACAGAAGGAGAGAGGGCCCTGCCCGTGAGGGCTTACAATCTACAAGGTATGAGGTGAATATTTTTTTTATGCTATTTCAGGGAAAATTGATTCATTATTTCGAATAGAGATGAGCGAATCGAAGTTGACGAAGTCGACTTCGTTCCGAATTTCATGAAAAATTAGATTCTGAACTAATGCGAATTTCCTCGCGCTTTGTGGTTATGTATAGCAATTTTTCCTAACATGGCGGCTAGCCGGCTATAATGGCGGCTAAAATGGCGGCTACACATGTGAGGACATGGGGCAAGGAACTCTGGGAAGGCGGGATGACCCATAATGGCATGCATGCAGCCAATCAGCAGCCAGCCATCCCTGTTATGTCACAGCCCTATAAATACGGCCGCCATCTTAGAGTCTGCCATTCATTATCGTACTTTGTTCAGGGACAGACGTGCATGCAGGCGCTAGGGAGAGTGAAAGAAAAACTAATTGTAAAAAAAAAAAAGAGAAAGATGTCATTTACTACTGCAGGGAAAGGATAGTGAGAGGAATCATTTCACAGGCAGGGAGAGACGTGTGCAGATGCTAGGGAGAGTCATAGGAAAATCCTCATTGTGAAAAAAAGCTATTTACAAGTGCAGGGAAACATTACTTTGGGATCCAGATAGTCTCATAATACAGCTCTGTCATTCCAGCAATTAGTTATTGGGGTGCAAGTGCTATGTTGAAAAGCCTTTATTGCCATATTTCTAAAGAAAAATAGAAAAATAGAGTTCATATTTGCTGCTATTTGCGCTAAAAGCATTCCTTGTCGTATTTCACTACAATACGAGAAAAATAGACACAGTTCACATTTGGTGTTATTTGCGCTAAAAGCGTTTATTGCCATGTTTCTAGAGAAAAAAATAAAAATAAACTAAGTTCATATTTGCTGTTATTTCGCTAAAAGCGTTTCTTGACGTATTTCACTACAATACGAGAAAAATAGACGCAGTTCACTTTTGCTGTTATTTGCGCTGAAAGCGTTTCTTGTCATATTTCATTACAATACCAGAAAAATAGA
Source organism: Bufo bufo (assembly GCF_905171765.1). Taxonomy (NCBI): domain Eukaryota; kingdom Metazoa; phylum Chordata; class Amphibia; order Anura; family Bufonidae; genus Bufo; species Bufo bufo. Next base: position 761,086,929 of record NC_053390.1, on the reverse strand, counting down.
CGCAGTTCACTTTTGCTATTATTTACTCTGAAATTGTTTCGTTGCCAATTTCAAATCCTTTAGTTGCCTATCTCAGTAAAAAAAGAAAAATATATTTGGCGCTTTAAGGGGTGTTTTAATTTGCTTTTAATTTATTTAGTTCAGTTTAGCTAAAAGTATGTCAGACAGAGAAGTGCCAGGCCCTGCACAAAGGAGTGTCAGAGGCGTAAATGATTCTGGCGCAGGCAAAGGTCGCAGCATAGTAAGGGGGCGTGGCAGCAGGGGTTTCTTCCAGCGGCTTCAGGTCCACACTTCAGCTAGCGGTCGTGTCTTGACCAGCAACCCAGTGGTTCTTGATTGGTTGACTGGATCTTCTACTTCGTCGCAAGTGACAGCAGCACCAGCAGCCTGAGTCTAGAGTTGCTGATGAGCAGCTTTGTTCACCTGCATAGTGAAGAAACTACTTACCAACGGCAGCAGGTAGACCTGGAGCAGAACCTGAACCAGCAGGTGGTGGCATACTTTGATAGCATCCTGCTAGCCGTCATAGAAGATCCGCTGGACTACTGGGCAGCCAAACTGGATTTTTGGCCGCAACTGGCTGAGTTTGCCCTGGAAAAGCTGTCCTGCCCGACCAGTAGTGTGGCATCAGAGCGGGTGTTTAGTGCGGCGGGGGCCATAGTTACCCCAAGAAGAACTCGCCTGTCCACCCAAAATGTGTAGAGACTTACTTTTGTCAAGATGAATCAGGCGTGGATCAGCCAGGATTTCCACCCACCAATGCCTGATGCATCAGATTAGATCATCCATCTCCACACTATGTCACTGTGCCACTCTGTGGTATCATGCCGCTGCGGCTGCTGCTGCTGCCATGTCCACACTATGTCACCATGCCACTCTGTGTCCTCCTGATGCTGCCATCTCCACACTATGTCACCTTGCCACTTTGTGGCCTCCTGATGCTGCCATGTCCACACTATGCTACCTTGCCACTCTGTGGTATCATGCTGTTGCTGCTGCTGTTGCTACCATCTCAACACAATGTCGCTGTGCCACTTTGTGGCCTCCTGATGCTGCCATGTCCACACTATGCCACCTTGCCACTTTGTGGTATCATGCTGCTGCTGTTACTGCTATCTCCACACTAACCCCCCGTGCCACTTTGTGGCCTTCTGATGCTGCCTTGTCCACACTATGTCACCTTGCCACTCTGTAGTATCATGCTGCTGTTGCTGCCATCTTCATACTATGTCACCTTGCCACTCTGTGGCCTCCTGATGCTGCCATCTCCACCCTATGTCACCGTGCTACTCGGTGGCCTAATCATACTGCTGCTGTCACCTCCACACTTTGTCATTGTAACACAGAAACACAGTACATAAGGCCGAAAAAAGACATTTGTCCATCCAGTTCGGCCTGTCATCCTGCAAGTTGATCCAGAGGAAAGCAACAAAAAATACTGTGAGGTAGAAGCCAATTTTCCATGTGTGGTCTGATTTGTAAAGTGGTAGGACTATGTTCTCATCACGGGCATCTATGCCCCTTTTGATGCAACCCATTATCTTATTGGCCTTGGCAGCTGCCTGACACTGGTTTTTGACACTCTGTGGCCTCCTGATGCTGCCGCTACCTCCAGACCCTGTCATTGTGCCACTTGGTGGTCTCCTAATGCTGCTTCCACCTCACTGCTATGTCATAGGGCCACTCTGTGGACTTCTCATGCTGTTACCCCCCTCCCCAATCTATGACAGGGTCGCTATTGTCCTTGTTTGGCCTTTCATGAAATCACCATTTACTTGACCTTTCTTCTAATTGGTCAGAAGGAAGGAAAAATGAGACACACAACGGATCCTGTCTGTGTAGTGTGCAGTGATTCTAATAGCAACGCCTGTCTTCTGCATGTCATACTGTCTCACAGTATTATTTCACTACCATAGCAGACTCCCTATGTGTGTTACTGCAAGGCACAGTGTTCTACACCACTATAAAGGCTCTATTCAGCCTGGAAATAGCCGTTTGTTATCGCTATTCGTCGTGAATATATTCGGACTGAAGCAGATTTTTTCTGAAAATTCGGGGAAACGGCTGAATCTAATTTTTAAGAAATCCGCTCATCTCTAATTACGAAGCATGAGAAGATTCGGCTTCACGGCTAACAGAATTTTTTCTGAAATTCGGATCGAAGTTCACTTTGGCTACCTTGATTCGCTCAACACTATCAACTACAAGATCTTTAGTGAACAAAACAATATGCCAAAATAGGAAAGGAAAGATAATATTTTAAAAACATTCCATTGATTATTTTGGATTTTTTTAAATTATTTTTTATTAGTGTTAATCGAACATGCTCGGCACATGGCAGTATTCGGCTGAATACCACATCTGCTCAAGCGCAATGCTCGAGTCTCCTCCCCACATGAGTCTCCTCCCCATAAACGTGCAGGTAAGTACTGCCCTCACTGTAATGCCGTAGCACCCGATGACACGTGTTCGGCTCAGTCTTAGGGCCCATTCACACGACCGTATGGCTTTGCGGATCCGCAAAAATGCGGATCCGTTCTTCAGTAAAAAACTGAACGGAAAATGTTCAGTTTTTGGCAGATCCGCAAAAAAACGGAAGTTGTATTTTACATTTTATATAAAAATGTAAGTTTTGATATAAAAAAAAGGTGTAAATTTATATAAAATAATCCTGTCAGATTGCTTTAGCGACATTTTGTCTGGCTTTGATTGCACAGAGAGCTTAGTGTGAAACTTGTGCTTTTTCTGCATCTGCTTTGGGCTATATTTCTCATGTATTATGGCTAATGAATGAGAGGTTCTTCGGTACTGGCTAGATTCTCGGAGATTTGGACGGCAGTCAGCTATGCTGTCTGAAGAACCGAGAAGGAGGAGGTGGTGGGTTCATCCCATTGTCTCCCAGCGCCTACACAAGGGCCACTTTCACACCTTGTACTTCGACTTGCGGCAGCACCCTGATAAATTTCAGGGTTATTGACGTATGTCTGTAGCTACTTTTGATATGTTGCTTGCGTCTCTCCGTTCTGGACTTACTTTCCTGGACACAAACATGAGGCGCAGCCTTTCACCTGAAGAAAGACTTCTAGTCACATTGCGGTAAGTTTATCGTTAATTATAACTGTAAAATATTTAGATTTCAAAAATGGGAACTTATAAATGCATTTTTTCTCTTCATAGGTTCCTTGCAACTGGGAACTATTTTGCCTCCTTGCATTATGAGTATCTGCTGGGAATCTCAACTATATCTGGGATCGTCTGTCACATATGTCAACTTATCTGGCAGCGACTCAGAGATGCGGTGATGCCCCAACCCAAGGCAAAAGATTGGCTTAGAATTGCTGATGGATTTTATCAATCTCTGCAGTTTCCAAACTGCATAGGGGCATTGAATGGCAAACACATACCTGTTAAGAAACCACCTCACTCAGGGTCCCAATATTTTAATTTCAAACAATATTTTTCTGCTGTTGGCCTTAGTTGACAGTAATTATAGATTTATTATTGTTGATATTGGGGCCTATGGAAGCACAGCAGACGCCCGCATCTTTTGTTCTTCTAGAATGGGTGAACGGCTTTGCGCCAACCAACTTGCCTTGCCAGAGCCCAAACGACTACAGGATCTTCTGCTTCAGCCGATCCATTTGTAATCGTGGCAGACAAAGAGTTTGCATTATCTCCACATGTAATGCAAGCTTTTCCTAGATGCGATTTGGATGACCAAAAGCGCGTATTCAATTATCGTCTGTCTCGTGCACGTCAATATGTTGAATGTGCTTTTGGAATACTGTCCAATAAATGGAGTGTTCAAGTCATACTTGCAAATGAGTCCGCAAAATGCCACCTTGGTGATACAGGCTTGTATGATTTTACACAATTTCACCAAGATTCATGATGCACCCTCCAAACCTGAAGTGGCTCCTTCTCCGACAATTACATCTGTTGGATTAGACCATAATCGGCATGGAAGACCTGGATCTGCTGGACTAGCAGTTTGAGAACTCTTTGCTGATTACTTCATTAGTACAGAGGGTGCATTATCATGGCAGCTGAACAGCATTCATGGTACTCGTAGATTAAACTTGAGTTATGGTTATATAAATTTATCTAAATTAAAATTTTTAGTTAGTTAGTTCCCATATTGTTAGATTAGATTAGGGACTCGCAAGAGAATGAGGACCCTTGACGTGGGCTTGCGAGCTAAGTTTTTTTAGAAAAACATTTAATTTAATGTTTTTTTTTTCTTAAACTGACTAATACCTCATTAGAAAAATACATTGTATGTATAATATATATATATATATATATATATATATATACAAACTGCAAACCCAAAACCCATTTTTTTTTTTTACAAGGTGTAAACACAGCAATTTAAACATAAAACCAATATAGTATATCATCCATGTACTTTATCATTTAGCTATAATAGGCAGCCTACATTAAATGTGCTAGTTCTGCTGTTCATAATGCGCCCTGTGCTGATAAATGGCAGAAAAAAGTCGAAAGGCATATTGGTACACTATAGACCTTTTTCCCGGGCGTGGGTGCCCACAGAGTGGGCTCTGAGTGCCACCTCTGGCACCCATGCCATAGGTTTGCCACCATTGTGCTATTCTAACACATGGTAATATACCTTTTTTGAATATACCTTTTCTGAATAAACCTTTTTTGAAAGCAAAACATAATTTTTTTTAAGGTAATCCAAAAATATTTTATATAACAGAAAAAAAGAAATAAATCATTCATAAGTCATAAATGTCCCGAGAGTACGAATACTGGTCAGAAGAGGAGGTAGTGGGCTGAGGGAAGACCCGTGTAGCACTTGGACCTTGGACTGGAGGAAATGAATGATGCATCAAAGACATTGCAGTCTGATGCAATTGTTTCCGAGCATCATTGAGGAAGTCGTACACTCGCATTGGCAAAGTTGGGCCTGCAAATATCTCCAGAACAGCTGTCAAGGAAGCCACGCATATATGCTGTCTGGATCTGGGCACCCTTTGTAAGAAAGGCCCCAGGCCCAGCACAGTGCTGTCCTCTTGAGTTTCTGGCTTGTTTTGGGTTAAATACTCAAGAACCTGACTATCAATCAGGTCTCAAGTACTTGTACCTGAAACAGGCTGAGGAGGATTCCTTTTACGTTTTGAACCCCTTGTGGTAATATCTGCCTGTGGATGCGGGACCTCGGGTGTTATTATGATCTCTGGCGGTGGTGTCACAGCCATTGGTGGAGTGTGAGCTTGAGAGAAGGGCTCCTATGGTGACATCACTAGAGTGCTTTCTGCAGACTGTTGGCTTGCTGCAGGCTCATCTTCGAGGCTGTCAACGGTCCTTTATAAGAGAAGAAAAATAATAGAAATATATTTATGTGGATTGGCAATTGGTAAATGCATGATCCCAAAAATCGACAATATTCCAACTTACGCTCTTATCTCAATGATCGGCTTCAAAAATTGTAGTTGCTGTGAGATAGGGCTTCTTTTTCGTTCCACCACTATCGCCACTTTTGCCTTTACGGGCTGTTTCTTCGTGCCGGAATTGATCCCGGCAGGAATGCCATCGGGTCTTAAGATTTTTTTTACTGTGATTTAAATAAAAAATAATTTTTTTTTTTTAAATGTTGAAAAGATGATGTCAGTTTTATCTAGTGTACATGCATGTAGTGTCTAGCAAGTTTGCAAACTTCTCTGAGGATGCTGCACATGCTAGAAACTACATGCATGTAGACTAGATAAAACTGACATCATGCTCGTGCACTTAGAAAATAAGTGCAGGATGCTCAGAGAAGTTTGCAAACTTCTCTGACCATGTTGCACATGCTAGAAAACCTAAACCCAATTTCATTTCAAATAAAAAATTATCTAGAAATATTAAAATATAAGTTTACTTACTAATCCTTTTATGGACTTTGCCATCTCCCTTGGCCCACTCGTCCGGCAAAAGGATTTCAGCAACTTTGCACCACGACCTATTCTTGCGGACATGGTCGTGGTACAATTCTGAACGAGTGCCCCACAACTCTATTCTCTCCTGGATGATAACTATAATCTTCTCCACAGAGAAAGCCGTGTCAAGCAACTCACAACTCACAGCCAACTCACAAAATGTTTTTTCTCTGTCTGAATTTGCCCAGACAGACCTGTCTGATAATGTATACATTTTTATTTGGGGCTGGGTCAATAAATTTGCGGACATTGATCTGAAAAAATGCAGATTACATTACGGAAACATTTCTGTTGTAATTTGCATTTTTGCGGACCCATAGACTTGTATAGGTCCACGGAACGTTTTATGCGGACAAGTATAGGACATTGAAGTTTATTTTTGCGGACCCGCAGTACGGAGTAACGGATGCGGACAGCACACGGTGTCACGCTGTCCGCATATTTTGAGGGCCTATAGAAATGAGAGGATCAACAGACCTTCTGCAAAATTGCAAAACGGGTGCGGATCCGTACATACGGTCGTGTAAATGGGCCTTAGAAAAACTTTTCAGAGACCCAAAAGTCCTTTTAAGGACTATTGTGTGTTGCAGCAATATATATTTTTAGCGCATCCTGCGCTAAATAGCGCGCAAAAGTTAGGCCGCTGCAGACAGCGACATTAGCTGCGCCATATCTCCTGTGTAAAGTGTGTGCATCCAAAAAATATCTGTGACATCCAGTATACTTTTTCCATAGACGGTGTCCGCTGCGGACAGTGACATTAGCTGCGCCACTTCTCCAATGTAAAGTATGCACATCCAAAAAATATTTGTGACATCCAGTGTACTTTTTCCGTAGCCGGTGTCCTCTTCTGACAGTGACATTACCAGTGCCAAATCTGCAGTGTAACGTGTGCGCTTAAGAAATGTATCTGTGACATACAGTGTACTTTTTCAATAGACAGTGTCCGCTTCTGACAGTGACATTACCAGTGTCACATCTGCAGTGTAACGTGTGTGCATCCAAAAAATATCTGTGACATCCAGTGTACTTTTCCGTAGATGGTGTCCGCTGCGGACAGTGACATTAGCTGCGCCACATCTCCTTGTCAAGTGTGCGCATTCAAAAAATGTCTGTGACATACAGTGTACTCTTTTGCGTAGACGCTGGGGACAGTGACATTACCGGTGGTACCTCTCCTGTATAACGTTTCCTCATCCCGAATACCTGTGAAATTCACTGTAATTTTTCATTAGCCACTGGTGACAGCATTGACATTACCTGCGGGATATCTCCAGTGTGACGTTTCAACATCCAAAATACCTTTTTTAATTTGTTTGCGCATACACTTTGTGGGGATTTACTCTGGTAGACAGGCCTGTGGATGCAGTACAGAGGCAATGACAACATCTTCAACTTAAACAGTGCAGGGTTTTATTCACACATAAGTGAAGTGACAACAAAAAGGCAGTTTCAAGGAAAAACAGTCACCTTGAGTCTGGTGTTTGCTCACACCAGGCTGCAGCACATAAGACCTTGGGTGAAGCAGAAGTCCACGTGCTTTTTCCCCATTCAATATAGCAGACCTTGGTCCCGGCCCAAACTCTCAGGCTCCAACACCCAGACTGACAAAGCTCCAGTATCAGATGGATGATAATCCACTCAGCTGAGACTGGGTTTTTATCCCAAACCAAAACTCGGCCTGGAACGTGGGGAACAGCCACCCACCCTGCACTTTGTCTGCTCCCAGTAAGAGCCGGCCCGGATCGGCATTACAGCCACACTAAATAATCAATAGTGTCAGTTAGCACGAGCTGCCGCTGACACTTAAAATTACCGGCTCTTACCTCACTGAGGCCAGGAACCTCGGCGACACATATCTTCCGTCAATGACAGCCCCTTGCGCTTTCCTACAACTTCCAAATCCTACGCTACTGTACGTGTGACAGACTTTCAATCATATATAACATTTAATATGAAGAAGGTGAGCAATAAGGGACTTGGCAGTGGCCGTAATGCTGATGGTGCACGTAGAGGCGCGGTGAAACTGTGCCTGCTGCCAGAGCACAAGAAAACTAATCATCCACGATGCCTAGCTTCATGTCCCAGTTTGCAGGGTGGCGCAGGACACCACTCTTGAAGTCAGACCAATGCGAACAGGTGGTCGGTTGGATTGCAGCAGATAATGCTTCCAGTTGGTTAAGCACCACCCTGTCTTCCACCAAATACAGTCTCAGTAGCTAAGAGTCTGCTCAACTCCATCCTCACCCTGATCCTCCTTCCTCCCACCATGGAAAGTCTGGGCAAACAAGTGACCCCACACTCGGATATTCCGAGGAGTCATTTCAGCGCCATTCCTTGATTTGGCCCTCTCGCCAAGCACGTTTGAAGAGGGACAGATCTTGTGCCATGATTCCCAAACTATTTAGCATCCACAATCACAAGAAGATGATGGTGGGGAACAGCAATTACTGTTTAATGAGGTGGATGATGATGAGACACAGTTGCCAATAAGTCAATGGCAATTACTGTCTCAAGAGGTTGATGAAGAGGATGAGACACAGTTGTCAATTACTGAGGTAGTAGTGGTTATGTCAACAAGTCATGAGGATGAGCAGAGTGAGGAAGTGGAAGAGGAGGTGGTGGACGATAATGTCACATATCCCAACTTGGAAAGCCAAGCGAGGACAGCAGTACAGAAGCGAGGAATCTGCTGCACCGCAACAGGCTGGAAGAGACAGTGGGGTGGCAAAAGGGAGAAGGCAGGCAACACCAAACATGCCCGCAACTGTTCCACGGAGCGCCCCCTTGCGGAAATCTCCCTTGCCAAGGAGTAGGTGTTCTGCAGTCTTGCGCTTTTTTGAGGAAAGTGAGGACAACAAAAGAATAGTCGTTTCAACCTGTGCCGTACAAAAATTAGCTGGGGTGTGAACACTAGCAACCTCACCACCGCCAGCATGATCCGCCACATGGCATCCAAGCACCATAATAAGTGGGAGGAATGCCTGGGTCCACAATCTGTGTCTGCGGGTCCCACCACTGCCTCCTCTTCCCCTGTGTTACATGCTGGCCAATCCCCTGCCGAAGACGCAGGCCTGGATGCCTCCTACCCTGCACCTGGACCTTCATAAGCACCATCAGCGACCACATCCACTTCCGTGTCCTAGCTCAGTGTCCAAATGTTCTTACCCCAGGCATTTGAACGCAAGAGCAAATACCCAGCCACCCACCCACAGGCCATAGCACTAAATCCGCAGCTTTCCAAATTACTGGCCCTGGAAATGTTGCCATTTAGGCTTGTGGAAACTGAGGCCTTCCACAGCCTGATGTCGGCGGCGGTCCCACCTTATGCAGACCCCAGCCGCCACTATTTTTCAAGGTGTGCCGTGCCCGCCTTACACCAACATGTGTTACGTAATGATAAAGACGCACTAGATACACTCTGGTGTTCCAGATCAATGTACCCCCCCCAGGGGTTAATATCCCCGCGTGGCTGAGAAACTGAACACTGACACAGAAGTTGGTCAAAGCAATCTCTAACTTTTATTACATGGGGTAAGCCGTATTATACATCTTCAGAAGAGGGCAGTCCTCTCTGAGGCTTAAACATTGTTTCATTGGTCAAAAAGGAAAAAGTGATAAGAGAAACAGAGATAACACTTCAACATCTGCGCAGTGAGTACCACTTTGGAATGTGAACTAATGTAAACATCTAGGTGTTCGCCATTTTGTAATGGAGGATAATCTAACAATAATACTGCATACGTCATATGTGACACTTCAAAGAGGTGCTTCTCTATAGGCAGTGTATAATATATATATCATCAAGCCATATGATTGGCTTATGCATCTCCACCACACTCTATGGGACACCTGTATAAAGATGAGAAATCAGACACTTCTCGCAGCACAGCACTTTTCCCCCCTCTCTCTCCTCTCCAGCCTTGAAACAAAGAGAGGGGTGGGGGGGAGGCACTTGGAGAAGAAAAAGTTAACTCATTACAGTCCTAGTTATACAAAAAATATAGAATAAAATTCACACATCTTTAACAGTAACATCACACGTGCCCTGACCAACACAGTTACTGGTAAGGTCCACTTAACCACGGACACATGGACAAGTGAATTCGGACAGGGATGCTACATTTCCCTGACGGCACACTAGGTGAAAGTTGTGGAGGCCGGGAGCGAGTCATTCCCTGGGATGGCACAGGTGCCACCGATGCCAAGGATTGCGGGCCCTACATCGATCAGGGTTTCCAGCAACACATTAGTGGCTCTAACCACCACTTCTCCTCCTCCCCCTCTGAATTATCCGCGTGCAGCACCAGTCAGCCATCAGTCGGTAGCTGGAAGCTGTATAGCACTGCAGTGGGGAAGCGGCAACAGGCCGTACTGAAGCTGATATGCTTAGGGGACAAACAGCACACTGCCGCAGAGCTGTGGCAAGGGATAAGAGACCAGACTGAGTTGTGGCTCTTGCCACTCAACCTAGAACCAGGCATGGTTGTGTCTGATAATGGCCGTAACTTGGTGGCAGCATTGGAGCTCGGCAAGCTCACACACATCCCATGCCTAGCCATGTCTTAAACTTAGTGGTTCAGTGATTTCTAAAAACCTACCCCAATTCGCCTGAGCTACTAGTGAAGGTGCGCAGCGTGTGTGCACATGTCCACAAGCAGGGCCGGCCTTTGGGGTGTGCGGGCTGTGCGGCCGCACAGGGCGCCATAGTAACAGGGGCGCTGGGCGGCCGACATCTCGCAATGTAATCTGCGGCAGGCGAGGCTGTACTTGTGTTCTCCCTCGGGGCGCCCCCTCCATCTCCCCCTCCCCTGTCTGACCTGCCTGCTGCCCCCGCCGCTGCCAATAAGAAGAGAGACAGGAGGAGGAGGGGAGGGGCTGTGGCCACTGCGCCACCAATGAAGAAAACTGACCTGAATACAAATACAGGAGGCGGGTGCCGGAATCAAATAGCCGGCACCCGACCTCTGTGACAGGGAGCTGCGATCAGCTGCAGTTGAGTTAACCCTTCAGGTGCGGTACCTGAGGGGTTAACTGCCGCTGATCGCAGCTCCCTGTCACAGAGGTCGGGTGCCGGCTATTTGATTCCGGCACCCGCCTCCTGTATTTGTATAAGAAACATAATTGGTGGCTCAGTGTGCCCCCCCTAGTATAAGAAACGTTGGTGGCACAGTGCGCCCCCCCCCCCAAACACCCCAGTATAAGAAACAAACATAATTGGTGGCACAGTGCGCCCCCCCCCCCCAGTATAAGAAACATTGGTGGCTCAGTGGGAAGTGCCAATGAGGGTTAAAAAATAATTTCAAAAAATTAACTCACCTCCTCCAGTTGATCGCGTAGCTGCCGGTCTTTCTTCAGGACCTGTGGTGACGTCACTGAGCTCATCACATGACCCATTACCATGGTGATGGATCATGTGATGTATCATGTGATGAGCACAGTGATGTCACCACAGGTCCTTTGACAGGTCATGAAGAAAGAACAGAAGACGATCAATTGGAGGAGGTGAGTTAATTATTTTTTTATTTTTTAACCCTCATTGGCACTGCCCACTGCGCCACCAATGTTTATTATATTGAGGGGGGGGCGCACTGCGCCACCAATGTTTATTATATTGAGGGGGGGTGCACTGCGCCACCAATGTTTATTATATTGAGGGGGGGCGCACTGCGCCACCAATGTTTATTATATTGAGGGGGGCGCACTGCGCCACCAATGTTTATTATATTGAGGGGGGGCGCACTGCGCCACCAATGTTTATTATATTGAGGGGGGGTGCACTGCGCCACCAATGTTTATTATATTGAGGGGGGGCGCACTGCGCCACCAATGTTTATTATATTGAGGGGGGGCGCACTGCGCCAATGTTTATTATACTGGGGTGTTGGGGGGGCGCACTGCGCCACCAATGTTTATTATACTGGGTTGTTGGGGGGGGGGGCGCACTGCGCCACCAATGTTTATTATACTGGGGTGTTGGGGGGGGGCGCACTGCGCCACCAATGTTTATTATACTGGGGTGTTGGGGGGGCGCACTGCGCCACCAATGTTTATTCTACTGGGGTGTTGGGGGGGCGCACTGCACCACCAATGTTTATTATACTGGGGTGTTGGGGGGGGGCGCACTGTGCCACCAATGTTTATTATATTGGGGGGGCGCACAACGATGGGTTAGGGAAATTTCACAGCAGAGTGCGCATGCGCTGGGAGCCTCGCCGGCGGTTAGGGTAGGGAAAAATTATGGGCCAGTGCACAGGTGCGGTGATCGGATGGATGTTCTCAGCAGGACACCGGCCGACACTGCGCATGCGCTGGGAGCCTCACCAGCGGTTAGGGTAGGGAAAAAGCACTGGCCCGTACGTAATTTTTCCCTTCCCTAACCGCTGGTGAGGCTCCCGGTGCATGCGCAGTGTCGGCCGGTGTTCAGCTGAGAACATCCATCCGATCACTGCGCCTGCGCACTGGCCCATAGTTTTTCCCTACCCTAACCGCCGGCGAGACTCCTGGCCCATGCGCACTCTGCTGTGAAACTTCCCTAACCTGACGTTGTGCGCCTGCGCGGCGCTGCACACCTCCTCACGTCATGTCCGGTGCGACCGGAAGTGACGAGGGTAGGGAAATCTCACGAAGTAGGGAAGTATGACATTACACCGGCCTTTGGGGAGTGTGGGCTGGTAACTACTTGGTTGGATAGTCAGCCAGCCTATGCCATGATGCCAGCAACAAGCAGTGTTTTTTTTTTTTTTTTGGGTGGGGGGGCGCCACAAGGTTAGCTCGCACAGGGCGCCTGGACACCTAAGGCCGGCCCTGTCCACAAGTCATCGACAGCTTCAGCCGGTCTGTCAAAGCTGCAGCAGCTCTGGAAAATGACAGCTCACAGCTGTTGTGCGACGTGAGCACACGCTGGAACTCCACGTTCCACATGTTGGCCAGGCTTTGTGAGCAGAGGGCAGTAGTGGAATACCAGCTACAACATGGTCGTCACCTTTCCAGTCAGCTTCCGCTATTCACAACCTCTGTGAGTTTTTAAGAAACTTTGAGGAAACAACACAGATGGTGATCGGTGATAACGCTATTATCAGCGAAACCATCCCACTTCTGTGTCTACTCAAACGCTCGCTGCTCACAATTAAGGACGACGCTTTGCATGTGGAAGAGGTGGAAATGGGGGAAGACATTACACAGGGTGATAGCCAGACAGTTTGTCTTCTCAGTGTGAATCAGATGATGAAGAGGAGTAGGAGCAGGAGACAGTTGCCTCCGCTACAGAGGGTAATACCCATGGAATTTTAATTCCATCTGTTCTGCGTGGGTGAGCAGAAGAGGAGGAGGAGGAGATTGAGTGTGATCTTCCTGATGATGACAGCAAAGTCTTGCCTGTTGGTACTCTGGCACACATGGCTGACTTCATGTTAGGCTGTCTTTCCCGCGACACGCGCATTATATACATTTTAGACAACACGGATTACTGGTTGTTAACCCTTCTTGACCCCAGCTACAAAGAGAACTTCTCATCTCTCATTCCTCTGGTGGAGAGGACGAGCAAAACGGTGCAATACCAGAAGGTCCTTGTTGAAAAGTTGCTCCAAAAACTTCCATCAGACAACACTGGCGGCAGAGTCCATAGTTCCTTGGCCAACCGAGGAGGGGAGACAAGGGGAACACACAGCAGTTCCAACAGAGGCTGGGCAACACTCTCCAGAGCCTGGGACAGTTTCATGACACCCCGCCTGATGCGCGGCCTAGTGTCACAAGGAGGGAATAGTTTTGGAAGATGGTGAGGGATTACATAGCAGACCATGTCAGAATCCTCAATGATCCCTCAATGCCTTACAACTACTGGGTGTCCAAGCTGGACACATGGCACGAACTGGCGCTCTATGCCTTGGAGGTGCTGGCCTGCCCTGCCGCCAGCGTTTTTTCTGAGCGGGTATTTAATGCTGCTGGTGGTATTATAACAGATAAGCGTATCCGCCTGTCAACTAAAAATGTATATATGAAAGAACAACGCCTGGATTGACCCTGACTTCTCGGCTCCACCAGAGGAAAGCTGATGAACATAAAGGCACTTTAAATGTGTTTATAATGTACTAAATACACTGCATTCCCATGCACCCCTTCCGCCCAAAAAAATGGGTATATGGTTTAATATTCCTTTTCTCATCCTTATCCTCCTCTTCCATCATATCAACATGCTTATTCGTCGCATATAATTCTCTCGCAAATATGCCCTCACATATAATGTTTTACAGGGTCAGCTCACTCACCTACAGGCCCTGACCTAAAATCTTTTACATGGTCAGCTCACCTGCAGGCACTCGCATATAATTTTTTAGAGGGTCAGCTCACCTGCATGCCCTCGCACATAATTTTTTAGAGGGTCAGCTCACCAGCAGGCCCTCACCTACAATCGTTTACAGGGTCAGCTCACCTGCAGGCCCTCACATACAATCATTTACGGAGTCAGCTCACCTGCAGGCCCTCATATATAATGTTTTAGAGGGTCAGCTCACCTCCAGGCCCTCGCTTATAATGTTTTACAGGGTCAGCTCACATGCAGGCCCTCACATATAATGTTTTACAGGGTCAATTCACCTGCAGGCCCTTGCATATAATTTTTTAGAGGGTCAGTTCAGCAGACCCTCACCAACAATCATTTATAGGGTCAGCTCACAGCTCACCTGCAGGCCCTCACCTACAATCTTTTACAGGGTCAGCTCACCTGCAGGCCCTTGCATATAATTTTTTGGAGGGTCAGCTCACCTGCAGGCCCTCGCATATAATTTTTTCTAGGGTCAGCTCACCTGTAGACCCTCGCATATAATGTTTTACAGGGTAAGCTCACCAGTAGGCTCTCACCTACAATCTTTTACAGGGTTAGCTCACCTTCAGGCCCTCGCATATAATTTTTTAGAGGGTCAGTTCACCAGCAGGCCCTCACCAACAATCATTTACAGGGTCAGCTCACCTGCAGGCCCTCACCTACAATCTTTTACAAGGTCAACTCACCTGCAGGCCCTCGCATATCATGTTTTACAGGGTCAGCTAACTTGCAGGCCCTCGCATATCATGTTTAAGAGGGTCAGCTCATCTGCAGGCTCTCACATATAATTTTTTACAGGGTCAGCTCACCAGCAGGCCCTCGCATATAATTTTTTAGAGGGTTAGTTCACCAGCAGGCCCTCAACTACAATTTTTTACAGGGTCAACTCACCTTCAGGCCCTTAGCTACAATCTTTCACAGGGTCAGATCACCTGCAGGCCCTCGCATACAATGTTTTACGGGGTCAGCTCACCAGCAGGCCATCAATCATAATTTTTCAATGGTGTATGATGCCCTCCGTTATGTGTAATAAAGGGTGTATTGGAGTGCCGGGTACTTATAATATTTGGCAGCCCTTTCACTTAGTGAATAGGCTTTATGAGTGTAGGAGTCCCACTACATGAACAATTGTACCACAATGTGAATGAGGCCCTCCTTTATGTGATATCCAGGTTGTATCGAAGTGCCTCTTCCTTGTAATTTTTGGCATCACTTGCACTTTATATACAAGTAAATATACAGGAAAGAATGTTTCCTAACAATTTTTCCTTTAAAATCGATTTTATCTTCTGTTGGTGCGTATTATTGTCAGTCTGTAAAAGTGGCATACTACTCGGACAACATCTTTCCCAGCAGTGACCTTGGAGTACAAGATGCATCCAGACATCCTCCCCATGCTGTTCCCGAACCATTTCAGTGGTGTTTCCATCAATTTCTGACCTTTTTTCTATGAACCAGACACCCTCCCCTCTTCAGAGCAGGGGGTGCTTGGTTTAATGCTTGGGTTCTCCAATTGAATTTGAGCATCCCGAGGTGTTCGGCCTGAGCACCCGAGCACTTTGGTGCTCGATCAACACTATTTTTTATCATTTCAAGTAACATGTTTTGTGGATATAAAAAATGTGTAATCATTTTTAAAATAAAGTGCGATCATACAATGTTAATTCTAAAAGTAATGTATCATAAAAATCATATCTTCTTTAAAGGGAGTCTGTCACCACTATACAGGGAGTGCAGAATTATTAGGCAAGTTGTATTTTTGAGGATTAATTTTATTATTGAACAACAACCATGTTCTCAATGAACCCAAAAAACTCATTAATATCAAAGCTGAATATTTTTGGAAGTAGTTTTTAGTTTGTTTTTAGTTTTAGCTATTTTAGGGGGATATCTGTGTGTGCAGTTGACTATTACTGTGCATAATTATTAGGCAAATTAACAAAAAACAAATATATACCCATTTCAATTATTTATTTTTACCAGTGAAACCAATATAACATCTCAACATTCACAAATATACATTTCTGACATTCAAAAACAAAACAAAAACAAATCAGTGACCAATATAGCCACCTTTCTTTGCAAGGACACTCAAAAGCCTGCCATCCATGGATTCTGTCAGTGTTTTGATCTGTTCACCATCAACATTGCGTGCAGCAACCACAGCCTCCCAGACACTGTTCAGAGAGGTGTACTGTTTTCCCTCCTTGTAAATCTCACATTTGATGATGGACCACAGGTTCTCAATGGGGTTCAGATCAGGTGAACAAGGAGGCCATGTCATTCGATTTTCTTCTTTTATACCCTTTCTTGCCAGCCACGCTGTGGAGTACTTGGACGCGTGTGATGGAGCATTGTCCTGCATGAAAATCATGTTTTTCTTGAAGGATGCAGACTTCTTCCTGTACCACTGCTTGAAGAAGGTGTCTTCCAGAAACTGGCAGTAGGACTGGGAGTTGAGCTTGACTCCATCCTCAACCCGAAAAGGCCCCACAAGCTCATCTTTGATGATACCAGCCCAAACCAGTACTCCACCTCCACCTTGCTGGCGTCTGAGTCGGACTGGAGCTCTCTGCCCTTTACCAATCCAGCCACGGGCCCATCCATCTGGCCCATCAAGACTCACTCTCATTTCATCAGTCCATAAAACCTTAGAAAAATCAGTCTTGAGATATTTCTTGGCCCAGTCTTGACGTTTCAGCTTGTGTGTCTTGTTCAGTGGTGGTCGTCTTTCAGCCTTTCTTACCTTGGCCATGTCTCTGAGTATTGCACACCTTGTGCTTTTGGGCACTCCAGTGATGTTGCAGCTCTGAAATATGGCCAAACTGGTGGCAAGTGGCATCTTGGCAGCTGCACGCTTGACTTTTCTCAGTTCATGGGCAGTTATTTTGCGCCTTGGTTTTTCCACACGCTTCTTGCGACCCTGTTGACTATTTTGAATGAAACGCTTGATTGTTCGATGATCACGCTTCAGAAGCTTTGCAGTTTTAAGAGTTCTGCATCCCTCTGCAAGATATCTCACTATTTTTGACTTTTCTGAGCCTGTCAAGTCCTTCTTTTGACCCATTTTGCCAAAGGAAAGGAAGTTGCCTAATAATTATGCACACCTGATATAGAGTGTTGATGTCATTAGACCACACCCCTTCTCATTACAGAGATGCACATCACCTAATATGCTTAATTGGTAGTAGGCTTTCGAGCCTATACAGCTTGGAGTAAGACAACATGCATAAAGAGGATGATGTGGTCAAAATACTCATTTGTATAATAATTCTGCACACAGTGTATGACCATATCCAGCACTTACATGGCGCTGTAGCACACCTATACATGATTATAATGGTACCTTTGTTATTTTCTTTAGACATCCAGAAGCAGGAAAATCTAAGTTTATTTCATATGAATATGAGCACTCGCAAGTGCCCAGGGGCGGTGTTCAGTGTGTAGGTGCCCAGGCTGCTCTGCCTTTTTAACTGTTACTCCTCCCCCAGCCTCTTCCTTTGCCCGCCCTCCTATTCCCTTATATTATCCCTAGGTCCGGCCTGCTTCGCCGGCTGGCGCATGAGCATTGCAGTGTGCAAAATGGGCATTGCAGTGTGCAAAATGGGCATTGCAGTGTGCATGCCCCGGCCCGGCGAAGTAGTGCGCAGGCGCGGGATCTCGGCCGGACCTAGGGATGATACAAGGGAATAGGAGGGCGGGCAAAGGAAGAGGCTGGGGGAGGAGTAACGGTTAAAAAGGCAGAGCAGCCTGGGCACCTACACACTGAACTCCGCCCCTGGGCACCTACACACTGAACACCGCCCCTGGGCACTTGCGAGTGCTCATTTGCATATTAAATAAACGTCGTTTTTCCTGCTTCTGGATGTCTAAAGAAAATAACAAAGGTACCATTAGAATCATGTATAGGTGTGCTACAGCGCCATGTAAGTGCTGTATATGGTCATATAGTGGTGACAGACTTTCTTCACTCAATCTTCTAAAGTTTGCAAATGTTTTATTTTAATCAAATTTCCCTTAAATTGAATTGTTACAATGACAAATATCTTGTTGACATATGAACATCTATTGAGAATCTATGACCAATGAGTCATTACCAAATTACTATTTAAAACCGAGTTTTGCTATCAACATATGGTGTTCTTATTTTTTTTTTTTACTTTTTATGTGCACTAATCCCATGATAAATCTTTTAATATTCTAATTTGCCTGAAAAACTAAAATATCTAAAAATATTTTCATCATTCTTTATATGATTTCCATTGGATAGATTCCAGTACCATGCAGCTAACATATGTTATTAGAGAAGCTCGTTATTGGTAGTGTCATTTAGAAAATCATTATGGCTCTCTATTTTGAGGTTGGTTTTTGGATGACATAATGACTTCAAAAATATAAATCAAAAATGAAAATAGCTACATAATGTTGTGTGACATTTGACTAGTATATGTTTTGATGAGCATTAGATCTTTGTCGGCAGAAAACGCATATATTGGATGGCAACTCGAAATTCCATTTCTAATCTGAAGTCTGATCCATGCATGAATGTATATTACACCTTGCGAGGACATTAATAATACTGACAGAAGTCCACATACAAGTGACTGGGATGTAATTTATACATGGTTTAGTTTTGTTAGTATGTTGTTATAGCGAGTAAATAGATCATCTCTAGAAAAACCACGGGTCTAAATGCAAATCCACTTTAATGCTAATATCACATGCTATTTTCTTCAAGCCCAGTTGTTATAACTAGTAATTATAAAAATTGCTTGCCTTGGGCTTTTGGCTTAGCCAATGACAAACTTATCCCATTATTGGATCTGTCAGACTGAGTTAATTATCTTTATGATAATAGATGTGTCTTATCTCAAACAAAATAAATACCCTTGTAATTAGCTTTTTGGTTAGATTTTTAATTTATTTATAAAGGTTGTTCAGTTTTTTTTTTGTTTCATTTAGTAACAAAGTTAAAGTGTAGCAATCTTGCTATTTATGATATTATTAGCAAAATAAAGTAAATCAATATTTAATTGAAATTTCAACGTTGAAGATGTTTTCCAGGACAAACTTATTTATGACCTATCCTCAGGATAGGACATCATTATCAGATTGGCAGAGGTCTGACTCCTGGCACCTGCTCCTTTTTAGTTGTTTTTAGCTGTATCACCAGAACCAGGCACGGGGCCTGCACAGTCTAGTGGTTGGAGCTGAACCACTTGCTTGTGAAAACCGCTGAAACATAGACCCCTGCCGATCTGATATTGATGACTTGGTCTGAGGGTAGGTCATCATTCGTCCTGGAAAACCTCTCTACAGGTCAAAGAAACTGTAGAAATCTTTTGGAAAATTTACCCAGCTAGTTTGTAGCTTCTAACACCCTCCTGGTTACATAGACACTCCCCTCTCACTGACCCTGTTATGCTTTCACTGGAAATAGGAAAGAGCTGCATGGACATGATCATGTGACCACAGCCCAAAACGGGAGATAGAAGCAATAAAGGTTACAAAAATTACTAAATTACAACTACCATTACAGTCCTTACCCTGGCTCTCCCTGGGCTGTGCAGTGAATGAAGGGCACATCCTTTTTTCTTATGGGACATATCCTAGACTTGTGGTCCTGCCTGATGTTAGGTGAGTGCCCTTGATGGTGAATGGTTGGGAGGGTACAAGGCAAGAGGGAAGATGTAGGGGATGGTGGATAATGGAGGCAATAGCTACACCCAGTTCAGTGACACAAAGAGCAGTCTCTTTACTGAGGATGATGAGAGTTGCAGTGCAGATAACAGCAATAGGCACAGTTCTAAGGTAAAACACAGCTTTCTTTTTCCCGATGGCTGTGTATAGGCAGCAGCAATAACACCTTGCAATCTTCCCAAATTGACCATGAGTGTGCAAGTCTCTCAAAAACGTGCTAGACACCGAAGAATACAACCCGTTCCAAATGTAGCAAAGTGTGGTAGGCACCAGAGGCTACAAACCATTCTACATGCAGCAAAGTTCAATATTATCTTTACTGTCCCTGCACATGCACACACCCAGCCCTTAACAGTTCGTGGATATATTTCCTGCTTTCTCTCAGGGTTAATCTTCTAGCAGCTTATTACAACACAGGAATAGTGTTATTCCTGGAGAAACAGGAGCTTATGCCAGCCTCACAAGTTGTAGTGCAGTGTCACAGATCACTGCTAAAAAGTCAATTTATTACTGAAAGAGTTAATAATTTGTGTTATGCTCTGTATGTGATCCCAAAAGATCCCAGAGTGAGACAGTCCCTGCATTCACTGTGGGAGAAGCTGTGTAGCTGGATTGCATCAGCCAGTTCACTCTGACTCTGCTTGTGAGAGAGGCAGATGTCTGTGAGCCTGTGTAAAACTAAAATCCAAAAACAGCAGTTTTCTGCAGGGGATATATACCATTTCTATTGTGTGAGAAGCTGCTAGAGAACAGCAGTTGTGCCAGGAGACTAGCCCTGAGGGGAAAAGAACAGATATCCATAGACTGTATAGAATCAAAAGGCCATTTGTGTTAGCAAAGGCATTGTCACGACTATGCTCATGGTCGTGACTCCTAGACCCGCATGCAGTTGGCTGTGGTTTGGTCTGTTGTCAACCACATGGTGAGGGCTGCTGGTATGTTGCCTCACGTGTGGTTGCCGCTGGCAACAAGATGTGGTTGGCAGTGTAGCAGCCGGAGCTAGAGGCTAGGCGGCTCACTGTCACGGCATGCGGTTGCCTCTGGCAACATGTGTGTTTTTATGTATGCACTTTCTATGTTTGGTGTGCACGGGGTTTATGTGTGTGTGCACTTTCCCCTTTAAGTGGCTTCACTACCCTGTTTGGTGATGGAAGGGTTAACTCCTTTCTTAGTGTGTGTGTGGGTGTTGCTGCTTGGCCTATTTAGCGCCTGCTGGAAGCCAGAAGTCTGGGGGGTACTCCAGGCATGTTGCTGGAGTCATCCTCTTGGTAGCCTTTACCATCTCTCCAGTGAGGGCCACCCTTGCGGTCATAAAGAATGTCGTGATGTTTACTTTATGTTCCTGTGATGTCTCTTCTTACTGCAGCTATATGGATCTGGTTTCCTGTGTGAGTCATGTTGTGTGCTGTGTCCTTTTGTGTTTGGTCTGGACAGCAGCATTTGAGCACGGGTTCCAGTCAGTGTGTCTGTGGCAGGTAGGTGTGGAAGTGTTTCACTCACCTGCCATATCCTTATGCTGTTAATGTTTCCCCTTCCTTGCAGCTTGGCCAGTGAGACTCCTGTTCATCCGTGTCCTGGAGGAACAGGTCGTCTTACCCTGCTCCTAAGTTCAGGGATCCCTTGAGGGCTAGTAGGGACCCCAGGTTCCTGAGTATGAGCCCTCCTACCATCAGGGTCGGCTCATACAGCTAGGAGTTAGGGTCAGAGTTAGGGACGCTGTAGGAGGTGACCTTCTCCCTAATTCTGTTGTTTCAGGCCTAGCTGCTTCCCTTTCCGTTAACATCGCACGGATGAGAGTTTCCCCCATTCTCATCCGTGACAGGTATGCTTGTTTATGACAAAACTTTACTACTGTGGAGAGGGTATTTCTAAGAGCAGCCACTGCATATATTATGGACTAGCTGCTCATTTGATGATCTGCAACCCTCTGGTAACTGCAGTAATGATTGTGCGAGCTTTGCATGCCTGTCATCATCTTGGAAAGTTACAAAGTGTTGGTTGTTAGTCAGACTCAGGGACTACTACTATCATCATTGCTGCCTATACACAACTATTGGGAGAACACAATATTGTGATATACTTTGGAACTGTGCCTGTTGCTGCATCCGCAGTAAAAAGGCTGTCCCTTGTTATCACTAAACTGGGCCTGGTTATGGTTCCACCATATTTCTGACGCTCCCTGCATCCAAACACCCTGCCAAACATCTACATTCAAAGGCATGCCAACTACCACCAGACAGGAGCCCCAATTCCAGAATGTGTCACTAGGGAAGAAAGGGTGCACCCTCCATTCACTGCATGGTCACAGGATGTGTTAGAGGGAAGATTGCCACTGTGAACTGGAAGTACTACTACCCCTCTCAGGGCCACAGCCACCACTCCCATTCTGTCTGTCCTGATCTTCCCCTGTGGCTTGCTGCAGTAGCTTCGCTCACAACCCGAGTCAGATTTTACCTTAAACTATATAAAACTAACCAGACGGGCATGACCAGCACATCACCCTTGCAACCTAGCTAGAACTGCCAGAGTTAACTTCCTTGCTTCGATATGGATACACAGTGCATAAAATAAACATTAAAAATGACTTCTCACAATGATATATATATATATATATATATATATATATATTCTGTTTATAATTAGGTGTCCCTCTGTTCTTGAGATATGTATCCCTGAAATTTGCAGCACCAGGTATGTTAATTCAAAATGACTAGCCACAGAGGTGGCCTCTTCTTTGCTAGGTGAGGTTTCTGTCTGCAATCTCTGTCACAGAAAATCAAGTTGCAGTGTGATCCTGAAGGAACTGATATATAACACTGCTCATTCACTGCTAGTTGCATAGGGATGGGCTCACATTGATCATTGCCTCCTAGGGATGTACATATTCTAGTGCAATGCATATGGAAGCTTGCACTATAAACTGTAGACTCTTTAAGGCCTCTTTGACACAAGCAAATTTTCAGCGCTGGTGCAATGCGTAAAGAAAACACAGAGTCTCCGCACTGAATCTTGACCCATTCATTTCAGTGGGTCTATGTATATGAACGTTTTTTTTCACGCATCATTTCTGCATTGTCTGAGAATCGCAGCATTTTCTCTATTCTGCGTTTTTCACGCAGCCCTGGTTCCATAGAAGAGAATGGGTCTTCAGTGAATAATGTATTGCATCCGGATTCAATGTGTTTCTCACCAATCGTTGCTAGGTTGTTTGTAAATCTTCAGGTTTTTTTTTAAAACGCGTGAAAAACACATCATAACTATTTGCACCGGCGCTGAACACAATTGCAAACAAAACTGACTGAATTTGCTTGCGAAATGGTGCGAGTTTCAGTAAACGCCTCCTGACACAATCCGTATCGTTCGAGTGAAAGAGGCCTTGGTCAGACGCCACATTTATATAAAAACATAAAGAAGAACAAAGCTCATCTTTCTAGTGCCATCTTCCAGCCTTGATACTAGCAACATTCTTGAAGGCGCGGGCTCAAAAGCTCAAAACACCATTGATACAAACATTCAGGTACCGTACTACAGCAAAAATATCAAAATCTGTTTTCTATGAACAATACAAAGTTGACGCTAGGACAGTATTTTTATAATATTTGCCACTGTGAACTATTTTCCTGTTATAAAAAAAATAGCCACGGGATACTTAACAAACACAGACCCTGCGTATTACAGCATTTTCTTCAGCTGAAATAATGTATCAAAGTCAATTACAAAGATATAACTTGCCAGCTTGATCTGGCAAATGATATCTTGGTAATGATGTGTTTTTCTTACTGTGTCTTAACCATTTTTTCCCCCAAAAATACTATGATACTGAAAATTATTTTGAGATTTAAAAAGTCCCTTTGACATATTTATAAATAATTTCTAGATGTGCCGGAGCCTAATTTATAAAAGAATATTGCATTACCCGGGTTGGATCATGGGTAGCTGGCAACAAGGTGCTACTGCTACAGTGAACACTGTTACAAGTTGTAGAAAGGCTCAAGGGTCCGTCATTGACGATTCCTGGCCTTTGTAGGATAATTTCATGTGTCAGCGGCAGCTAGTGCTGGCTGACATGGTTTTGCTATTTAGTATGGCTGTAAAGCCGATCCGGGCCGGCTCTTACTGGGAGCAGCCAAAGTACAGGGTGGGTGGCTGATCCCCACGTTCTAGGCCGGGTCTTGGTTTGGGCTATAAAACTCAGGCAGCACTGTCAGGTGGTAGGAATTTGCTCCTCTCTGACAATGAAGCTCTGTCAGTCTCTGTGTTGGGACCTGGGAGTTTGGGCCTGGGTAAAGGCCTGCTATCTTGTTGGCGTGAGAGCAGGTGGTTTCTGCTATGTCCAAGGGCTTCTGCATTGCTGCATGGTGTGAACAAACACCAGACTCAAGGTGACTGTTTTCCTTGAAACTGACTTTTTGTCTTCCTTATCCTTATGTGTGAATAAACTCCGAACTGTTTAAGTTAAAGACGTTGTCGTTTCCTCTATACTGCGTCCGCAAGCCTGTCTACCAGAGCAAATCCCCACAAAGTCTAATATACATCTGTGCGAGGCCTTGATTTTTGAGGGACTTGTTGTTTTAATTGGTATGATTTTGAGGTACGTACAACATTTTGATTGCTTTTATCTATTTTTAAGTCACTATGGATGCGCTGATACCAAATATGTGGAGCAAGGTTTTATTTGATACATTTTTTTCCCATTAAAAACTTTTTTTTCCAGGGAAATTATTATATTTTTTTTTTTTACTTGTTACATTGTTATAATTAAAACTTTATTTAATTATATCATTTATTAGCCCAACAAGGGAGTTTGAAAATCTGTTGTTTGATCATTTACATAATGCACTGTACTACTTATGCAGTACAATGTGTTATGAGGCAGAACACTGCCTCATAACACATTATTGCCCAGAATAGATTACATGGACCCTGCTATAGATTACATTGGGGCTCAGAATCGTCAGTGTATTGTATGCCTTTGGCATAGTGTCTGTATGACAGATTTCTCAGCCTGCTCTGTATAAAAAATGCAAGACTCATCAAAACTCGTTAAAAGGAGAGGCAAATATACAGTATATCCACTATTTCATATCTGCTCCATATATTTCAATTCAGCTCAATTGGTCTGACGATTTGATTCAGGTTCATATTAAGGATAAGCTAATCGAACCTAATGGGAAGTGGGGGGGGGGGTGCTTGCCCTTATTGGCTCACAGGTCACAGGTCAGTGAAGAACTGGCAAGCAATTTATTAGGCCATGCCTCTAATAGGCATCCACAGAAGGCAGCACTGGGGAAGGGGGCCTTCAGTACACCCTAAGTTGCCATATATAAACACTGGCACCCCATAATTGTATTTGTGGATGTGCAGATGGGTTACAGAGAGAGCCCCCTCGCTCTGAAACCACTTAGATGCCGCAGTTGCTATTGAGCATGTCATCTAAGGAGTTAAACATATGCTAATCTGGGCCATTAAAGCAGGAGTCTGACTGTCATAAGACCGCTGAACTCCTGCTCTTCCCTGCACAAGTGACCTTTGCAATGCTTAAGCTAGACCACTATTAAAAAAAATCAGCAACCTAGCCTAAACTAAGGTAACTCTGAACGCTGTAAATGGGCATATTGATGGTCACTAATGAGTTAAAATAAGTCAATCCATATGTTTTATGATATTCTGTTTTTGTAGTTTCTTTATTTTTATCTATAAACATAAATCCAGTTTAATCATTAATTATTACTGCCCAGAGCACATGCCTTTGTGAGGAACAATATGAGATCTACATAGCATAATGCTTTCACAGAGCAATGTTTCTGCAGCTCTTCTTTCAGAATGTAAGCCTTCAATTATGGATCTTATTTGATTTATGTGTGCATAGAGATGGCATTGATCTCGCTCCCAGTATCACACGGCTGGGGTGTAGTTTATCAGCTCATCAGTAATGACATGTAGCTCTCTCCATCAAAACAATTATTTTTATGATCTGAAGTCTACAGGATACTTTTTTGTGACAGTGGCATTAATGATTTCTGCTTTGTTCTCTGAAATATGGCTTGGATATATAGTTTATGTGCAAACACGCTGCATTCTTTTGGTTTTTGGACATATATTCCACACAATAGAGAAGATCTGTATCATCATATTTAGAACAATGCTTGACAGCTTCAATGCTGCAAATGCTTTTATAGATTGATCTCTTTTTATACTGGTTTATATGGCCAAGATAAAGAAAAGATTGTCCTGGTAGTAGTCCATCCGCATATCTCCTCTCTTCTGCATTATAGGTGGGCAGCCATAGACAAATCTGCCTTATTAGTTATTACATGATATTACAATTTTATTCCAAGCAAGTCATTCAGTTGTGTACATAAGGGAAAACCGAGCATGTGCAAGTGCTCAAAAAATTACTCATGTTGACTTCAAATTGTCTGACTACTCCCACCAGGGACAAGGATTAATGCGAGTGATGTGTGTGACGTTGGCGATGTACAAGCAACCGGAAGTTGGATAATTATGCAGTTCCAGAAAACAGAACTCAGGAACTATGGCTGAAGAAGTTTAAGTATAAAGTGTACAGAAGCAGCAGTTACATCCTGGCCGTGGGGCCTAAAATTGCCTCAAGATTCTTCTGCCACATAAGCATTGTACATTGCACATAAATACTGGAGGACTGTCAATGGGCAATACACACTGACTGAGCCACAACCAGAACACTGCCTCATAAAACATTATTGCCCAGAATAGATTACTTGGACCCTGCTATAGATTACAATGGGGCTCAGAATCGTCAGTGTATTGTATGCCTTTGGCATAGTGTCTGTATGACAGATTTCTCAGCCTGGTCTGTATCAAAAATGCAAGACTCATCAAAACTCGTTAAAAGGAGAGGCAAATATACAGTTCCACTATTACATATATGCTCCATATATTTCAATTCAATTCAGCTCAATTGGTCTGACGATTTGATTCAGGTTCATATTAAGGATAAGCTAATCGACCCTGATAGGAAGTGGGGTGGGGGGGTGCTTGTCCTGATTGGCTCACAGGTCAACAGACAGCCTGGATGAGTCAATCATTGGGTACGCAGGCAGGGAGGTATCCTTGCAGAACGGTCTGTGAGGAGGGTCGATGGCTGTAGCGGTCTGTGGCAGAAAACGATCTTAAGGACAGTGTACAGTCACAATCAAGCTTCTATTCTAGTGTCAGGGACAGTGAAGGGAAAGGCTATAAAGAATAATTGTGCAGAATACGGAAAGGCAGGGAAAGATTTCAGGGAGAGGAGAGCTGAGGCTGGGTGTGCCTGGCATAGGCAGTGCCTTCTAGCTGCAGTTACTGCCCTATAATACAGCTGATACAGAACATCAAAAGCAGCCACATGGAAGAACATTTCTTTTTATCTCATGTAAACAGAAAGACAGCTTTTTTCCCCCCCAAACCTGAAGTTTCTATAGGCTTTTGTCAGCTCATTCCCATTACAATTAGCATTGTTGTCCCTGTGTACAACTATCAGTGACTGACAGCTATCTGTGTATACACACACAGAGAATGCTATCAATGACTGATAATACCTCCTACCAGTGACTGACAGCTATCTCTGTATACAGACTTACACAGAGAATACTATCAATCACTGATAACACCTCCCCTGTGTTCAACTATCAGTGACTGAAAGCTATCTCTGTATACATACTTACACAGAGAATGCTATCAATCACTCATAACACCTCCCTCAAGTACAGCTATCAGTGACTGACAGCTATCTCTGTATACATACTTACACAGAGAATGCTATCAATCACTGATAACACCTCCTCTGTGTACAACTATCAGTGACTGACAGCTATCTCTGTATACACACTTACACAGAGAAAAATATTAATCACTGTTAACACCTCCCCCATGTACAACTATCAGTGACTGACAGCTATCTCTGTATACACACTTACACCGAGAATGCTATCAATCACTGATAACACCTCCCCTGTGTACAGCTATCAGTGACTGACAGCTATCTCTGTATACACACTTACACAGAGAATACTATCAATCACTGATAACATCTCCCTGTGTACAGCTATCAGTGACTGACAGCTATCTCTGTATACACACTTACACAGAGAATGCTATCAATAACTGATAACACCTCCCCTGTGTACAGCTATCAGTGACTGACAGCTATCTCTGTATACACACTTACACAGAGAATGCTGTCAATAACTGATAACACCTCCCTGTGTACAGCTATCAGTGACTGACAGTTATCTCTGTATAGACACTAACACAGAGTATGCTATCAATCACTAATAACATCTCCCCTGTGTACAGCTATCAGTGACTGACAGCTATATCTGTATACACACTTACAAAGAGAATGCTATCAATCACTGATATCACAATCACAATCACTGTGTACAACTTAACTCAGAAAGAATAGAGACTTAAATGCAAAATTTCTACATTTTGCTGAATTTTTTCCACAAACCTATATATCTGCTCAGCTCCTCCCACTCTATAGCATGGCTACATTTTGCATTGTATTTCATAGTCACTGTCTCTCTTTAAGAATGCAGGTACAGTAGCCTGGTTCTTACTCTCCCTTAATTAATCTTAAAATGTAAAACAATAAGTGACAACCCTGATCATGGCAGCCTCACATGATAACCTTTTCCTAAGTATCCTTATGGTGCTTATTTCTATCCTCACTCATTTTGTCTGTTCTGTCAAGGATGCCCAGAAGAGGACTACTATAGACATACATTAAATTCTCATTGCAGTGGTTGGCGTTCTGTATTTCAATTTTGTTCTTGAGCCATTCAGCTCCTTTTAAGCTGGTCACCTCTATGTGTATTACATCCTGGATAGTGGACATGATAATTTAATGAAACAATGAACCACATTTACTGATATCAGTTTACCTAGACATAGTCGTAAACTGTTCCAAAATTTGGAACACTTTGTTGCAATCTGACACATCTAGAAACAATCTCAGTGTCTAGCTTGCAAATGGGGCATGGTTTACTGGAAAAGTGGTGTTGCTTTTCAAGAAAGGGGCATGGACTAAGATGTAATATTTTGTGCCAAATTTTTGCAACTGTTATGCAGTAAAATACTGTCAAGTTAAGCCAACTAATAGTTGGTATATGGTTAGACAAAATATCAAGCCATTTACCCAGTGGCGGATTGGCCATAGACCGTACAGGCAAATTTTTCCGATGGGCCGATGCCCAGGGGACCACACAAGCTCTCTTGATGGCCACAGGCCAGGTACACAATGATCTGATGCTCAACGCCCGCAGGTGCCCTCCTGAACTCAGCTGAATTACTGTCCTCAAAGTGGTGATACAGTTGAATACTGTGGTGAGGGCAGCAGTATTTTGTGCTGTCCTGTGGTATTTGGTTCTGCTGGGGCAGTATTCTGTACTGCACTACAGTATTGCAGGCCCTGCCTACTTAAGTTGTCCCTGCCTACTTGTTTCGCCCCATCTTCTGTCAGTTTGAACCCACCTACAACATGGGGCCACTTTTAATTTTTTTTTTTCAGAGCCACTTTAAGTTCCCACTCTGCCCCTAAATGTACCACATGTATCATCCAGCCTCAGCCACTGTGATAATTCTGGTGCAGATGTAGACAGTCTGTCTAAATTCACCTCATCTACAGAATTAGTAAATCTGCCCCATTGTAACTTCTGAGGTCAGCAGTCAGGGATTTTCTGATATAATATATTTAGTTATTTAGAATACAAAATGTGCTCTGGTATTTCCTAAATTTTTATACAGAAAGAGCAATTATCAAACTGATTCTTAACGAGTTAAAGGAGTTCTGCCACGGTTGATATAAAATACGAAAATCAGACATCATATATTACATGACAGTCTCTAGAACAGCTCTGAATCTCACATGCATCCAGAGATTTCCCAATTTATTGCTCCAATTGCTCGGCTAGATTTATTTCAGACTGACATCTCATGGGGCATGTTCTTTCAGCTAAAGCTCTTCAACCCCTTAGGGACCGGGCTCATTTTCACCTTAAGGACCAGGCCATTGTTTGCAAATCTGACCAGTGTCACTTTATGTGTGAATAACTTTAAAACGCTTTGACTTATCCAGGCCATTCTGAGATTGTTTTTTCGTCACATATTGTACTTCATAACAATGGTAAAATGGAGTGAAAAAAATGCATTTTTATTTATAAAAAAATACCAAATTTGCCAAAAATTTGGAAACATTTGCAAATTTCCAAGTTTCAATTTCTCTAATTCTATAATACATAGTAATACCTACAAAAATAGTTATTACTTTACATTCCCTATATGTCTACTTCATGTTTGGATCATTTTGGGAATGACATTTTATTTTTTGGGGATGTTACAAGGCTTAGAAGTTTAGAAGCAAATCTTGAAATTTTTCAGAAATTTTCAAAAACTCACTTTTCAAGGACCAGTTCAGGTCTGAAGTCACTTTGTGAGGCTTACATAATAGAAACCACCCAAAAATGACTAGAAACTACACCCCTCAAGGTATTCAAAACTGATTTTACAAATGTCGTTAACCCTTTAGGTGTTCCACAAGAATTAAGGGAAAATAGAGATACAATTTCAAAATTTAACTTTTTGGGCAGATTTTCCATTTTAATAATTTTTTTCCAGTTACAAAGCAAGGGTTAACAGTCAAACAAAACTCAATATTTATGGCTCTGATTCTGTAGTATACAGAAACACCCCATATGTGGTCTTAAACCGCTGTACGGGCACACGGTAAGGTGCAGAAGGAAAGGAATGCCATACGTTTTTTGGAAGGCAGATTTTGCTGGACTGGTTTTTTGACACTGCCTTCATGCCATCGGGTCACCCCTACAGCCCCATGGGGACCCGATGGCACCTGCGCCCGCCGCCGCACCATTAAAATCCGCAAACCGCAGGTCTGAATTGACCTGCGGTTTGCGGCGATCGCTGACACGGGGGGGTCACGGGGCCCCCGCGCGCATTTAGCCAAGGTGCCTTCTTAATGATTTGAGCAGGCACCTTGTTCCGATCACCGCCGTACCGGTACGTCATGTGTCCCAAACAGGTTAAAACAGAGCTCAGGGAGCAGGTCCTTTTCAGGGTGTGAGTCCTTTTTGCTGCAGTTTTTCCCTTGTAACTGTCACAGCTGCTAACAGAAGATATGGTTGGCGACAGTTGAACATATAAGCGTTTGCGACCACATCAGTGAGTTAGACAAGAAATAAGGTAAAGAACAAACAGGAGGTGGCGCTATACAGATTCATCTTATTGAATAGCCCAGTGACTATACTACATTTTTAATCACATACAATTAAAATGTATTCAGATGCAGGTGCTGGATTGAAAAATATACAGGGTGGTCCACAAAAAAGTAGCACGCATCCAGCGATAGCATGATAAGATGAACAAGCAAGTACATTTTATTTTATTTTTTTAAGTACCCAGTTCACATCTCTGCATCTTTTGACACGTGGGATTATTTTGGCTGATACCGCTTGCAGCTTTTCAGCAGTGATGCTGCAAAAGAAAAAATTTCCTGCTTTTTCCAACAAGATGGGGCAACATGCCACACCTCACAGAGCTCACTGGTACGGCATACATACAGTGGGATGCGAAAGTTTGGGCAACCTTGTTAATTGTCATGATTTTCCTGTATAAATCGTTTGTTGTTACGATAAAAAATGTCAGTAAAATATATCATATAGGAGACATACACAGTGATATTTGAGAAGTGAAATGAAGTTTATTGGATTTACAGAAAGTGTGCTATAGTTGTTTAAACAAAATTAGGCAGGTGCATAAATTTGGGCACTGTTGTCATTTTATTGATTCCAAAACCTTTAGAACTAATAATTGGAACTCAAATTGGCTTAGTAAGCTCAGTGACCCCTGACCTACATACACAGGTGAATCCAATTATGAGAAAGAGTATTTAAGGGGGTCAATTGTAAGTTTCCCTCCTCTTTTAATTTTCTCTGAAGAGTAGCAACATGGGGGTCTCAAAACAACTCTCAAATGACCTGAAGACAAAGATTGTTCACCATCATGGTTTAGGGGAAGGATACAGAAAGCTGTCTCACAGATTTCAGCTGTCTGTTTCCACAGTTAGGAACATATTGAGGAAATGGAAGACCACAGGCTCAGTTCAAGTTAAGGCTCGAAGTGGCAGACCAAGAAAAATCTCGGATAGACAGAAGCGACGAATGGTGAGAACAGTCAGAGTCAACCCACAGACCAGCACCAAAGACCTACAACATCATCTTGCTGCAGATGGAGTCACTGTGTATCGTTCAACCATTCGGCGCACTTTACACAAGGAGATGCTGTATGCAAGAGTGATGCAGAGGAAGCCTTTTCTCCGCCCACAGCACAAAAAGTGCAGCTTGAGGTGGGCTAAAGCACATTTGGACAAGCCAGCTTCATTTTGGAATAAGGTGCTGTGGACGAATGAAACAAAAATGTAGTTATTTGGCCATAACAAGGGGTGTTATGCATGGAGGAAAAAGAACACAGCATTCCAAGAAAAACACCTGCTACCTACAGTAAAATATGGTGGTGGTTCCATCATGCTGTGGGGCTGTGTGGCCAGTGCAGGGACTGGGAATCATGTCAAAGTTGAGGGACACATGGATTCCACTCAGTATCAGCAGATTCTTGAGACCAATGTCCAGGAATCAGTGACAAAGCTGAAGCTGCGCGGGGGCTGGATCTTTCAACAAGACAACGACCCTAAACACTGCTCAAAATCCACTAAGGCATTTATGTAGAGGAACAAGTACAACGTTCTGGAATGGCCATCTCAGTCCCCAGACCTGAATACAATTGAAAATCTGTGGTGTGACTTAAAGAGAGCTGTCCATGCTCGGAAGCCATCAAACCTGAATGAACTAAAGATGTTTTGTAAAAAGGAATGGTCCAAAATACCTTCAACCAGAATCCAGACTCTCATTGGAACCTACAGGAAGCGTTTAGAGGCTTTAATTTCTGCAAAAGGAGGATCTACTAAACATTGATTTCATTTCTTTTTTGTGGTGCCCAAATTTATGCACCTGCCTAATTTTGTTTAAACAATTATAGCACACTTTCTGTAAATCCAATAAACTTAATTTCACTTCTCAAATATCACTGTGTGTGTCTCCTATATGATATATTTAACTGACATTTTTTATCATAACAACCAACGATTTATACAGGAAAATCATGACGATTAACAAGGTTGCCCAAACTTTCGCATCCCACTGTATTAGGACATCCTCAGACATCATCCACAACTCCCTACTCTGTCAGGCAAAACTCCATCCTCAGTCAGGCAAAACTCCATCAGTCCTCCTCCCTCAGATCAAACTCCCTCCTCCGTCAGACTAAACTCCCTCCTCCGTCAGCCCAAACTCCATCAGTCCTCCTCCCTCAGACCAAACTCCCTCCTCTGTCAGGCCAAACTCCGTCCTACCTCAGACGTCAGACAAAACTCCCTCCCCTTAACTGAAAAGTCCTTCGTCCCTCAGACGTCAGTAGAAAAATACCTCCTCCATCAGCCCTCAGCCAAAACTCCATCAGCCGTCAGGTGTCAGCTCTCAGCCGTCAGGGGTCAGAAATCAGTTGTCATCCCTCAGACTAAACTCCATCAGCCATCAGGGGTCAGACATCAGTTGTCATCCCTCAGCCTAAACTCCATCAGCCTTCAGCCATCAGGGGTCAGACATCAGTTGTCATCTCTCAGCCTAAACTCCATCAGCCGTCAGGGGTCAGACATCAGATGTCAGCCCTCAGCCTAAACTCCATCAGCCGCCAGGGGTCAGGTGTTAGACATCGGGTGTCAAACATTAGTTGTCTGGGGAGGGGGCGGCACAAACAGTGGCATACATACAGGGGTCGCAGTTGCGACCGGGCCCAGCACTCCAGGGGGCCCGGCCGCCTGTGGACCCCCCTGGCCCCTGCAGTCAGTGTTCCCTCTAAGCTGCGCGGGTGGGTGGCCGCGCAGCAGTTATTGTGGCCCCGCTCACAACTTTATAATCCCCGCTCAGCCACATCGTGCCCCTCAAGCTGCTGGCAAAATGCCAGCAGTCAGTGCAGTGACAGTGTCAGAAACATGGCATGCAGACTAGTCGACGCACCGGCACTTTGAACTTAAAATCTCTCCCTCCGTAATGCGCCTCCTGCCCCGCCTGCCTGCTTTATTCATAAAGTGGGAGGAGCCCCCTGGAGTGCCAGTCCCAGTCGCAACTGCGACCCCTGTATGTATGCCACTGTTTGTGCAGCCACCTTCCCAGACAATCAATGTCTGACACCCGATGTCTAACACCTGACCCCTGACGGCTGATGGAGTTTAGGCTGACGGCTGACACCTGATGTCTGACCCCTGACGGGTGATGAAGTGTAGGCTGAGGGCTGACACCTGATGTCTAATCCCTGACGGCTGATGGAGTTTAGGCTGAGGGCTGACACCTGATGTCTGACCCCTGATGGCTGATGGAGTTTAGGCTGAGGGATGACAATTGATGTCTGACCCCTAATGGCTGAGAGCTGACGGCTGATGGAGTTTGGGCTGAGGGCTGATGGTGGAGGTATTTTTTTACTGACGTCTGAGGGACGAGGGACTTTTCAGTTAGGGAGGAGGAAGTTTTGGCTGACGTCTGAGGTAGGAGGGAGATTTGGATGAGGGAGGAGGGAGTTTTGGCTGATGTATGAGGGAGGACGGAGTTTGGGGTGACGGAGGAGGGAGTTTAGTATGACGGAGGAGGGAGTTTGGTCTGAGGGAGGAGGACTGACAGAGTTTTGCCTGACAGAGTTTTGCCTGACGGAGGATGGAGTTTTGCCTGACGGAGGAGGAAGTTGTGGATGATGTCTGAGGATGGCCTAATATGTATGCCGTACACTGGCACGGATTCATGAATTAAACTGTCCGCTAACAATCCACATCCCCTGGATAAACTCAAGGAGAACATCACAAACACCATCTGCAGCATCACAAGCAGTATCAGCCAACATAATCCGATGTGCCCAAAGATGCAGATATGTGAACGAGGACCACTGGAAACCTCTTTTGTAACTCATGGGTAATAAAAAAAAAAACAATCCACTTTCTCTTTCATTTTGTCATACTCTCGCTGGAGGCGGGCTACTTTTTTGTGGACCACCCTGTAAAATATTTTTAGTGTGACAACCCCTTTAAACCCTTCCTGAACTTGGGTTTTAAAGACAATGCCCACTGCACTCGCAACACCTGGGGCTAATGTCTGGGATCGACGGTAATGCCGATCGCAGGCATTTAACCTCTCAAATGTGACCATGGCAGCTGAGAATACAAAACCTGTAAGCACTGCGCTTCCAGGCCTAGAACGGCTCCCCCAAGGGGCAATCAGGGGATGTGTTCACAGGTAATCATTGCCTGTGAAAGGTCAGTGTCTTCTCAGGGGCTGATGCCTTTCACAAGTATATTCCAGTACAGGCCTACAGAAGGCAGCGCTACATTGCAATGTACTGAATCTTCTATTCATTAATGGATTTTTTTTCCATTTATATCTACTGTAGAAGTGGTAATCTAAGGATTGCATGATGTACAAAGAAGAAAAACTTATTTTTAAAAGGTTTTAAAAATATTTACAAAAAACCTAAAAATAAAAATCACCCTCTTTCCCCAGATGGATCCGTTATGATTACTCATAGTCTTCTATTAAGACGGATCAAAACGGAATGCCTCTATGGATTCCGTTATTTTCCTTTATAACCATTTTATAACGGAAAGCCAGAACGGAATCCAGAACGCAGATGTGAACCCCCCCTAACACGTCAGTTTTGCTGCATAGGGAACACAGTAGAAACAAAACCCATAAAACCATGGCAGAATTTTTTTTTCCAAATTCCACCCCATTTGGATTTTTTGCCAGCTTCTCCCTACATAATATGCAATGTTAAATGGTGGCTTTAGAAAGTATAACTTGTCCCACAAAAACAAGCCTTTTATTTGAATGGAAAAATAAGGCTACTTTCACACTCGCGTTTTGTGCGGATCCGTCATGGACGGATCCGTTCAGATAATACAACCGTCTGCATCCGTTCAGAACGGATCAGTTTGTATTATCTTTAACATAGCCAAGACGGATCCGTCATGAACACCATTGAAAGTCAATGGAGGACGGATCCATTTTCTATTGTGCCAGATTGTGAAAGAAGTGAAAGAAGATTCATCCCCATTGACTTACTTTGTGTGCCAGGACGGATCCGTTTGGCTGAGTTTCTTCAGACAGATACCAAAACGCTGCAAGCAGCAGAGCGGAATGGAGACGGAACGGAGGCAAACTGATGCATTCTGAGCGGATATTTTTCCTTTCAGAATGCATTAGAATGCAAACTGATCCGTTTTGGACCGCTTGTGAGAGCCCTGAACGGATCTCACAAACGGAAAGCCAAAACGCGAGTGTGAAAGTAGACTAAAAAAGTAATGACTTTAGGAAGGCAGGAAGTGAAAAATGAAAATCGGGGTAGAAGGGGTTAAATCAGACTAAAGAAGAGAATTTGATCCAGTCTTACGGTCATGTGTGGACAAAATGATTCTTAAACCTCATTTTTTTCTTCTACTGGACGTTTCATCATCATGCTCTCTCCACATCTTTTTTGCACCCATACTATATGCGACAACTTACATTTCTGAGTCATTTTTATTGAAAGGGCATTATTTAAAAAAAAAAAAATCACTTCATGAACAGAACAATGAGATCAAAGCTTACATTTAAGTATGTATATGGAAGTATCTGTTCATGCAGAATGTACTTTATTACAGTCCTTCAAGGGATTTTGCTCAAAGTTGCCTTCCATATTGGGATCCAGAGAAATCCTTTTCTTTAATTCAAGATACGACAAGGCTAAATCATGAATAATTGTCTCAACTTTACCTATTAGAGCTCTGTTTATAAACTGCATATACGGCAATGACATACAGATGGCTATAATTGCATAGCAAACTTTTTAGAAAAGAAAACCACTAATTGAAGAGAAAATAAACATATTTTAGACTGGGATGCAGCATAGCAACATGTGTAGCGCAACAGCAAGTAACAGAAAAATCATGCGACAAAAATTATATGTGCGACTTGTCTGCAGCTTGCTGTCGCTCAATAGAAAAGTTGCAGGTGAGTCTCATGTTGGTGAGTCTCACTTACATTAAAGTCAATAGAGTAAAAGTCACATGCGACTTTCGAAACAAAAACCATCAATTCTGTGACTGTCGCATCGCAGTAGCAGCATGTTGCGTGTTGCACTGCAACCCCATTGACGATCATTAGTCTTGCTACTTTCATGTCATGCAACACAAGTATAGCCCCAGCCTAAAAAACTGAATTAAAATGACACTACCAACATTTTTTCACATATTACAGCTTACATTCTATGTATATATATATTTTTTCAAACTAAAAACAGGTGGATGGTTTTTGGGATATACCTTATATTTCGGACTGTATGACACACTTTTACCCTCCAAAAGTGGGGGAAAAGTGGCAGTGTGTCTCATAGTCCGAATGCTAATGACCTCTTCCATTATGGAAGTGGTCATTAGCACGCGGGAGGCACAGGAAGGTGAGAGCAGTGATGCGCTGGCTGTGCTCACCCTCTCTGGTGTTCTAACAGGTCCTATGACCTCACATGTGCAACATCAGGTCACAAAGCAGCGTGGGCCGGAAGAAGCAGTGCGGCGAGCGGTGAGTCTTACATCTGTAGCGCTATTGGGAGAAAGCGAGGTAAGTTTACATGTATATATATATATATATATATATATTGTGGCGATTCGCTCTGGTTGGCAGGTTAGCGGACGCAGTATAGAGGCAACAACAAAGTCTTTAACTTAAAGAGTTAAGTGTTTTTTCACACTTGGCAGGTTAACAAAATATAAACAAAGTCACCTTAGTTTAAATCCTGGTGTTCCATTCACACCTTGCTGCAGGTACCGCATAAGAAGGTCAAGTCCTGGTGTTCACTTCACACCAAGCTGCGGGTACCACTTAAAGAGTGCCAGTCCTGGATGTCGTTCCCTTGTCCTCGCAGACAGGTTGCAGGCATGCCACAAGCCTCATACACAGACACAGCCCTGGCTCTGAGCCCAGCTGCCTATTAAAGAACAACCCGGTGCTGCAGAAACCTGGACCGGCACTTAAACTTCGGTCCGGTATTTGAGCTCACCTGGCTGGAAACCAGCTAAACATGTTGGGAGGAAAATACCTGCCTTCCCATGCAAAACCCCTCGCTGTGTCACTATATATATATATATATATATATATATATATATATATAATTCTTTTTTATTATTTATTTGTTAATTTTTTTAATGTCAGATCTGAGGTCTGATGAGGATTCGATCAGAAACTTATGGGGCAAGGGGGTCTGATGGGGAGCTGATCTGAGGCTGATGGAGGCTGCGGGGTCTGATCTGAGTCTGATGGACGGCAGGGTGTCTGATGGGGGTCTGATCTGAGTCTTATGGAGGTTAGGGGTCTGATCTAAGGCTGATTAAAGTTGGTGGGGTCTAATCTGAGGCTGATGGAGGGCTGATCTGAGACTAATGAAGGCGGGGGGGGCCTGATGGGGGTCTGATCTGAATCTTATGGAGGTTGGGGGTCTGATCTAAACCTGACGGAGGTTGGGGGGGTCTAATCTGAGGCTGATGGAGCTTGGGGGTCTGATCTGAGGTCTGATGAAGAATAGGGATCTGATTTGGCGGTTTGCTTTGAGGGCTAATTGAAAATATTTTTTTTTCTTATATTACTCCTCCAAATCCTAAGTGCGTCTTATAGTCCTGTGCATCTTATAGTCAAAAAAATACTGTATTTTTAAAAAAATAATTACTCCATGTATACTACTTCCTATCCTGCCTCTTTAAATTCCTTCTGTCCTGTCCCTTTCTACCATTTGCGTACATATCTCTAATTAGAAAAGGACACATGCACTACTCTTGCCCTCTGTCCCACTCAGAATTTCTCCTATTAAAAATAACTGATGTCTGAACGAACCGACAAAAACTGGTGCAAACTGAGCACAACGGATGCTCAAAATAAACAATCTGTTTTTTAAAATGTATTTTTCTGTTCTTCTGAAGGATCAGAAGAACGAAAAGCTAGACGATTATGTAAACTTGGCGTTATTTTGATTCTTTAATACAATTATATATCAATCTGCTCAGCTTCTCCTGCTCTATGGCATGCTGCCTGAAGATCAGGCTGCACTTTCAAGATGAAAGGTGCCCTTTAACAGTCTCACTCCGTTCTTTCATCAGCTCTGTGAGCAGCATTGCATAAAACATTGCAGGTTTTGCTTCCTGTAATACTCTATTAGCCTTGGAATTAAGTGTTGTCTACAGCAAATATGACCTGAATGTATTTCTAGATTTACAGCTTTTACAGCATCTGGATTATGATATGAAGTTCTACATTAGCATTTTTAATGGAGTTTGTTTCTCCGAGATCATTTTACAGCAGATGCAGAAAGAACATTGCTGAGGTTTCCTTATTATAGGATGTCTGGATATCAATGCAACATTTTATGCTTCTCTCTCATAACAACCAGAAGCCATAGCACCTTAAAGTAGCCAATATAAAATATTATGAGTAAATTAAATGATCAATGTATAGTCATGTTAAGGTGTAATCCGCTTATTCTTCCACTTCTGACCACCTTATCTTCCCTCCTATGTATTATTTTTAAATATTTTTTATAATAATTAATTGCAATTATAAGTAGAGATGAGTGAATTTTGAAAAAATTTGATTCGACTGGTTCAGCGAATTTTTTGAAAATATTTGGTTCAATACATATTTATTTGCAGTGAATTTTGTTAAAAAAAACTGCTATTTCCTGGCTGCAGAGAGCCTTTATAGTGGTGTAGAACATTGTTTCTTGCTGTAACACGCATAGGGAGTCTGCTCTGGTAGTGAAATAATACTGTGAGTCAGTATGACATGCAGATGACAGGTGTCGCTCTTAGGCCCCTTTCACACGGGCGAGTATTCCGCGCGGATGCGATGCGTGAGTTGAACGCATTGCACCCGCACTGAATCCCGACCCATTCATTTCTATGGGGCTGTTCACATGAGCGGTGATTTTCACGCATCACTTGTGGGTTGCGTGAAAATCGCAGCATGCTCTATTTTGTGCATTTTTCACGTAATGCAGGCCCCATAGAAATGACTGGGGTTGCGTGAAAATCGCAAGCATCCGCAAGCAAGTGCGGATGCGGTGCGATTTTCACGCACGGTTGCTAGGAGACGATCGGGATGGAGACCCGATCATTATTATTTTCCCTTATAACATGGTTATAAGGGGAAATAATAGCATTCTGAATACAGAATGCATAGTAAAATAGCGCTGGAGGGGTTAAAAAAATAATAATAATAATTTAACTCACCTTAATCCACTAGATCGCGCAGCCGGCATGTCTTCTGACTTCTTTCTTTGCTCTATGCAGGAACAGGACCTGTGGTGACGTCATTACGGTCATCACATGGTCCATCACATGATCCATCACCATGGTAAAAGATCATGTGATGGATCATGTGATGACCGGAGTGACATCACCACAGGTCCTGTTCCTGCACAGAGCAAAGAAAGAAGTCAGAAGAGATGCCGGCTGCGGGAACAAGTGGATTAAGGTGAGTTAAATTATTATTATTATTTTTTTTAACCCCTCCAGCGCTATTTTACTATGCATTCTGTATTCGGAATGCTATTATTTTCCCTTATAACCATGTTATAAGGGAAAATAATACAATCTACAGAACACCGATCCCAAGCCCGAACTTCTGTGAAGAAGTTCGGGTTTGGGTACCAAACATGCGCGATTTTTCTCACGCGCGTGCAAAACACATTACAATGTTTTGCACTCGCGCGAAAAAATCCCGCAACGCACCCGCACCTTTTCACGCAACGCCCGTCTAAAAGAGGCCTTAGAATCACTGCACACTTCACTTATTTAAGCAGTCACGGGGCCAAAACTGAACAAATAACTCAAATAGGAACTCAGTCTTACAGGTCGATGTTAGCTCCAAGAAGAAGCGTACTCCTTTTACACTGTAGTCAGCTGATTCCACATATATGTGTACAGAACCTGTTCTATTAAATGCTTAAACAAGTAGAGCCCCCTGACAGAGTGGAGAGGGTGTCAGCAGAAAGTTTGTGTTGATGTGGCTGATTATTTTGCCCTTCCTCTGATCCGTCAGAACAATAACTCCCCAAAAAATGGATCCTGTCTGTTGAGCATCTGCCTTTACTCAGTCAGCATTTGGTCAGTAATTCATCAGTATTGCTAAAGCCCAAAAAAAACTGAGATGACACGTGAATTGAATATTTGCATATCTTCTGTGTTTTGTACCAACTCCTGCTTTTGGCTACCAAACCATAAGCCAATTCTGATGGGACCATACAGGCCTTACAGCTGCTAGACAGATCAGAAGAAAGGTCAAATAAATGATGAAGTCCAAAATAGTGGCCCAGTCATGAAGTGAGCAGGGTGGGAACAGCATGAGAAGTCCACAGAGTGGCCCTATGACATAGTGGTGAGGTGGAAGCAGCATTAGGAGGCCACAGAGTGGCACAATGACAGTGTAGAGGTGGCAGCAGCATCATTAGGAGGCCACAGAGTGGCACAATGACAGAGTTTGGATGCAGCAGCAGCAGTGTCAGGAGGAGGCCACAGAGTGTCACAATGACAGTGTGGAGGTGGCGGCAGCGTCAGAAGGCCACAGAGTGGCAAGGTGACATAGTGTGGAGGCGGCAGCAGCATGAGGAGGCCACAGAGTAGAAAGGTGACATAGTGTGGAGGTGGCAGCAGAATGGGGAGGCCTCAGAGTGGCAAGGTGACATAGTGTGGCGGTGTCAGCAGCATCAGGAGGCCACAGAGTGGCAATGTGACATAGTGTGGAGGTGGCAGCGGGATCAGAAGGCCACAGAATGGCAAGGTGACAGAGAATATTTTTATTTTGCCACTATTACAAGACAAAAAGGGCTTTATAACATATAACTGCACCGCTGAATGGCAAATATTTTTTTCATTTGCCACTAATACACACCACAAAAGGCTTCAGAACATATAACTGCACCGCTGAACGGCAAATATATTTTTCTTTTGCCACTAATGCACGCCACAAAAGGCTTTAGAACATATATCTGCTCCCTGCTGAACGCCAACATATTTTTCTTGTGCTACTAATACACGCCTCAAAAGGCTTTAGAACATGTAACTGCACTGCTGAATGGCAAATATATTTTTCTTTTGCTACTAATACACGCCTCAAAAGGCTTTAGAACATATATAACTGCACCGCTGAACGGCAAATATATTTTTCTTTTGCCACTAATACACACCACAAAAGGCTTTAGAACATATAACTGCACCGCTGAACGGCAAAATATATATTTTTATTTTGCCACTGTTACATGACAAAAAAGGCTTTATAACATAACTGCACCGCTGAACGTCAAATATATATATTTTTTGCCACTAATATATGCCACAAAAGGCTTTAGAACATATAACTGCACTGCTGAACGGCAAATATATTTTTCTTTTGCCGCTAATACACACCAGAAAAGGCTTTAGAACATATAACTGCTCCGTTGAACGGCAAATATATTTTTATTTTGCCACTAATACACGGCTCAAAAGGCTTTAGAACATATAACTGTACCGCTGAAAAGGAAATACGGTATATTTTTCTTTTGCCACTAGTACATGCCACAAAAGGCTTTAGAACATATAACTGCACCGCACAAGGGCAAATAAAACTGAGAAATATTTCCTTATAATAAACCCTATTAATGGCTGTATCAAACAGCACTTGCACCCCAAAATCAAGAATGTTTGCTGGAATTACAGAGCTGTATAAACCCAATTTGGGTCTGCAGTCAGTGCAGCAAGGTGTAATAGGATTGTTCCTATTACCCAGGCTATAACCTCTCCTACTGAACCCTGTTCAACATAAATGCTGTGGAATGATTCCTCCCTATCCTTTCCCTACACCTTGAATAATCTTTCCCTGCACTTGTAAATCGTTTTTTTATCACAATAACTTTTTTTCTAACACTGTCCTTTCACTCACGCCTTTCCCTGCACTAAGTACACTAGTAAATGGCAGAATCCAAGCTAGCTGAGGCTATTTATAGGGCTGTGACATCACAGGGCTGGCTGGCTGCTGATTGGCTGCATGCATGGCATTATGGGTGATCCCGCCTTCCCAGAGTACCTTGCTCCATGTCCTCACATGTGCAGCAACCATTTTAGGAAAAAATGCAATTCGTTAGCACGAAGCGTGAGGAACTTCGGATTTGGTTTGAATCAAATTTTTACTGAAATTCGAATCGAATTGCACTTTGTTAACTTCGATTCGCTCAATGTTTTATATTTTAATGCCCAGCAATTAAACCACATAAGTATGTCCTCTAAATGTTGCTGTCTCTATGGTTCACTAATTTTCAAGATGTTATTGATATTCCCCATCTTACACATATAATGCATAATTTGCCACATACCACAAAATTCCAGTCATCATATATTCACCTGTTTCTCCCCTAATATCCTCAGGGCCAATCCTCCTCCAGGTGTAGGTATACAAGCCTGCAGCAGTGACGTAGAGTTATTCAGCATGAGACCGTTGCAGCAGGGGTGTAGCTATTGTGGAAGCATGGGCCCGAATTCAGAAGCAGCCCGTCTAAGAGGAGGACTGAAAGATTGTATTGTCAGTGCCCCCTCAACAGTGTTATTCAATGACATTATATACAGTGACAGTATATGCATTGACATGAGATACAATATATACACTCACCTAAAGAATTATTAGGAACACCATACTAATACGGTGTTGGACCCCCTTTTGCCTTCAGAACTGCCTTAATTCTACGTGGCATTGATTCAACAAGGTGCTGATAGCATTCTTTAGAAATGTTGGCCCATATTGATAGGATAGCATCTTGCAGTTGATGGAGATTTGAGGGATGCACATCCAGGGCACGAAGCTCCCGTTCCACCACATCCCAAAGATGCTCTATTGGGTTGAGATCTGGTGACTGTGGGGGCCATTTTAGTACAGTGAACTCATTGTCATGTTCAAGAAACCAATTTGAAATGATTCGAGCTTTGTGACATGGTGCATTATCCTGCTGGAAGTAGCCATCAGAGGATGGACACAGGTTCTCATTCTGTTTACGCCAAATTCGGACTCTACCATTTGAATGTCTCAACAGAAATCGAGACTCATCAGACCAGGCAACATTTTTCCAGTCTTCAACAGTCCAATTTTGGTGAGCCCGTGCAAATTGTAGCCTCTTTTTCCTATTTGTAGTGGAGATGAGTGGTACCCGGTGGGGT
Organism: Bufo bufo; assembly: GCF_905171765.1. Classification (NCBI taxonomy): domain Eukaryota; kingdom Metazoa; phylum Chordata; class Amphibia; order Anura; family Bufonidae; genus Bufo; species Bufo bufo. The sequence goes on along the minus strand of NC_053390.1, from coordinate 761,042,621 downwards.
CCTCTGCTGTTGTAGCCCATCCGCCTCAAGGTTGTGCGTGTTGTGGCTTCACAAATGCTTTGCTGCATACCTCGGTTGTAACGAGTGGTTATTTCAGTCAACGTTGCTCTTCCATCAGCTTGAATCAATCAGCCCATTCTCCTCTGACCTCTAGCATCCACAAGGCATTTTTGCCCACAGGACTGCCGCATACTGGATGTTTTTCCCTTTTCACACCATTCTTTGTAAACCCTAGAAATGGTTGTGCGTGAAAATCCCAGTAACTGAGCAGATTGTGAAATACTCAGACCGGCCCGTCTGGCACCAACAACCATGCCACGCTCAAAATTGCTTAAATCACCTTTCTTTACCATTCTGACATTCAGTTTGGAGTTCAGGAGATTGTCTTGACCATGACCACACCCCTAAATGCATTGAAGCAACTGCCATGTGATTGGTTGACTAGATAATTGCATTAATGAGAAATAGAACAGGTGTTCCTAATAATTCTTTAGGTGAGGGTATGTGAAGGAAACAGCCTGGTCTGAGAGAGCTATCTTGACTAGCTGCAGGAATGAGGGTTGCATAGTAGAAGGGGATTGCTGAGCGTTCAAACATTTACTGTGGGGCCCAGTCAGTTCTAGTTATGCCACTGTGCTCCAGCCAACCACTTTCCGCAGCAGTCTTGTGACACTGACTGTTATATTTGTCTATGATTTGATTCCTAGCTCCTGTGATTTGATTCCTGTTAGACATTCCTGTGTACTAACCTTGGCTTATTTCAGGATTATCCCCTTGCCTGTTGGTTAGCGTTCTACTGATTCTCCTGACTTAGACTCTGTGAGTTAGTTCTGGATTAACCCCTTATCTTCTGAGTTTTCTAATACTACCCTTCAGCTAGACATTGTGGCTTGTTTTTGGATTAACTCCTTGTTTACTGGTTTGGCTCCTACCATCTATACTTTGACTCTGAATTGCACTTCTAATCCTTGGGATCTTGTAGTCTTTTTCTTTGTGAGATTGCACCAGAGATATAACTTTGGTCCCTGGCAGCCAATTCCAATCTGGCTCTACTAACACCTAGGAGTAGCCTCAGATCTACTAACCAGAGTGGTGAAGGACGATAGGTAGAAGATTTTTAGTTTGCCGATGATGGACCCAGATAGTGTCCTCTGTATTCTTCCAATCCTCACCTCTGTTTCATAACAGATTCTTGTTATTGTACAGATCAGCCAGTGAGAAGTGCATTCTTCTCATCAGCACTGGAAATATTAAGTAGAAATCATGTAACATACAGCAATAAAAACATGAGCATTTTTTAAAATTAATCTTGTTGAAAAATTATTGGTTTGCATGATCTACATCATGCCTTTTTTTTTTTAAGTATAATTAATATAATAAACAGTTAAATAAACAATCCCTCATTTAAAGGATTGAGGATACATGCCAAGGTTTATTTTTCTATGCCTTTCCCTTGCCTTCAGCTTGATCTTGTGAAGGGCAGCAGTTTTGTATGTTCTGTATGTTTTATTTACATGAATGAATGCGTCAGTGGGGTTTACCTACAGGATTATTAGACAGAAGTATCTATGTTTACTAAGGCAAATATTTTTGGCATCCAAAAAGCTCTTTAGGACTTAGCATAATAACAACACGTCGGTATGGTTAAATAGATAAAGCCACCAACTGCAATCGTAAGCTTCCAGTTATGTTGTGAATACAGACTGTGCTGAATCTTGGCACAAAACAAGAGGAATGGAAATTCTAAGATAAGACAGAAGGATTTTAGATTAAAGTAGTCAAGGGACAGATGTGATGAAAAGGAGATATTTGGGAGAAGAGCACAGTTAGAGTATGAGTACTTCTAGAGTAATAATAAGCTGCACATATGTACAACACTAATACATAGAGCTCATTACAAAAGCTTTTAGGACAGGAAGCTGCAGTGAGTGGAAAGGGAAGATAATGAAGGGAGAAGTATCTGTACCTCTCTTGTTACAGGAGGGAACTTTAATTGCAGAGTTCAAGAAGTACATATTAATTATTAGTTATTGAAACAACACAAAATAATCATTAAAGTAAAACATATATAGTGTAACGCCAGAATGCTCCCCTGTCTTGCAGCCCAGTCCAGGCCAGCTGGCATCTTCCTGCTCTTTTGAAGAGGCCACAGCTGCTGAAGTAATGATAGCTCTGCCCATTCCACATAAGGCCTCTCTGGGTCTCCACTTCCTACTTACAGTTTTCTATGCATGTAGGAAATGAGCACTCTCTCCAGCTCTTAAAGGGTCAGAAAGCACACATCCTAATCCGCCCCTAGCCTATGATTAGCCTTTACTGGGTATTAAATGTGTCTTCTCCTACAGGAGAGTGAATGGTCAAAATGGTCCCCTGTGTGTCTAGTCCCTGAAAATATGTGTTTAGTATTTAGTCTGATCTTATGCACCTGACTTCTGCCTGTTGACTGTTTTGCACCTGTTCCACCTGGAAAGACATCTGCCTGTTTATTGCTCTGACCCTGTGCAAACCTGCCCAGAACTTAGGACTGTTTACCAGTTTGAATGAACTCTGCATGTCCTGACCTTGGCTTGTCCAATTATTATGCTCTAGCCTCTCCCCCATGCCCTGCATTAGTGTCTCTGGGTCAGATGTCATCGAACAGAAACTACTCCTACTGGTGGTTCCCCTACATTAAAGACTAGATATCTGTATAAGGGTGAAAAGGTAAAAAACCAGTGGGACCACTTATATACAGTATGCCCTTAGGAGTAACAGAGTACCATGGTCTATAAGGCTGAAAAAAGACACCTGTCCATCCAGTTCAACCTGTTATCTTGCATGTTGATCCAGAGGAAGGCCAAAAAACCCTGTGAGGTAGAAGCCAATCTTCCTAATTTTAGCGGAAAAAAATTCCTTCCCGACTCCAATCAGGCAATCAGAATAACTCCCTGGATCAACAGCCCATCTCTAATAACTATAACCTGTAGCACTAAACAAAATCCGTTCAGTAGCACTAGTGGGTCCACACCTACTGCATTACATTTAGAACAGATTGGAGATAAGACAGGATCTACACAATGAAGACTACAATTGTATACCAATAACGATATATGATAATAATTAAAAAAGAAAAAAGTGATTCCTAGAACAACCAAACACTGGTCATGGACCTTAAGGCTATGCTCCTCTGTGTTTGATGACATCTGATGCAGATTCAACTAAAATCCACAGCATGCTATGTGCTATTTTGTCCAGTAAAAAAACAGGCCCCATGATGGAAACGTGACAGACTCCTTCATAATCTATGGGATCCATCCAGCACTATTTGTTTCCATTATGCACCATTATTATTGTTGTTCTTTTCCTTTCACAGAGGAGCAAAACCATGGAAATAAGAATCCTAACCTCAAGGACCCCAGTGAATACTTTGCATATGTTAATTCCATGGTGTGTACTTTTCACCAATTGTCATTTATTGATTAGTGTTGATAGTGAATATTCTAATCGCAATTTTTTATCGCAAATATCCGCACTTTGAGAATTCACGAAGATCTAGAATATGGTGCTATATCTTCGTAATCGTTAATATTATCGATATTTTTTCATCAGTACCCTCACTGCTTCTTGCTTGTGGGACAATGAGAAGGCTGCAATATCTTTGAGCTTAGCAACATCCCTAGCAATAGGAAAGTTGCCTACCCCTTACTATATAGGAAATTCCCCAGCAGCCATTTTCTGCAGTTTTTGCAGTTCTGACAGAGAGAGCAATGTCATTGCTGTGCTTTGCTGAGTCATCTGGATCCTTATTCAATTACATTAGATAGTTAGTTAGCTCATATATATAATACAGATAGTTAGTGGGAGATAGTCAGTGTAAGTTAGATAGTGATATAGTGTAGCTAATAGGTTCCAGTGTAAGGTATTAGGTAGTGTGATATGAAATACTGTGCTGTGATAGGGATAAGTGTCTTTGTCTTTTGTCTTTGAAAAAAAAAGTAATTCGCTGTCTGTTTTTCTGTGCTGTGATAGTGATTACTGTGCTGTGATATGAATTAGTGTGTTGTGATAGGGATTAGGGTGCTGTGATAGGGATTAGTGTGCTGTGATAGGGATTAGTGTGCTGTGATAGGGATTAGTGTCTTTGTCTTTCGTCTTTGAAAAAAGTCATTTGCTGTCTGTTTTTCTGAATCCCTATTTTATTTGATTTTTTTCCCCATTGTCCCAAACCCAATAAAGTCATTCCAAAGTCCCTCTTTATTCTCTTTGTATGTTTTTTTTGTCTATAAATACATTTTCTAAATAAAGCTATTGTTCTGCCATGCATGCGAAATGTAATCAAAAACAGTGCTGTAATGTAAAGTTACTTACAGTCATCAGGAGTTCTTCCTCACAGTCATGAAAGTTGCTGCCAGACATTTTCTCTGGTCTCAGGAAACTTCTAGCAGCTTGAAAAATGTAGCAAAGGTGAGTCACGCCTGTATTGCGCGCACAATATGCGCATTTTACATTGCCGATTTTCAAAATTAAGAAAATAATGACTGGAGATCACGAATTATAGAATTCGTGAATTTCTGGCGAATATTAGATCAAAAATGCATGAAATATCGTGAAAACGAATATTGCCTATGCTGCTCATCACTATTATTGATCTCTCTTTGGACAAAAATATTTTGTTACAAGCAGTAAGTCTGACTTTGGACTAGTCCTGAGAGTGTTATTCTGGCGGTCCTCTGGATTTTACACTTTAACACCTATACAGGGATCTGACTATCGCTGCAGGGGAGCCACCAGGCCACTACCTCTTAAAATAGTCCTAGTATGGTTGACTGCTGACCCACCAGGGTCAGAGACACCAGTGCAAAACACCAAGGGATCAGGCAATACTCGAAGTCAGGAAACAGGCAGAGGTAAGGGTAGGCAGAGTACATGCAAATCTGTGAAACAGTCCAGAGGTCAGGGCAGGAGCCTCAGGGTCAGTATGGTGAACAGGCCAAGCATATATAGGAGGGCTGATGAGCTCATTAGTTGAACAGCTGAACACAAAGCTAAAAGGGGAAATAATCATTGTAGTGCTGCAGGGAGATTTTCAATTAATAAACACTAATACAAAACCAAACAGGACTAGTAGCCAAGTTGCAGCGTGCAGCATGGGACACAGGAATCAGGCAGCTGGCCCTAGGCAGAAGCTAGGTGAGTAATGCAGAGTCCTTGCCCACCCAAGATAGCTTGATAGCAGCAGGCATGGATCTTTGTCATTTGCCATGACATTGTTCAAAAGAAGTCGACCCAAATATGTGCATTGATTTTCCTATAACTACTATATATAAAAGTTAATTGCACCTCACTATTATATACTGTATGTCTTATAGTACTTTATTAAAGTATGTCATGTGATATTGAATACTTCTTGAATACCTCAATGTAACCATGTGCATGAGGACCTACTGCCATAAACCATAGAACATACTGTATAATCTAGTACACAGAACTGAGATCTAGGAGTGTTTTTGGATGTGAAGTATGTAATTGTACATAATACATAATAATACATATTCACTGGCTATGAAAATATTGCAAATTCATACCTCTTTTGCACAGATACTGTATTAACATTAAATATACCGTATGTTAATATGGACTTACAGCAAACCATAAAAAAGTTAAGTTCACATAAAGAATCCATTACCTGCATTCACAAATACATATACTGTATGTGTTAAAGTTACCATACAGACCCTGAGATATCTTTAAAATGCAATAAAATTTGGTTCGTACAGACCATCAAGTTTAGCCCAGCTGCATCTGTAGCTCAGGGCAAACTATTTTTCCACACCACCAGTCATTCGGGTTTGACTGCAGTATATTCGGTAGCATTTATTTTACACAATAAAAGCATTTTTGAAAAAAAAATCATGTTTTTGTGTTTCCATTTTCTGAAAGCAATATTTTTTCATTTTTGAGCGATTGTCTAAGTTAGAGTCTCATTTTTTGCAGGATGAGATGATTATTTCATTGGTACCATTGGTACCATTATGGGGCACATATGACTTTTTAATTGCTTGGTACTTTTTGTGATGTAAGGTGATAGAAAAATTATTTTTTGGCACATTTTTTTTTTATGGTGTTCACCAGATGGATTTTTTTTAACGATTGGCTTATGTAGGGGCTAATTTTTTGTGGGATGAGGTCACGGTTTAATTGCTGCTAATTTTGGATACATATAACTTTTTTTATCACTTTTTATACAATTTTTTGGGAAGTGCAGTGGGCAAAATTGCAATTCCATCATATTTATATTTTTTTTTTTTATGGTGTTCACCATGCGGCAAAAGTAACATGATCCTCTTATTGATCAGGTCCGTACGGACGCAGCAATACCAAACATGTTTAGTGTTTTTTATTTTTTACATTTTGTAACCAATTATGTGTGGATATAAAAAGTTTTTTTTTTTTTTTACTTAAAAAAAATAAAAAATTTGACCCAGACCCACTTAGTTCTTGAAGATCCAATGGGTCTGATAGCTTACAAGACACTGCAGTACTGTATTGAACTCACACTAAGCCTGATCAGGCTCCTGCCTTTAGCAGGAGCCTGATCAGGCTTAGATATATCACGGCAAGCCGGGTGCATGTGAAGGCATCCGGTTGCCATGGTAACCAACGGGATGCTGCCACAGCACAGCGGTCTGATTGGGGAGGGAGCTCACTCCCTCAGTTTACCCTTCAAGCATTGGCCGCTTCCACAGCAGAGCAGCGGCCTGATGGTTAGCCCCTCCGTACAGCGGTCTTTAAGGACCATGGCATGGAAGGGGTTAAACGGCCGCTATCGGTGCCAGCACCGATGTCAGCTGTTTCAAGCAGAGTGTTAGCTAGACATTTTATCTAACACTCTACCCCGCTGCTACTCTGCCATCCTGAAAGGGGGGGGGGGGTGCTGCATGCTCAGCATCTTCTTCACGGCCGCTCATCAGGACTTCAATTCCTAGAGGTCTGTGAGGCAAAGGCGGCGCATGCGCACTGGCTGTGCGCTACGCTGCTGGTGAGCTGAGAGAGGTGGGGGAGCTCTGGCCTGCCTATAGGGTCTTGGTGGCATTTATGGGCAGTCAGGTTGCTGACACCCTGCAGAGGAACTTGTGTGGAGCATTGTATCCTGATTGGACACCCCGCCACGGATGCCCAGTGCAAAACTGGTGACACATACACTGACACAACTCACGCAGGGATTTTATTATGTAGGATGAGTGGAGCATCGGAGCATTTCTTACCCCGATGCTCCCACTTGCCCTGTGCTACATTGTGCAGAGCAAGGGCTTTTTCTTTGCTACCAGTGAGGTACCACGCTTCACATGCTAGACAAAGACTTCCACCTAGTAGTGATCCCGGATTCCCGGTGACTTCGCCGGAACAAATGGGTTGTCTTATAGTGCTGCCCTAGGCTGTTTTAGAGCATAAGGCAGCACTATAGACCACTCATTTGTGCCAGTGACGTCACCAGGATCACTGCTAGGCGGAAGCTTTTGCCTAGAATAGTGAGGAAGTAAACAAAACAGACAAAAGAAATGCTCTGATGCTCCGCTCAGACATGCTAAATGAGTTTTAATATGATCTTCAGATGAATCTCTGGGATTTGGAGCTGATGAGGAGACAGCTTCACCACTTCCAGACCAGGCCATTATGCAGTTTGCATAATCACCCCATATGTGGCCGTAAACTGCTGTATGGTCACACGGCAGGACTCAGAAGGCATGGAGTGCCATATGGTTTTTGGAGGGCAGATTTTGCTAGAACAGTCTTTAGGCGCCATGGGAGGTCACCAACAAAAGTGTTTGGCATAATTTTTTTACTCTGTTCACTTAATGGGGTAAATCATGTGATATTTTTATAGATTCAGTCGTTAACGCGATACCGCTATATATATATTTTTTTTTTATAAGTTACACAATAAGAGCATTTTTAGAAAAAAAAATCATGTTTTTGTGTTGCCATTTTCTTAGAGCCATATATTCTTATTTTTACTTTTCTGGCTATGGTCTTGACTCATTTTTTATGGGATGAGGTGAAGTTTTTAATGCTACTATTTTGGGGTACATACAACTTATTGATTGATTGATTGAAATTATGTTTTTTGAGAGGTGAGGTGATTTAGGCTACTTTCACACTTGCGTTTGGTGCAGATCCGTCATGGATCTGCACAGACAGATCCGCACCGATAATACAACCGCGTGCATCTGTTCAGAACGGATCCGTTTGTATTATCTTTAACATTGCCAAAACTGATACGTCTTAAACAACATTGAAAGTCAATGGGGGACGGATCCGTTTTCTATTCTGCCATATTGTGTCAGTGAAAGCGGATCTGTCCCCATTGACTGCAAGCAGCGTTTTGGTGTCCGCCTCCAAAGCAGAATGGAGACGGAACTGAGGCAAACTGATGCATTCTGAGCAGATCCATATCCATTCAGAATGCATTAGGCCAAAACTGATCCGTTTTGGACCTCTTTTGAGAGCCCTGAAACAGATCTCACAAACACAAACCAAAACGCCAGTGTGAAAATCGCCTAAAAATTTTTTTTTTTACACCATTCATCTGATGCAGTAAGGATGCAGTACGGATGCAGTGATACCAAATATGTCTATTTTTTTTTATTAAATTTTTTTATAATTTTTTAATGACTTTTTTTTTATTCTTTTTATTTTTATTTTATAAAACTATTTTTAATTTTTTTCATTTTACACTTTGTGTCCCCCATAAATTCATACAACATCTCTGGGGGACATTTTATATGCCTGCCCAAAAAAAAAAAATCGCCACCAAAAAAAAAAATCACACGCTCCAATATTTAGTTGGACCGCCTTTAGTTTTGATTACGGCACGCATTTGCTGTGGCATTGTTTCGATAAACTTCTGCAATGTCACAAGATTTATTCCCATCCAGTGTTGCATTAATTTTTCACCAAGATCTTGCATTGATGATAATAGAGTCTGACTGCTGCGCAAAGCCTTCTCCAGCACATCCCAAAGATTCTCAATGGGGTTAAGGTCTGGACTCTGTGGTGGCCAATCCATGTGTGAAAATGATGTCTCATGCTCCCTGAACCACTCTTTCACAATTTGAGCCAGATGAATCCTGGAATTGTCATCTTGGAATATACCCATGCCATCAGGGAAGAAAAAATCCATTGATGGAATAACCTGGTCATTCAGTATGTTCAGGTAGTCAGCTGACCTCATTCTTGAGCACAAACTGTTTCTGGAACTAGACCTGACCAACTGCAGCAACCCCAGATCATAGCACTGCCCCCACAGTCTTGTACAGTAGGCACTAGGCATGATGGGTGCATCACTTCATCTGCCTCTCTTCTTACCCTCATGCGCCCATCACTCTGGAACAGGGTAAATCTTGACTCATCAGACCACATGACCTTCTTCCATTGCTCCAGAGTCCAATCTTTATGCTCCCTAGCAAATTGAAGCCTTTTTTTCCGGTTTGCATTAGTGGTTGTCTTACGGCTACACAGCTGTTCAGTCCCAATCCCTTGAGTTCCCTTCGCATTGTGCGTGTGGAAATGCTCTTACTTTCACTATTAATGATTTGATTTCACCATACGTTTAAGTGATCGCCGATCACGATCATTCAGGATTTATTTCCTGCCACATTTCTTCCTCGAATACGATGGGTCCCCACTATCCTTCCAGTTTTTAATAATGCGTTGGACAGTTCTTAACCCAATTTTTGTAGTTTCTGCAATCTCCTTAGATGTTTTCTCTGCTTGATGCATGCCAATGATTTGACCCTTCTCAAACAGACTAACATCTTTTCCACGAAAACGAGATGCATCTTTCGACATGGTTTCAACTCATTGCACCAGTTGGGGTTAAATAACTTGTTGCCAGCTGAAAGATAATCGCCCATGCAGTAATTATCCAATAGGAGTCTTATAACTATTTGCTTACTTAAATCCAGGTGTCTACTTTTTTTTGGGACAGGCAGTGTGAATATATATATATATATATATATATATATATACACACTCACCTAAAGAATTATTAGGAACACCTGTTCTATTTCTCATTAATGCAATTATCTAGTCAACCAATCACATGGCAGTTGCTTCAATGCATTTAGGGGGGTGGTCCTGGTCAAGACAATCTCCTGAACTCCAAACTGAATGTCAGAATGGGAAAGAAAGGTGATTTAAGCAATTTTGAGCGTGGCATGGTTGTTGGTGCCAGACGGGCCGGTCTGAGTATTTCACAATCTGCTCAGTTACTGGGATTTTCACGCACGACCATTTCTAGGGTTTACAAAGAATGGTGTGAAAATCCAGTATGCGGAAGTCCTGTGGGCAAAAATGCCTTGTGGATGCTAGAGGTCAGAGGAGAATGGGTCGACTGATTCAAGCTGATATAAGAGCAACGTTGACTGAAATAACCACTCGTTACAACCGAGGTATGCAGCAAAGCATTTGTGAAGCCACAACACGCACAACCTTAAGGGCGGATGGGCTACAACAGCAGAAGACCCCACCGGGTACCACTCATCTCCACTACAAATAGGAAAAAGCGGCTACAATTTGCACAAGCTCACCAAAATTGGACGGTTGAAGACTGGAAAAATGTTGCCTGGTCTGATGAGTCTCGATTTCTGTCGAGACATTCAAATGGTAGAGTCCGAATTTGGCGTAAACAGAATGAGAACATATATCCATCCTCTGATGGCTACTTCCAGCGGGATAATGCACCATGTCACAAAGCTCGAATCATTTCAAATTAGTTTCTTGAACAGGACAATGAGTTCACTGTACTAAAATGGCCCGCACAGTCACCAGATCTCAACCCAATAGAGCATCTTTGGGATGTGGTGGAACGGGAGCTTCGTGCCCTGGATGTGCATCCCTCAAATCTCCATCAACTGCAAGATGCTATCCTATCAATATGGGCCAACATTTCTAAAGAATGCTATCAGCACCTTGTTGAATCAATGCCACGTAGAATTAAGGCAGTTCTGAAGGCAAAAGGGGGTCCAACACCGTATTAGTATGGTGTTCCTAATAATTCTTTAGGTGTGTGTATATACAGTACAGACCAAAAGTTTGGACACACCTTCTCATTCAAAGAGTTTTCTTTATTTTCATGACTATGAAGGCATCAAAACTATGAATTAACACATGTGGAATTATATACATAACAAACAAGTGTGAAACAACTGAAAATATGTCATATTCTAGGTTCTTCAAAGTAGCCACCTTTGCTTTGATTACTGCTTTGCACACTCTTGGCATTCTCTTGATGAGCTTCAAGAGGTAGTCCCCTGAAATGGTCTTCCAACAGTCTTGAAGGAGTTCCCAGAGATGCTTAGCACTTGTTGGCCCTTTTGCCTTCACTCTGCGGTCCAGCTCACCCCAAACCATCTCGATTGGGTTCAGGTCCGGTGACTGTGAAGGCCAGGTCATCTGGCGCAGCACCCCATCACTCTCCTTCATGGTCACTCTCCTTACTTTCAAAGTTTTCCCAATTTTTCGGCTGACTGACTGACTGACCTTCATTTTTTAAAGTAATGAAGGCCACTCGTTTTTCTTTATTAAGCTGATTTTTTCTTGCCATAATACAAATTCTTACAGTCTATTCAGTAGGATTATCAGCTGTGTATCCACCTGACTTCTCCTCAACGCAACTGATGGTCCCAACTCCATTTATAAGGCAAGAAATCCCACTTATTAAACCTGACAGGGCACACCTGTGAAGTGAAAAACATTTCAGGGGACTACCTCTTGAAGCTCATCAAGAGAATGCCAAGAGTGTGCAAAGCAGTAATCAAAGCAAAAGGTGGCTACTTTGAAGAACCTAGAATATGACATATTTTCAGTTATTTCACACTTGTTTGTTATGTATATAATTCCACATGTGTTAATTCATAGTTTTGATGCCTTCAGTGTGAATCTACAATTTTCATAGTCATGAAAATAAAGAAAACTCTTTGAATGAGAAGGTGTGTCCAAACTTTTGGTCTGTACTGTATATATATATATATATATATATATATATATATAAAAATATATATATATATACACTGCTCAAAAAAATAAAGGGAACACTTAAACAACACAATGTAACTCCAAGTCAATCACATTTCTGTGAAATCAAACTGTCCACTTAGGAAGCAACACTGAGTGACAATCAATTTCACATGCTGTTGTGCAAATGGGATAGACAACAGGTGGAAATTATAGGCAATTAGCAAGACACCCCCAATAAAGGAGTGGTTCTGCAGGTGGTGACCACAGACCACTTCTCAGTTCTTATGCTTCCTGGCTGATGTTTTGGTCACTTTTGAATGCTGGCGGTGCTTTCACTCTAGTGGTAGCATGAGACGGAGTCTACAACCCACACAAGTGGCTCAGGTAGTGCAGCTTATCCAGGATGGCACATCAATGCGAGCTGTGGCAAGAAGGTTTGCTGTGTCTGTCAGCGTATTGTCCAGAGCATGGAGGCGCTACCAGGAGACAGGCCAGTACATCAGGAGACGTGGAGGAGGCCGTAGGAGGGCAACAACCCAGCAGCAGGACCGCTACCTCTGCCTTTGTGCAAGGAGGAACAGGAGGAGCACTGCCAGAGCCCTGCAAAATGACCTCCAGCAGGCCACAAATGTGCAAGTGTCTGCTCAAACGGTCAGAAACAGAGTCTATGAGGGTGATATGAGGGCCCGACGTCCACAGGTGGGGGTTGTGCTTACAGCCCAACACCGTGCAGAACGTTTGGCATTTGCCAGAGAACACCAAGATTGGCAAATTCGCCACTGGCGCCCTGTGCTCTTCACAGATGAAAGCAGGTTCACACTGAGCACATGTGACAGACGTGACAGAGTCTTGAGACGCCGTGGAGAACGTTCTGCTGCCTGCAACATCCTCCAGCATGACCGGTTTGGCATTGGGTCAGTAATGGTGTGGGGTGGCATTTCTTTGGAGGGCCGCACAGCCCTCCATGTGCTCGCCAGAGGTAGCCTGACTGCCATTAGGTACCGAGATGAGATCCTCAGACCCCTTGTGAGACCATATGCTGGTGCGGTTGGCCCTGGGTTCCTCCTAATGCAAGACAATGCTAGACCTCATGTGGCTGGAGTGTGTCAGCAGTTCCTGCAAGACGAAGGCATTGATGCTATGGACTGGCCCGCCCATTCCCCAGACCTGAATCCAATTGAGCACATCTGGGACATCATGTCTCGCTCTATCCACCAACGTCACGTTGCACCACAGACTGTCCAGGAGTTGGCAGATGCTTTAGTCCAGGTCTGGGAGGAGATCCCTCAGGAGACCGTCCGCCACCTCATCAGGAGCATGCACAGGCATTGTAGGGAGGTCATACAGGCACGTGGAGGCCACACACTACTGAGCCTCATTTTGACTTGTTTTAAGGACATTACATCAAAGTTGGATCAGCCTGTAGTGTGTTTTTCCACTTTAATTTTGAGTGCGACTTCAAATCCAGACCTCCATGGGTTTATTTTTGTGTGATTTTGTTGTCAGCACATTCAACTATGTAAAGAACAAAGTATTTCAGAAGAATATTTAATTAACTCAGATCTAGGATGTGTTATTTTTGTGTTCCCTTTATTTTTTTGAGCAGTGTATATATATTTATACACTATTGATTTCTTTTGTAACTGGGGCTGACAGAGTAGTCCCAGTTACAGGGGAAATACTATTCCCCTCCAAGAGAGGCTGTACAGCATAATACTGTGCTGTACAGGCTCATTGCAGGGCTGATCGTGGTCTATGGAAGACCCGACACTTCCTGCACTCCCCTGGCCCCGGCAGTCGCACAGGGGAACGGTCTCTGCTTTTCCTATTAGGAGCCCTGCTGTTACTGAAAGTAGGTCCCGATTGGCGTACAGCTGGAGTCTCTGAAAGAACATTCCAGAATGTCCATTCAGAGATAAACCCGAACGACCAGGACGTTTATAGGCTATGGGTGTTCGGAAAGTGGTTTACTGCAGAGAGAATGGTGGGACTGTAGCTAATGAGCAGCAGCACTTGTATGCAGTCTACATTAGCACTGCCTGTCTTGTCCGTCTACTCTGTACTTCACGTCTCCTCATGGACTCCATTCCTACAGAGATTCAGCTGAAGATCTTATCATCTGTATTCATATTCATAATCCCTGTCAGAGAGGAGGATGAGGCAGCTCTTTAGCTCAGTGTTGTGAAGTAACGTTGTCCTCCTGTGTGTATAGGACAGGTTTTATGTGTTCTAATAGGATGGTGGCCATTTTATTTCTACAAATGATTGCTCGCCAGACAAAATGAGCCATTATAACTAATGAAAGGTATTTGGGAATAAATTTATTATAAAGTAATATTTAAGTATTTTCATTTTCTTAATTACCGGAGAACCCCTTTAAGACCAGTGTCTAAAACACCAGTATTAAAAAAAAAAAGCCCCCATAAGCTCTTAAATATGGGTGCAACATTTACAGTGTCCCAATTTGTACCAAGCAGTTGTATGAAAATAGAAAAAGGGGTTTGATTTTCTTCTAGAAACAGTGCCACTTTTGGCAAAAGGCTGAGTCTGGTATTGCAGCTCAGCCCCATTCACTTGACCATTAATTATAAAGGGAATTCTGCATTGCACTCTCCGAGGTATATCAAGTAAAATGCCAAGGCTTGTGTAATTGCAAAGTTTATTTGGGGTCATTATAAAAGCCAGAATAACTCCACTGGCCAGATCAGGAAAAGTGACTTCAGTTTTTGTTAGGTCAATGTCAAGACCAGAGGAAATCAGGGTCAAGCTGAACACGTAATAGCAGGAGGCGAGGAATGCACTCAGAAAGGTAATGATAAAAGCACAAATCCTGTACAAGACATAGCTGCATTATAGACCAGCAGGATGAAATGGATCAAAAGTAGAGCGCTTCACAAATGTAATAATAGGCACACATCTAGCTCGGGGCCTGCCAGAGACAGTAGTCAGATACATGTAGTAGCTACAAATTACTTCTGACAAATCACTTTTAACTGATGTTTTATGTGAAGGCATCTGCTGATAAACTGAATTATTTCTCAATTTATTTTGGCAAGTCATTGATATTGTCCGTAACGAACAAACTCCGTCGCTGTACAATTCCTGGCTTCAAAACGGCACTGTCCTGCAAGACAGCATCAAGACATGTAGAGCTGTTGTCAATCGGCTTGTCTCTAAGGCTGGGTTCACATCATGTTTTTCCCATCTGTTTAACGTATATGTTAAATGGATGCATCAGACTGAAGCCATACAGTAGCATCCGTTCACCATAGCGTTCCATTGTAAAAAAAAAAAAAAAAAAAATTATACTTTTCTTTTACTGGACTCTGCAGGATACAAGCAACGCGGTGTGCTGCATTTTTGTATCCTTTTATTTTGTAATGTATACGTCAAACAAAGGCATAAAACGTGATTTGAACTGACCCTAATTCTGAACTTAAGGCTGCCTTTATGATTTCCTTCGTGATCAGCTGTTATGACTAGGTGAAGCCACATCTATGCATACATTGTGTACAGTGGCATAACTAGATATGACTGGGCCCCAGAGCAAATTTTTGAAGATATCAGCATTATATAACTGAGCACAATAAATAAAATAAAACCCAAGCAGAAAGTTATACACACCACACCTCCTAAAAATTCAAGTTCAATTTGTGTAGAGTTCATACATACCACTTAAATTTATATGCACATATCTTCCTAAAATCACCAGAATTGGAAAGTCCACAAACTTCAAAATATAAAATTCGCTCATCCCTAATAACTACAGTATACACTAATGACCAGTACATGACTACAGTATACACTACTAACCAGTACATGACTACAGTATACACTACTGACCATTATAAATCTACAGTATACACTACTGACCAGTACATGAATACAGTATACACTACTAACCAGTACATGACTACAGTATACACTAATGACCAGTGCATGACTACAGTATACACTACTAACCAGTACATGACTACAGTATACACTACTGACCATTATAAATCTACAGTATACACTACTGACCAGTACATGAATACAGTATACACTACTGACCAGTAGTGATGGACGAACATCGTCCAGGACAATTCGTGAACGCGCATTTGCGATCAAATTTTCACAATCAGATATAAAATTGTGAAATAAATACATTATATATACATATCAGTAGAAGTAAAAAAATATATAATCATATAGACCATGGATTAATAAACCTGTGTAGTCATATCATGCATAAAATATTTTGTTCAATACAAGTGAACATAATATCCACAAAAATAAATAAGAAAAAATAAATAACTTGTAAATAAATAAGTGAATAATAAGTAGTGATGGACGAACATCGGTCAGGACGATTTTCGAACGCGCGTTCGCAAACAAATGTTCGCAAATCGCACGTTCGTGGTAGGCTTCATTCACTTTAATGGCAGGCGAATCTGAAAAACCTTCAGGTCATATTTGCAGCCAGCAAACACTTACTAGAAGTGCACAAATAGTCCCACAACATGGACAGTGATATACCAGAGGGGGATCATTGGCAAACATTCCCACAAAAAATATGTATTTTAATCAGGGGCCATTTTTATGCGTCTTAAAGGGAAACTCTCAAAAACGTGCCTCGCTGGAGTGATGGACGAACATCGTATGGGACGATTCACGAACACACGTTCATGATCAAATGTTCGCGAACCGCGCGTTCGCGGCGGGCCCCATTCACTTTAATGGCAGACGAACCTGAAAAACCTTCAGGTCATATTTGCAGCCAGCAACCACTTACTAGAAGTCCCACAACATGGACAGTGACATACCAGAGGGGGATCGTTGGCAAAAATTCCCACAAAAAATATGTATTTTAATCAGGGGCCATTTTTATGCGTCTTAAAGGGAAACTCTCAAGAATGTGCCCTGCTGGAGCCTAGAAATGTTTTATATCCTATCAGTTTGATGTATACAAATGTGCAGCACTCCACGTTTTTGTATCCTGCAGAGTCTATTAAAAAAAATGCATACGTTAACGCAATTATTTTTCTACCATGGAACTGTATGATCCCAAGCATACCTCCAAGTCCACTAGAGCATGGTTGCAGATTAAAGGCTGGAACATATTGAAGTGGCCATCGCAGTCACCAGACTTAAATCCGATTGAGAACCTCTGGTGGGACTTAAAGAAAGCAGTTGCAGCGCGCAAGCCTAAGAATGTGACTGAACTGGAGGCTTTTGCCCATGAAGAATGGGCGAAGATACCAGTAGATCGCTGCAAGACACTTGTGTTAAGCTATGCTTCACGTTTAACCACCTCCGGACCGCTGTACGCACAGACGCGTCCTGGAGGTGGTTGATTCATTCCGCCTGGACGCATATACGCGTCATCTCGCGAGACGCGAGATTTCCTGTGAACGCGCGCACACAGGCGCGCGCGCTCACAGGAACGGAAGGTAAGAGAGTTGATCTCCAGCCTGCCAGCGGCGATCGTTCGCTGGCAGGCTGGAGATGTGTTTTTTTTAACCCCTAACAGGTATATTAGACGCTGTTTTGATAACAGCGTCTAATATACCTGCTACCTGGTCCTCTGGTGGTCCCCTTTGTTTGGATCGACCACCAGAGGACACAGGTAGCTCAGTAAAGTAGCACCAAGCACCACTACACTACACTACACCCCCCCCCCGTCACTTATTAACCCCTTATTAGCCCCTGATCACCCCATATAGACTCCCTGATCACCCCCCTGTCATTGATTTCCCCCCTGTCATTGATCACCCCCCTGTCATTGATCACCCCCCTGTAAAGCTCCATTCAGACGTCCGCATGATTTTTACGGATCCACTGATAGATGGATCGGATCCGCAAAACGCATCCGGACGTCTGAATGAAGCCTTACAGGGGCATGATCAATGACTGTGGTGATCACCCCATATAGACTCCCTGATCACCCCCCTGTAAAGCTCCATTCATATGTCCGCATGATTTTTACGGATGCACTGATAGATGGATCGGATCCGCAAAACGCATACGGACATCTGAATGAAGCCTTACAGGGGCATGATCAATGACTGTGGTGATCACCCCATATAGACTCCCTGATCACCCCCCTGTCATTGATTACCCCCCTGTAAAGCTCCATTCAGATGTCCGCATGATTTTTACGGATGCACTGATAGATGGATCGGATCCGCAAAACGCATCCGGACGTCTGAATGAAGCCTTACAGGGGCATGATCAATGACTGTGGACAGGCGCGCGCGCTCACAGGAACGGAAGGTAAGAGAGTTGATCTCCAGCCTGCCAGCGGCGATCGTTCGCTGGCAGGCTGGAGATGTGTTTTTTTTAACCCCTAACAGGTATATTAGACGCTGTTTTGATAACAGCGTCTAATATACCTGCTACCTGGTCCTCTGGTGGTCCCCTTTGTTTGGATCGACCACCAGAGGACACAGGTAGCTCAGTAAAGTAGCACCAAGCACCACTACACTACACCCCCCCCCCCGTCACTTATTAACCCCTTATTAGCCCCTGATCACCCCTGATCACCCCATATAGACTCCCTGATCACCCCCCTGTCATTGATCACCCCCCTGTCATTGATCACCCCCCTGTAAAGCTCCATTCAGACGTCCGCATGATTTTTACGGATCCACTGATAGATGGATCGGATCCGCAAAACGCATCCGGACGTCTGAATGAAGCCTTACAGGGGCGTGATCAATGACTGTGGTGATCACCCCATATAGACTCCCTGATCACCCCCCTGTCATTGATTACCCCCCTGTCATTGATTACCCCCCTGTAAAGCTCCATTCAGACGTCCGCATGATTTTTACGGATCCACTGATAGATGGATCGGATCCGCAAAACGCATCCGGACGTCTGAATGAAGCCTTACAGGGGCATGATCAATGACTGTGGTGATCACCCCATATAGACTCCCTGATCACCCCCCTGTAAAGCTCCATTCAGATGTCCGCATGATTTTTACGGATGCACTGATAGATGGATCGGATCCGCAAAACGCATCCGGACGTCTGAATGAAGCCTTACAGGGGCGTGATCAATGACTGTGGTTATCACCCCATATAGACTCCCTGATCACCCCCCTGTCATTGATTACACCCCTGTCATTGATCACCCCCCTGTAAAGCTCCATTCAGATGTCCGCATGATTTTTACGGATGCACTGATAGATGGATCGGATCCGCAAAACGCATACGGACGTCTGAATGAAGCCTTACAGGGGCGTGATCAATGACTGTGGTTCTCACCCCATATAGACTCCCTGATCACCCCCCTGTCATTGATTACACCCCTGTCATTGATCACCCCCCTGTAAAGCTCCATTCAGATGTCTGCATGATTTTTACGGATGCACTGATAGATGGATCGGATCCGCAAAACGCATCCGGACGTCTGAATGAAGCCTTACAGGGGCGTGATCAATGACTGTGGTGATCACCCCATATAGACTCCCTGATCACCCCCCTGTCATTGATTACCCCCCTGTCATTGATTACCCCCCTGTAAAGCTCCATTCAGACGTCCGCATGATTTTTACGGATCCACTGATAGATGGATCGGATCCGCAAAACGCATCCGGACGTCTGAATGAAGCCTTACAGGGGCATGATCAATGACTGTGGTGATCACCCCATATAGACTCCCTGATCACCCCCCTGTCATTGATTACCCCCCTGTAAAGCTCCATTCAGATGTCCGCATGATTTTTACGGATGCACTGATAGATGGATCGGATCCGCAAAACGCATCCAGACGTCTGAATGAAGCCTTACAGGGGCGTGATCAATGACTGTGGTGATCACCCCATATAGACTCCCTGATCACCCCCCTGTCATTGATTACCCCCCTGTCATTGATTACCCCCCTGTAAAGCTCCATTCAGATGTCCGCATGATTTTTACGGATGCACTGATAGATGGATCAGATCCGCAAAACGCATCCGGACGTCTGAATGAAGCCTTACAGGGGCGTGATCAATGACTGTGGTGATCACCCCATATAGACTCCCTGATCACCCCCCTGTCATTGATTACCCCCCTGTCATTGATTACCCCCCTGTAAAGCTCCATTCAGACATCCGCATGATTTTTACGGATCCACTGATAGATGGATCGGATCCGCAAAACGCATCCGGACGTCTGAATGAAGCCTTACAGGGGCATGATCAATGACTGTGGTGATCACCCCATATAGACTCCCTGATCACCCCCCTGTCATTGATCACACCCCTGTCATTGATCACCCCCCTGTCATTGATCACCCCTCTGTAAGGCTCCATTCAGACATTTTTTTGGCCCAAGTTAGCGGAATTATTTTTCTTTTTTCTTACAAAGTCTCATATTCCACTAACTTGTTTCAAAAAATAAAATCTCACATGAACTCACCATACCCCTCACGGAATCCAAATGCGTAAAATTTTTCGGAAAGAAGACACCCCCAGGTATTCCGTGAGGGGCATATTGAGTCCATGAAAGATTGAAATTTTTGTCCCAAGTTAGCGGAACGGGAGACTTTGTGAGAAAAAAATTAAAAATATCAATTTCCGCTAACTTGTGCCCAAATTTTTTTCTTCTATGAACTCGCCATGCCCCTCATTGAATACCTTGGGGTGTCTTCTTTCCAAAATGGGGTCACATGTGGGGTATTTATACTGCCCTGGCATTCTAGGGGCCCCAAAGCGTGAGAAGAAGTCTGGTATCCAAATGTCTAAAAATGCCCTCCTAAAAGGAATTTGGGCACCTTTGCGCATCTAGGCTGCAAAAAAGTGTCACACATCTGGTATCGCCGTACTCAGGAGAAGTTGGGGAATGTGTTTTAGAGTGTCATTTTACATATACCCATGCTGGGTGAGAGAAATATCTTGGTCAAATGCCAACTTTGTATAAAAAAATGGGAAAAGTTGTCTTTTGTCAAGATATTTCTCTCACCCAGCAAGGGTATATGTAAAATGACACCCCAAAACACATTCCCCAACTTCTCCTGAATACGGCGATACCACATGTGTGACACTTTTTTGCAGCCTAGGTGGGCAAAGGGGCCCATATTCCAAAGAGCACCTTTAGGATTTCACAGGTCATTTACCTACTTACCACACATTAGGGCCCCTGGAAAATGCCAGGGCAGTATGACTACCCCACAAGTGACCCCATTTTGGAAAGAAGACACCCCAAGGTATTCCGTGAGGGGCATGGCGAGTTCCTAGAATTTTTTATTTTTTGTCACAAGTTAGTGGAAAATGCTGATTTTTTTTTATTTTATTTTTTTCATACAAAGTCTCATATTCCACTAACTTGTGACAAAAAATAAAAACTTCCATGAACTCACTATGCCCATCAGCGAATACCTTGGGGTCTCTTCTTTCCAAAATGGGGTCACTTGTGGGGTAGTTATACTGCCCTGGCATTCTAGGGGCCCAAATGTGTGGTAAGGAGTTTGAAATCAAATTCTGTAAAAAATGACCTGTGAAATCCGAAAGGTGCTCTTTGGAATATGGGCCCCTTTGCCCACCTAGGCTGCAAAAAAGTGTCACACATCTGGTATCTCCGTACTCAGGAGAAGTTGGGGAATGTGTTTTGGGGTTTCATTTTACAAATACCCATGCTGGGTGAGAGAAATATCTTGGCAAAAGACAACTTTTCCCATTTTTTTATACAAAGTTGGCATTTGACCAAGATATTTCTCTCACCCAGCATGGGTATATATAAAATGACACCCCAAAACACATTCCCCACCTTCTCCTGAGTACGGAGATACCAGATGTGTGACACTTTTTTGCAGCCTAGGTGGGCAAAGGGGCCCATATTCCAAAGAGCACCTTTCGGATTTCACAGGTCATTTTTTACAGAATTTGATTTCAAACTCCTTACCACACATTTGGGCCCCTAGAATGCCAGGGCAGTATAACCACCCCACAAGTGACCCCATTTTGGAAAGAAGAGACCCCAAGGTATTTCGTGATGGGCATAGTGAGTTCATAGAAGTTTTTATTTTTTGTCACAAGTTAGTGGAATATGAGACTTTGTAAGAAAAAACAAAAAAAATAAAAAATCATCATTTTCCGCTAACTTGTGACAAAAAATAAAAAGTTCTATGAACTCACTATGCCCATCAGCGAATACCTTAGGGTGTGTACTTTCCGAAATGGGGTCATTTGTGGGGTGTTTGTACTGTCTGGGCATTGTAGAACCTCAGGAAACATGACAGGTGCTCAGAAAGTCAGAGCTGCTTCAAAAAGCGGAAATTCACATTTTTGTACCATAGTTTGTAAACGTTATAACTTTTACCCAAACCATTTTTTTTTTTTACCCAAACATTTTTTTTTTTATCAAAGACATGTAGAACAATAAATTTAGAGCAAAATTTATATATGGATGTCGTTTTTTTTTTGCAAAATTTTACAACTGAAAGTGAAAAATGTCATTTTTTTGCAAAAAAATCGTTAAATTTCGATTAATAACAAAAAAAGTAAAAATGTCAGCAGCAATGAAATACCACCAAATGAAAGCTCTATTAGTGAGAAGAAAAGGAGGTAAAATTCATTTGGGTGGTAAGTTGCATGACCGAGCAATAAACGGTGAAAGTAGTGTAGGTCAGAAGTGTAAAAAGTGGCCTGGTCTTTCAGGGTGTTTAAGCACTGGGGGCTGAGGTGGTTAAAAGCTGTTATAACTGGAAAAGGATGTTGTACTAAGTACTAAGATTGAATGTCACTTGGGGGTTGAATAAAACTGATAATGATGCGAGCACAGAAAAGACATTTGTGGTTATTTCATTACAAATGTTATGTTATATTTATCTGACTTACAAGTGCCTCTTTGATTTAATTGTAAACAAGATGACTGAAATGATCAAAATCAATGTCAAACTGGCCAAAACACTCAATTTCAGTGGGGGTTGAATAATTTTGAACACAACTGTATAAATATATCAGGGGTCAGTACAGAGATCTATCCCATCATCTATTTATCCCCAGGACTGTGACTGTGACGAGGGGACATCCTCTGCGTCTGGAGGAAAGAAGGTTTGTACACAAACATAGAAAAGGATTTTTTACGGTAAGAGCAGTGAGACTATGGAACTCTCTGCCTGAGGAGGTGGTGATGGTGAGTACAATAAAGGAATTCAAGAGGGGCCTGGATGTATTTCTGGAGTGTAATAATATTATAGGCTATAGCTACTAGAGAGGGGTCATTGATCCAGGGAGTTATTCTGATTGCCTGATTGGAGTCGGGAAGGAATTTTTTATTTCCCTAAAGTGGGGAAAATTGGCTTCTACCTCACAGGTTTTTTTTTTTTTGCCTTCCTCTGGATCAACTTGCAGGATAACAGACCGAACTGGATGGACAAATGTCTTTTTTCGGCCTTATGTACTATGTTACTATGTTACTATGTTACAAGGTTTAGAAGTTTAGAAGCAAATCTTGAAATTCTTCAGAAATTTTCAAAAACCCAATTTTAGGGACCAGTTCAAGTCTGTAGTCACTTTGTAAGGGTTACATAATAAAAACCACACAAGAATTAATGGAAAATAGAGATACAATTTCAAAATTTCACTTTTTGGCAGATTTTCCATTTGAATAATTTTTTTTACAGTTACAAAGCAAGGGTTAACAGCCAAAAAAAACTCAATATTTATGGCTCTGATTCTGTAGTTTACAGAAACACCCCATATGTGGTCGTAAACCACTGTACGGGCACACGGCAGGGCGCAGAAGGAAAGGAATGCCATATGGTTTTTGGAAGGCAGATTTTGATGGACTGTTTTTTTGACACCATGTCCCATTTGAAGCCCCGCTGATGCACCCCTAGAGTAGAAACTCCAAAAAAGTGACCCCATTTTAGAAATTAGAGGATAGGGTGGCAGTTTTGTTGGTATAAGTTTAGGGTACATATGATTTTTGGTTGCTCTATATTACACTTTTTGTGAGGCAAGGTAACAAGAAATAGCTGTTTTGGCTCCATTTTTTTGTTGTTGTTATTTACAACATTCATCTGACAGGTTATATCATGTGGTATTTTTATAGAGCAGGTTGCCATGGATGCGGCGATACCTAATATGTATACTACTTTTTTTTATTTATGTAAGTTTTACACAATGATTTCATTTTTGAAACAAAAAAAATCATGTTTTAGTGTCTCTATTGTCTGAGAGCCATAGTTTTTTCAGTTTTTGGGTGATTATCTTAGGTATGGTCTCATTGTTTGCGGGATGAGATGACGGTTTGATTGGCACTATTTTGGGGTCCGTATAACTTTTTAATCGCTTGCTATTACTCTTTTTGTGATGTAAGGTGAAAAAAAAAGGCTTTTTTACACCGTTTTTATTTATATTTTTTACGGTATTCACCTGAGGGGTTAGGTCATGTGATATTTTTATAGATCAAGTTATTACAGACGCGGCGATACCTAATTTGTATACTTTTTTTTATTTATGTAGGTTTTACAAAATAATATCATTTTTGAAAACAAATAAATAAATCATGTTTTAGTGTCTCCATAGTCTGAGAGCCATATTTTTTTCAGTTTTTGGGCGATTGTCTTAGGTAGGATATCATTTTTGTGGAATGAGATGAGGGTTAGATTGGCACTTTTTTGGGGGGCATACGACTTTTTGATCGCTTGCTATTACACTTTTTGTGATGTAAGGTGACAAAAAATGGCTTTTTTGACACCGTTTTTTTTTTTTTATGGTGTTCACATCAGGGTTTAGGTCATGTGGTATTTTTATAGAGCAGATTCTTACAGATGTGGCGATACCTAATAGGTCTACTTTTTAATTTTTTTTACGTTTAACATAAAAAAGCCTTTTTGAAACAAAAAAATCATGTTTTAGTCTGAGAGCCATATATTTTTTTATTTTTTGGGCCATTGTCTCATGTAGGGGCTCATTTTTTGCGGGATGAGGTGACGGTTTGATTGGTACTATTTTGGCGTACATATGACTTTTTTGATCACTTTTATTACCTTTTTTGGGAAGTAAGGTGGGCAAAATATCAATTAAATTTTTTTATGGCGTTCACCGTGTGTGGAAAGTAACATGACTGTTTTATAGATCAAGTCGTTACAGACGCGGTAATATCAAACATGTATAGGGAATTTAATTTTTTTCATTTTTAATCAGTGATAAATGTGTTTTTGTATTTTTACTTTTTTTTCACTTTTTTTTACTTTTTTTTTACCCAGACCCACTTGGTTCTTGAAGATCCAGTGAGTCTGATGTCTGTATAATACAGTACAGTACACTATATAGTGTACTGTACTGTATTTTCATTTTACAAAGTCTGATTAGACTTCTGCCTTTAGCAGAAGTCTGATCAACACCATGGACAGCCTCTGATCAGCACCATGGACAGCCAAACGCCTGTGAAGGCGTCCGGTTGCCATGGTAACCATCACTCGCTGCCACAGCAGAGCAGTGGGTGATGAGGAGGGAGGGGAGTCCCCTCCCTTTCCCATCGGGGGCTGAAAAGGCACAGCAGCCCCTGATGGGAGAGGAAGGGAGCTCCTTTCCTGTTAACCTCTTTCATACTGCGGTCCCTACGGACCGCGGCATGGAAGGGGTTAAACGCCTGACACAGATGTCAGGCGTTTCAAGCAGAGTGTCAGCAATGTGCTGACACTCTGCAAACAGCTCAGCCATCCTGAGAGAGGGGGCGGGCGGATGATCGCGCGCCTGCCCACCCCCCCAGCACTGCCCTGATGATCACGCGGCCCTCCCGCCCGCACCCCTCCTCCCCCGCTGCGCCCGCCGGCACATAATACAGAGGGCTGCAGGGGGGGGTTAAACATAAAATAAAGGCATTTTGAAGTTTCTGATCCCCGCGGTCACAGATTGCGGGGATCAGAAACCTCCCGAAAGCACTGCAAACCGCAGGTCTGAATTGACCTGCGGTTTGCTGCGATCGCCTACACGCCTACACGGGGCAAGGTCACAAGACCCCCTCGGCATTGACCTTGGATGCCTGCTGATTGATTTCATCAGGCATCGGGTTCCGTTCACCGCCGCTCGGTGGGACATAGGACGCAAGGATCAGGACATCAGGGCGTACCGGTACATCATATGTCCTAAACAGGTTAAGCAGTGAGAAATCATGATTTTAGATGGAAAAAATGACGAATATTCTAAAAAACGAATATATAGCACTATATTGAATATATTATTTTTTTTTAGAATATTCATTTCTTTTTTTTTTTCAGTCTGTACAGTTGTTCCACTTCGGCATACTCCTCCCCAACAAGCATCTCCGTCACCATGGGAATGCCTGGGGGTTAGAATATACCATCGGATCTAAATTTTCATGATCTCACTGAGAACCTGAAAACTCAGATCCAATGGTACGTATATTCTAACTCACTGAGATTGTGAAAACTCAGATCCGATGCTATATTCTAACCCCCCTTGCCTGGCAATTTAGCTAATATAGTGCTATAATAATCTTTGTCTAATAGTTGTAATTTTTTTCTCATCTGAAGTTCAGATTGGAAAAAAATTACAACTATAAAAAAAAGATTATAGTACTATATTAGCTAAATTGCTCTATATTAAAACATTTTTTTCGAATATTCGCTATATTGCTATATATTCTTGTTTTAGAATATTACGAATATTCTGAAAAACTTATATAACATTATATTAGCTATATTGCACTATATAATAGTTTTTTAGAATATTCATCATTTTTTTCCTTCTGGAAGTCATGATTCCTTCCTGCTTAAGCAACTTAAGCAGGGAGGAATTAGGACTTCAGATGGAAAAAAATGACGAATATTCTAAAAACAAATATATTCGATATAGTGCTATATATTAGTTTTTTAGAATATTCGTAATATTCTAAAACAAGAATATATAGCAACAGGCATCTTTAGGTCAAAACATTCGGGGCTTGAGCCCCGGATGTTTTGTCCAGTGCACCGAATGTTATGCTGGCCTGGTAGCATTTTTATTTTTGGCTATTCCAGGCAAGGGCCCTTTAATATTGATTGGACCTGGGCAACCCACCATAGATCATCCCCCCACCCCCCTTGTATTTGTTTCGCTGATCCGCTACTTGCGGGTATGAGTTCAGTCACTTCGGTATGCAATCCCGTTCTGCGGCACATGATCCCGTGAGACCCACCACGGGAGGTTACAGGTATCGCGGAATCACGCGCCGCGGGACAGGATTGTGCACCGAAGTGAATGAACTCATGCCAAGCGCAGCACGCAAGTAGCGGATCAGCGGAAAAAGTACAAGGGGGTGGGGGAATGATCTGTGGGGTTGCCCAAGGTCCTCAATATTAAAGGGCCCAAGCAAAGATTTCTGAAGTGGTGAGGAAATGAAACATAACAGATATTGGAAAGTTACCGAATGTTGTATTATGTAATGAATGCAGTCTGCAGTACTGCACTTCATTTGCGTAAACCAGAACACCCCTTTAAGCATGCCTTTAATGTGCAACTTCAACACAGTGGGCTTGTGCCCTGGATGTTTTCAGACCCTAGAAACGCCCCTGTATAGCAATAAAGTGAATATTCAAAAAAAATAATAATAATATAGAGCAATTTAGCTAACATAGGGCGATAATCTTCTTTTTTTCCATCTGAAGTCATGATTCCTCTCTGCTTAAGCACTAATAAGCAGGAAAGAATTATGACTTCAGATGGAAAAAAATGAAGAATATTCTAAAAAACTAATATATTGCACTAACTTCTATAGTGCTATATATTCGTTTTTGACTCACGCCTGTATTGATCGCGTAATATTTGCATATCAATACCTTCCCAATTTTCGCGTAAAAAAATAGAGAATATAACGAATATTCTACAAAATATTTGCTAAATATTGCGAATTCGAATAAGAACCCTGCCGCTAATCACTAATAATATAAAGATATTAGCCCTACCGCAGAATAATAATACAATTAGGTGGTCATTTATTATATAGAAATACGTCTATGTTAGGCGTATCTCTGACACACATTGTGGCGCAAAGGTCCTTAGCACCGCAATCTGCATATTTTTCCCCCTCATGCCAGGTCTAAAAAAAGATGGCATGGGCAGGGAAAGGGATACAGTTATGACCATCCAGTTATTGGATACCACCGCCATACATTGACCGGATAACACCTCTGTACAGTAACTGGAAAACACTGCCATACCGTGACCGGATAAAAGGGTATAAGAGGGCACAGTACAGGGAATGACTAGGGGCACTGCACAGGGTGTGGTAAAAGGACACAATGCAGGGTATAAGGGGGCACAGTACTGGGTAATGGACACAGTCACATGACCCTGTGACATTAGAAGGTCCTTATGGTGAATGCGGTTCATACGCCACCATAATGAGAGGCAGATGAGTAAGACAAGGGTGTGAATATGTGGCTAGAGATAAAAAAATGTAACTGTTAGCCAGTACAGGCCCCAAAAATTAGGCAAAGGCATTCACCTGACAGCAAAGAACTTTGAATTCTGTGGCTGGAGGTACATTAGGCGGTCACAGGATAAATATGTAACTGTCAGCCAGTACAGGCCCCAAAAATTAGCCAATAATCATTCACCTGACATAACAGAACTTTGGATTCTGTGGCTGGAAGTAAATTAGGCAGTCACAGAATAAAAATGTAACTGTCGGCCAGTACAGGCCCCAAAAATTAGGCAATAGGCATTCACCTGACAGCAAAGAACTTTGGATTCTGTGGCTGGAGGTACATAAGGTGGTCACAGGATAAATATGTAACTGTCGGCCAGTACAGACCCCTAAAATTAGGCATTCCCCCGACATAAAAGGCCTTTTATGCCGCTGTATATACATAAGGCAAGGGTCATTCTTTTTTCTGGGTGATGGCGGATATGTGTGGGCTGACATAAGGAAATTCAATTACACGTGGTCATCACAGGTGTTTAATGCCTGTGAGTTAGTCCACACTGTCGTGAGCTAGGCTAGTGCGCTTATCGGTCACAATCCCCCCTCCTGCGCTGAATGTCCTTTCGGACAGGACACTCGACGAGGGGCAATTCAAGACTTCTATGGCAAATTGTGCCAGCTCTGGCCAAAGGTCAAGCCTGCACACCCAGTAGTCAAGGGGTTCCTTGCTTCTCAGAGCGTCCACATGGGCCGTTAACCCGATGTAGTCGGACACCAGTCGGTCTAGGCATTCCCTGAGGCTGGATCCGGAGGGCGGCTGTCGATGGGTTGGCTGCAAGAATGATCTCATATCCGAAGTGACCAGCACATCTTGAAACCACCCTCTTTTTGCAGGCGGGGTAGGATTGGTACCCGCACCTGTTTTGCTGTGGGTGGAAATTACTCTGCCAGTGCCCGCAACAGCAGAATGCAGCATCTCTCGCAGCAAGGCCTGCAAGTGCTGTATTCTGACAGCCCTCTGTGATGCTGGTAACATGTCTGCCATTTTCTGTTTGTACCGGGGGGGTCTAAGTACGTTGCCACCCAGTACAGTACTCCTACCTCCAGCCACGGACAAAACCAGGGATCCCCGAAAAGTTTAAAGCCTGCTCTTGTTGCTCCTCCTTCTCCTCTTCCCCCCAGCCACCATCCTCCTCTGACTCCTCTTCTGACTCCTGCTGACTTGTCTCAGATGGAGTAGCCCCCCCTGGGAATTCATTCAGCATTGCGACTTCCTCATCTTCCAGCTCCTGCTCCTCGATGGCTTTATCAAAGACACAACACAATTCACACTCCAGAAAGAAGGCCTAAGGTACGATGTCACTGATGGCGCCCTGGCTGCGACTGACCAGTTTGGTGATCTCATCAAATGGCCGCAGAAGTCTGCGTGTGTAGCGCATGAGCAGCCACTGGTGCGGTGAATAAAAACCAAGCTCCCCAGAACATGTCCTGCCGCAGAGTTAGTACAGGTAGTCATTAATGCCACGTTTCTGCTTGAGCAGCCTATGAAGCATATACAAGGTGGAGTTCCAGTGAGTCCGGCAGTCACAAATCAGGTGTCTGACGGGTAAGTGGTGTCGCCGCTGAACATCAGCAAGGCGAGCCATGGCCGTGTAAGATCTTCTAAAATGGTCAGAGATATTCTTGGCCTGCTGCAAGACGTCCTGGACCCCGGAGTATTTGGCATCGAATCGCTGCACGACTAAGTTCAGAAAGTGTGCCATGCAAGGCAAGTGTGTCATTTTGCCCTGTTTCAACGCGCTCAGCAGATTAGCACCGTTGTCACACACCACTTTACCAACTGTCAATTTGAGTGGGGTTAGCCACTGATCGGCCTGTGACCGCGAAGCTGAAAGCAGTGCAGGACCGGTGTGGCTCTTGGCTTCCAGGCACAACAGCCACAGTACAGCATGGCAACGTCTCACCTGGCACGTCGAATAGGTTCTGGGAGCTTGGGGGGGTGCAGCAGAAGAGGCAGTAGCAGTTGAAAAGCAGGAGTCAGCCGAGGAGGAGACAGAGGATGAAGTAGGAGGGGGAGAAGAAGAGGCAGGCCTGCATGCAATCCGTGGCAGTAACACCAAATCCACACGGGTGCCACAGGTTACATGCTTGACAGCCGTCAGAAGGTTCACCCAGTGGGCAGTAAAAGTTATGAACCTTACCTTCCCATGTTCGCTAGACCACGTGTCTGTGGTTAGATGTATCTTGGCACTGACACTGTGTCCCAGAGATACATTCACTTGCCGCTGAACATTGCCATATAGTTCAGGGATGCCTTTCTGGGAGAAATATTTCCTTCCGGGGATCTTCCATTGCGGTGTGCCAATGGCCACAAATTTTCTAAAGGCCTCCGAGTCCACCAATTTATATGGCAGTAGTTGGTGGGCTAGCAGTTTCGACAAGCCAGCGGTCAGCCGGTGGGCAAGAGGATTATCTAGCGTCATCATTCTACGCTCGAACATTTCGGCCACGGAAGCCTGCCTTGTGCCAGATGAACGCGACGACGGCATGGTGGAAGGTGGAGTGGAGGACAAATTGGAGGAGAGAGGAGAAGGAGAAGAGGCAGGATGTGGAGTGCTGGGAGTGTGGCTTTGTGGGTTATGACAGCGTAGCTCCCACTGAGCTCGGTGATGGGAGGTCAGGTGCCTTCTTAAAGCGATCATCCCTAAGTGAGTGTTAGGCTTACCGCGATTTATGCATTGACAGCACAAGCTGCAGATGGCAACTATATTGTCAGCAGCTGACACGTTAAAAAAAGTATTTAGTGGAAGAAGGTATATGGCACCCCTCAATCAGTATTTGTCGGAAACAGGTATATAGCACCCCTCAATCAGTTGTTGGTGGAAACATGTATATGGCAATACCTCAATACCTCAATCACTATTTTGTGGAAGCAGGTGTATTGCAGCCCTCAATCAGTATTTGGTGGAAGAAGGTATATAGCAATAGCACCCCTCAATCAGTATTTGGCGGAAACAGGTATATAGCACCCCTCAATCAGCATTTGGCAGAAACAGGTATATGGCAATAACTCAATACCTCAATCAGTATTTTGTGGAAGCAGGTGCATCGCAGCCCTCAATCAGTATTTGGTGGAAGAAGGTATATAGCAATAGCACCCCTCAATCAGTATTTTAAGTAAGAAGGTATATGGCACCCCTCAATCAGTATTTGGCGGGAACAGGTATTTAGCACACCTCAATCAGTATTTTGTGAAAGCAGGTGTATTGTAGCCCTCAATCAGTATTTGGTGGAAGAAGGTATAAGCCAATAGCACCCCTCAATCAATATTTGGTGGAAGAAGGTATATAGCAATAGCACCCCTCAATCAGTATTTGGCAGAAACTGGTATATAGCACCCGTCAATCAGTATTTGGCGGAAACAGGTATATAGCACACCTCAATCAGTATTTTGTGGAAGAAGGTATTTAGCACTCCTCAATCAGTATTTGGCGGAATCAAGTATATAGCACCCCTCAATCAGTATTTTGTGGAACCAGGTGTATCGCAGCCCTCAATCAGTATTTGGTTGAAGAAGGTATATAGCAATAGCACCCCTCAATCAGTATTTTGTGGAAGAAGGTATATGGCACCCCTCAATCAGTGTTTGGCGGAAACAGGTATATAGCACCCCTCAATCAGTATTTGGCAGAAACAGGTATATGGCACCCCTCAATCAGTATTTTGGGGAAGCAGGTGTATTGCAGCCCTCAATCGATATTTGGTGGAAGAAGATATATAGCAATAGCACCCCTCAATCGGTATTTTGTGGAAGAAGGTGTATCACAGCCATCAATCAGTATTTGGTGGAAGAAGATATATAGCAATAGCATCCCTCAATCAGTATTTTGTGGAAGAAGGTATATGGCACCCCTCAATCAGTATTTTGTGGAAGAAGGTATATGGCACCCCTCAATCAGTATTTGGCAGAAACAGGTATAAAGCACCCCTCAATCAGTATTTGGCGGAAACAGGTATATAGCACCCCTCAATCAGGATTTTGTGGAAGAAGGTATATCGCAGCCCTCCAGCAGTTTGTTTTTGGGGCAACAATTAGTTACTCCAATGCTGCTGCGAGGGAAAGAATAGGAAAGAATCTTTAATCTGAAGTGCTTGATAACTCAGCAATCTACATAGATATAGTTTTGTGGGTAGAGTGCACAATCTTTTTACCCTGCCCTGAGCCCAGTGACACAGAAAAATAACTTTTATCTGTCTGTTAGTTAGGTGGGTGGCAGCGGCCATTTTATGCAAGCTCAGTGCACCAGCACAGCATATGTACATTTGGGACATTCAAATCCAAGCTTGAAATACTGCAATAATAATCTGGGTTTAAAAAAACACCCATTTTTGGCAATATCATACATCTGGTGCCTTTGCAGCATTTGTCAGTGTGAAATAGAAGCTTTCAATACTTTAATAATTTTCTGGGTTTAAAAAATCACACATTTTTTGCAATACCCTACATCTAGTGCCTTTGCAGCATTTGTCAGTGTGAAAGACAAGCTTGAAATACTTCAATGATTTTCTGGGTTTAAAAAAACAGCCTTTGCTGCATCTGTCAGTGTAAGATACACGCATTTGATACTGGTGTTCTATTCTGTTATTAAAAAACACTAATTTTGGTCAAAAAACTAAATTTGCAGCCTTTGCTGCATCTGTCAGTGTGAGATAAACACATTAGATACTGGTGTTCAATTCTGTTATAAAAAAAAAACACCCATTTTGGGCAAAAAAATAAATTTTCAGCCTTTGCTGCATCTGTCAGTGTGAAATACACGCATTAGATGTGAGTGCTGTTCTGCTATTAAAAAACACCCATTTTGGGCAAAAAACTAATTTTGAAGCCTTTGCTGCATCTTTCAATGTGAGATACACGCATTCGATACTGGTGTTCTATTCTGTTATTAAAAAAACACCCATTTTGGGCAAAATCCAAAATTTGAGAAATATGAGGAGAGCGTCAAATAAGGGAAATGGCACCGGTCGTGGTGCTGCTGGTGGATCTCCTGTTGCAGGGAAAGGACGTGGTTGATCTGTGCCAGCTACACGCACAAGTGAAACACCTTCCTCAGGTGCGAGTAGGTGACAGAACCTTCAGCGTTATTTGGTCGGGCCTAATGCGGCTCTACAAATGGTGAGGCCAGAACAAGTACAGGCGATAGTAGATTGGGTTGCTGACAGTGCCTTTAGTTCCTTCACATTGTCTCCCTCCCAGACTCCTGCTGAAAGATCAGAGTTGGCACCTGCAGCCGATGTCCATCAGTCTTTCACCTCACCCCCTTGCAAATCAGCCAAGCAGTCTGAGCCCTAAGTCATACAGCAGTCTCTTCTGCTTTTTGATGACTCTGCTAGCGGGGTTTCCCAGGGTCATCCACCGAGCCCTGCCCCAGAAGTGGAAGAGATTGAGTGCACCGATGCCCAACCACTTATGTTTCAAGATGAGTACATGGGAGGACCACTGCAGCACGTCTCGGATGATGACGAAACACAGGTGCCAACTGCTGTGGCTTTCTGCAGTGTGCAGACCGACAAGGAGGGCAGGAGTGAAGACTGGGTGGAAGATAATGTGGAGGACGATGAGGTCCTCGACCCCACATGGAATCAAGGTCATGCGAGTGACCTGTGTAGTTCGGAGGAAGAGGCAGTGGTCGCACAGAGCCACCAGCACAGCAGAAGAGGTAGCAGGGTGCAAAAGCGGAGCAGCCGTCCCCTAGACAGTACGCCTGCTACTGCCCACTGCAGCAAGGGACCGAGCACACCAACGCCAGCTCCAAGGAGTTCCCTGGCATGGCAGTTCTTCAGACAATACTGCTGACGACAAGACACTAGTTGTTTGCACGCTGTGCAATCAGAGCGTGAAGCGAGGTATAAACGTTCTCAACCTTAGCACTACCTGCATGACCAGGCATCTAAGTACAAAGCACGAGCTGCAGTGGAGTAGACACCTCAAAAAAAAGAAAGGTCTCTGGCTTCTCCTGCTTCCTCTCTTGCTGCAGTATCGGCCTCTTCATCCACCTCTGGAGTGACAGTGGCACCTTTCACCCCGCAAACAGAGGATCTGCCAGCAAAACACCACCACCTGGGTTACTAAGCAACACCACAATGTCCCACGGAAGCGTTCAGCTCTCTATCTCACAAACACTGGAGCGAAAGAGGAAGTACCCCCCTACCCACCCGAGATCCCTGGCCCTGAATGCCAGCATTGAAGAATTACTGGCCTTTGAAATGCTGTCATTCTGTCTGGTGGAGACGGAGAGTTTTAAAAGCTTTATGGCGGTGGCTGTCCCACAGTACATCGTGCCCAGCCACCACTACTTTTCCAGGCGTGCAATCCCTCCCCTGCACAACCAAGTGGGGGACAAAATCAGGTGTGCATTGTGCAACATCATCTGTGACCAGGTCCACCTAACTACGGATATGTGGACCAGTAAGCACGGTCAGGTACATTATATCTCCCTAACAGTACAATGGGTAAATGCAGTGGTGGCTGGGCATGAGGCGGATAGCAGTTTAGCACATGTCCTTCCACCACCGAGGATTGCAGGGCACTTCAGTTTGCCTCCTGTTGCATCCTCCTCCTTCTCCGCTTCCTTATCCTCTACCGGCTCCTCATCTGGTCAGCGTAACACCTTCACCACCAACTTCAGCACAGCCAGGGGTAAACGACAGCAGGCAGTTTTAAAACGTATCTGTTTGGGGGATACACCCCACACCGCGCAGAAGCTGTGGACAGGCCTTGAACAACAGATCGATGAGGTTGGTGCCAGTGAGCCTCAAGCCGGGCCTAGTGGTGTGCGATAATGGGTGAAATCTCGTAGCAGCTCTGGGACTAGCCGGTTTGAAGCACATCCCTTGCCTGGCCCATGTGCTGAATTTGGTGGTGCAGAGGTTCCTTAAAAATTACCCCGATATGTCAGAGCTGCTGCATAAAATTCAGGCTGTCTGTTCGCGCTCCCTGCTGCTGCTCGCCTGTCAACGCTGCAGCGTAACTTCAGCCTTCCCGCTCACCATCTCATATGCGACGTGCCCACAAGGTGGAACTCCACTTTGCACATGCTGGCCAGACTGTGCGAGCAGCAGAGGCAATAGTGGCGTTTCAGCTACAGTACGCACGGGTGAGTCGCTCTGCGGAACAGCACCACTTCACCACCAATGACTGGGCCTCCATGCGAGATAACGCCGTTCTCAGCGTTACTATCCCACTTCTATGCCTCCTTGAAAAAACGCTTCTGGCGTGGAAGAGGATGTGGCACAGGAAGAGGAGGAGGAAGAGGGATCATTTCATAGGGTTTCCGGCCAGTCATTCACAAGTGGCTCCAAGGGTGGGTTCCTGCACCCAAAAACGCCAGGTACACAATTTTCCAGCCAGGGCACAGTTCTGGAGGATGACGAGGTGAAGGATGAGGAGGAGGAGATGGAAGAGGAAGAACCGTGCTCACAGCAGGGTGGCACCCAAACCACTGGTCCGTGGATGGGGGGATACAGAGGACACAGTCGATACACCTCCCACAGAGGACAGCTTGTCGTTGCCTCTGGACAGCCTGGCACACATGAGCGATTACATGCTGCAGTGTCTCCGCAACAACCGCCGAGTTGCCCACATTCTAACTTGTGCTGATTAATGGGTGGCCACGCTACTGGATCCCCGTTACAAGGACAACGTACCGTCCTCAATTCCGTCACTTGAGCATAATCGTAAGATGCGCGAGTACAAGCGCACGCTGGTAGACGTGCTGCTGGTGGCATTCCCACCTGACAGCGGGGGCACAGTGGAAGCACAAGGCGAAGGCAGAGGAGGAGGAAGAGTTCGCCAACACAGCTGGGGCTCCACCAGCACCTCAGAAGGCAGGGTTAGCATGGTCGAAATGTGGAAAAGCTTTGTCAGCACGCCACAACAACCAGCACCACCAGCTGATATGGAACGTCTTAGCAGGAGGCAGCATTTCAGCAACATGGTGGAGCATGTGCACACGCCTACACGTACTGAATGACGGGTCTGCCCCCTTCAACTTCTGGGTCTCCAAATTGGGCACATGGCCTGAGCTTGCCCTTTGCGCCTTGGAGGTGCTTACCTGCCCTGCAGCCAGTGTAATGTCTAAACGTGTGTTTAGCATGGCAGGGGGCATCATCACAGACAAGCGCAGCCGCCTGTCCACAGCCAATGTGGACAAGCTCACGTTCATTAAAATGAACCAGGCATGGATCCCACAGGACTTGTCTGTACCTTTTGCAGAATAGACATTTATACTGGCCTTACCCAGCCATTTTTATACTACAGCGCAATTGCTCATTGTTGTATTTTTACTCAGTTTGAGAATTAGTGAGACTGCAGAGTGCACCTATGTTTGTTATTGTTTTGTTATATTGTTATATTAATTATCACATCCGCACTTGTTACCTTGTGTAGGATGTCTATTGTGGTACTTGTGGTTCGCCGCGGGCATCCTCCATTGTATGCATTTTGCTGGGGATTGCCATTAGCAACGGGCCACAAGTGCAGGATTTGCTCCCCTATATATATGCACAACTGCATGTGGGTTTGAGCAGCTCCTGCTGATGCCAACCTGTCTTCTTAGTTTGTATATATAGATTCCTGGAGGTGTATAAACTCCTATTTAAATGTGCCTGTTTTCCATCTACAGGTCACATTTAGGTGCACCTGTGAAGCCTGGGCTATATCAGCAAGTCTTGAGTGGGACTCACAGACTCCTCCCTCCTCCCATTGCAAGCATGGCCACATGCTGGAGGTAACTGGTGAGTAGTTTGCGAGTCGGCCCTATGCTCCTGTAATTTGCCCACTGGCTCCTGGTATTGCCCATATGGCTCAGGTAGGAGAGTGTAGGGTCCCGGGCTACTTGAGAAACCTTGTCGTGGTGTCCGGGCTTAAGACATGTTCTACACCGTAGGACATGTTGACTAATCTCTCAATTTTAAAATCAGTTTGAGAATTAGTGAGACTGCAGAGTGCACCTATGTTTGTTATTGTTTTGTTATATTAATTATCACATCCGCACTTGTTACCTTGTGTAGGATGTCTATTGTGGTACTTGTGGTTCGCCGCGGGCATCCTCCATTGTATGCATTTTGCTGGGGATTGCCATTAGCAACGGGCCACAAGTGCAGGATTTGCTCCCCTATATATATGCACAACTGCATGTGGGTTTGAGCAGCTCCTGCTGATGCCAACCTGTCTTCTTAGTTTGTATATATAGATTCCTGGAGGTGTATAAACTCCTATTTAAATGTGCCTGTTTTCCATCTACAGGTCACATTTAGGTGCACCTGTGAAGCCTGGGCTATATCAGCAAGTCTTGAGTGGGACTCACAGACTCCTCCCTCCTCCCTCCTCCCATTGCAAGCATGGCCACATGCTGGAGGTAACTGGTGAGTAGTTTGCGAGTCGGCCCTATGCTCCTGTAATTTGCCCACTGGCTCCTGGTATTGCCCATATGGCTCAGGTAGGAGAGTGTAGGGTCCCGGGCTACTTGAGAAACCTTGTCGTGGTGTCCGGGCTTAAGACATGTTCTACACCGTAGGACATGTTGACTAATCTCTCAGTTTGAGAATTAGTGAGACTGCAGAGTGCACCTATGTTTGTTATTGTTTTGTTATATTGTTATATTAATTATCACATCCGCACTTGTTACCTTGTGTAGGATGTCTATTGTGGTACTTGTGGTTCGCCGCGGGCATCCTCCATTGTATGCATTTTGCTGGGGATTGCCATTAGCAACGGGCCACAAGTGCAGGATTTGCTCCCCTATATATATGCACAACTGCATGTGGGTTTGAGCAGCTCCTGCTGATGCCAACCTGTCTTCTTAGTTTGTATATATAGATTCCTGGAGGTGTATAAACTCCTATTTAAATGTGCCTGTTTTCCATCTACAGTTCACATTTAGGTGCACCTGTGAAGCCTGGGCTATATCAGCAAGTCTTGAGTGGGACTCACAGACTCCTCCCTCCTCCCATTGCAAGCATGGCCACATGCTGGAGGTAACTGGTGAGTAGTTTGCGAGTCGGCCCTATGCTCCTGTAATTTGCCCACTGGCTCCTGGTATTGCCCATATGGCTCAGGTAGGAGAGTGTAGGGTCCCGGGCTACTTGAGAAACCTTGTCGTGGTGTCCGGGCTTAGACATGTTCTACACCGTAGGACATGTTGACTAATCTCTCAATTTTAAAATCAGTTTGAGAATTAGTGAGACTGCAGAGTGCACCTATGTTTGTTATTGTTTTGTCACACACCTACACATACTGAATGACGGGTCTGCCCGCTTCAACTTCTGGGTCTCCAAATTGGGCACATGGCCTGAGCTTGCCCTTTATGCCTTGGAGGTGCTGGCCTGCCCTGCAGCCAGTGTACTGTCTGAACGTGTGTTTAGCATGGCTGGAGGGAGTTATCACAGGTTATATTTCCCAATGTTTTGGGGTGTATCGTAATTTTAACAAAAAAAAACTGTGTAGGCTACCTCCTCCTCCTCCACCTACACCACCACATCCACTGCCTCCTCAACCTCCTACTCCACATGGACCTCGTCCTTCTAGATCAAGATTATTATTTTTTATTTTTACGTATTTTATGTTATTTTAAGTCACTTCCCTATCCACATTTGTTTGCAGAGCACTTGCCATGCTCTTAACCAAATTTTGCTGGCATTTGCAGCCCTCTAGACCTTTCCATGACATTTTTAGAGCCATTTTAGTGCTCAAAAGTTAGGGTCCCCATTGACTTCAATGGGGTTCGGGGTGAAGTTCGGGTCAAGTTCGAGTTCTGAACTCAAACTTTTTTGTGAAGTTCGGCCGAACCCGTCGAACCCGAACATCAAGGTGTCTGCTCAACTCTACTATTCACCAGTACATGACGACAATATACACTACTGATCAGTACATGACGACAGTATTTTCATGACAAGGTTTAGTAACTGCACTGCTCACTTGATCACAGTTGATCTCCATTGCATGATAGTAATTTCCTCTTTTTTACAACTTAATGAATAAATGTTTATGAAAAAAAATACAATAGACTACAATATAAGGCATCTAAAGTATTGATAAACTGAGCTACATTTTTTTTGTGAACAAAGGTCAATGTCACCATTAGAGGCCGATAACGTTGATTTCTTTTTCTGTGCACACATGCCTATAAAGAATATCCTGTTACTTGGTGATAAATGTATCTTGCGCTTATCATCAAGATGAAAACTACAATATGAAAAAGTTCTTGAGCACTATCTGCCATCAGAGATTTGAATCTCAAGCTGAGATTCAGCATGGGAATCTAGACTGTTAGCAAAATCCTGCCAGGTCTCTTGAGTGCTATAGCCTCAGGCATTCCTTAGGCCACAGTGTTTAATGGGTCCAATTATTTTCAATAGCAGAGCTGCACGTAAAGCAACCGCCCAAAATAGTCAGTCACGTGCACGGCTATTATGATAATATCAGACTTATAAAATCGGAATTTGTTCTAAGTATTTATAAAGAAGTTGGAAGAGCATACCATGAGACATGAAAAGTTTACAAAAGGATAGTTTTTAAAGTAAACTTTTTTCCTCTTCGCACTTAGTGACTGCATAAATCATAATATATCACTTGGCAAAGGACTAAGCAGGACCAGTAGAATGAGAGCACTTGCAAACTTTTCTTACCCAAATATGATTAATGTGGACCACTCATAGTGTTGCACATGGATACGCTACAAGGTAGAAACAAGCAGCACAAAAAGCAGCACCGTTCTACATTGTACTAAATAAGAGACTGGCAGTGAGATCCATCATGTCGTGATCTTACGTGTCTCACAAGTAAACCTGACAGCTTCTGTACAATGGCTCGGATTGTTTTTGTTTTCTTCTGCTGGTTTAACAAAAGAAACATTTACTCAGCTTTTAGTGCTGCAAAGAAAACTGAAATTGTTGCAAAAAGCAACATGTTGTGAGTGCAACCATTTATACTTGTGTAGTTTGTCTTTACTAAAAATGCTAATTTATACAGTTTCCATTTAGAGGGGTTTTCCAGAAGTAGAATGTTAACAGCCTATACTCAGGATACCGTAGGTCATTAATATCTGCCAATTTCTGGACAGTCCATAAAAATAGGCAATTTTTTTACTGACATGTACATGATTTTTTGATAACCCTTTCCCGACCGCCGACAATATAATTACATCAGCAGCCGGGCATTTAAATATGGTGCCCAATGGCACATGCAGCAGGTTCCATGGTCGCCAAGAGCAGACACCCAGCACTAATGTCCGCGACTGGTGGTAATGGCAGTCGCAGATTTTTAACCCTTCAGATGCCATTACCCCATGTCAGCAACAGCCCCTGTTTGGTCAATGTTAGCGTCAGGTCTAATTTATCACCGTGGAATTACCCTTGCAATGCCCCAAGATTCAAGTGCTACCAGTGACAGTAGTGGCCCCATGACATAGTGTGAAGTGGGGGCAGAAGCAGTGGCAGTAAGGCTGTGTTCATATTTTTTTTCTGTTCTGTCGGATCAGAAGAACGGAAATATGAATGGTGATGTGAACACGACCAAACAGGGACAATGCTGGCCTCATAATTCAGCCGGCAGAGGAGTCGGCAGCAGTGGCAGTAACAGTGAGTGGCCGCATGACAGAGTGGGGAGGGGGGGGCAGCAGCAGTGGCATACAGCACAGGATTGTGGCAAATCACAGTAGTAGCAAAAGCCAACACCAGAGTGATAGCCAGGGCCAGTGGTATGCATATATTTGTAAAAATATAACATGTACATATCAGTAGGCCAAGAAGCCTTTTTGTAGGAATAGCAGTAGAGGCAGCAGGCAGGTGGCAGCATCAGAATGCTGGCATCAGCACATGACCAGAAGTAAGTCCATTTTGCACAATATTCAAGTGTTTCAGCACACTACAGTTTGATCACTTGTGGCAGAATTATCTATTCTGTTGTATCAGGCACCGGCGTCTGGGAATCCCGGTAGATCCACACCTGATTCATCTTTATGAAGGTTAGTCTCTCAACATTTTAGGAGGAAAGACCAGATTTCTTAGGCCTCTCTCACACGGGCGTCGCGTGTGAGGGCCGGATAGGATGCGGGTGCGTCGCGAGAAAATGCGTGATTTTTCCACGTGAATGCAAAGCGTTTGAACGCGTTTTGCGCACGTGTGAGAAAAATCGGCATGTTTGGTACCCAGACCCGAACCCGGACTTCTTCACAGAAGTTCGGAATTGGGTTAGGTGTTCTGTAGATTTTATTATTTTCCCTTATAACATGGTTATAAGGGAAAATAATAAAATTTTTAATACAGAATGCTTAGTAAAATGTCCATTGAGGGGTTAAAAATAATAAACAAATTTAACTCACCCCATCCACTTGGTCGCGTAGCGGATCTCCTCCTCTTTCTTCAGGACCTGGCTAAAGGACCTTTGATGATGTCACTGCGCTCATCACATGGTCCATCACCATGGCGATTGACCATGTGATGGACCATGTGATGAGCGCAGTGACATCATCAAAGGTCCTTTAGCCAGGTCCTGAAGAAAGAAGAAAGAAGAGGAGATCCGCTACGCGACCAAGTAGATGGGGTGAGTTAAATTTGTTTATTATTTTTTAACCCCTCCATCCCTAATTTACTGTATTAAGAATGCTATTATTTTCCCTTATAACCATCTTATAAGGGAAAATAATAAAGATCGGGTCCCCATTCACCTACGAACCATGCGTGAAAATCGCACCGCATCCGCACTTGCTTGCGGATGCTTACTATTTTCAGGCAGCCCCATTCACTTCTATGGGGCCTGCATTGCGTGAAAAACGCACAATATAGAGCATGCTGCGATTTTCACGCAGCGCACAAGTGATGCGTGAAAATCACCGCTCATGTGCACAACCCCATAGAAATGAATGGGTCCGGATTCAGTGCGGGTGCAATGTGTTCACCTCACGCATTGCACCCGCGCGGACAACTCGCCCTTGTGAAAGGGGCGTTAGGGGTAACTATGCCCCTCACTGCACTGAACGTGTGCCAATGGCACACTCAGTCAGTTGCAGCCACATTTCAAGTATGCATGCCCAGTAGTCCAGGGGAATCTTGGATCATGGGTGACAGGTAGCAGTCCAAGTATGCCACCAGCTCCTGGATGAGATTTTGCTGCATGTCCAATTTCTGCTGCTGCTGGTTGATTTCTTTAGAAGGTGGCTGAAGAAAACTTCTTATTAGAGACTCCAGACATTAGTAATGCTTATGGAGCTGGTGCTGCTCCAGCCCTTCCCCCCCACCAGTCGTGGCAGTGGAGCGTGAGCTCAGAGGGTCCCCCCGGTCAAACCTTTCTGAGGATGGATGATGGTGCTCATAGACAGTGACCAACTGACTACACAGCATGTCTCTATGGTAGTCCATTTTTGCATCCCTCTGTTTTTGCATCCCTCTGATAAGGTCTAATAAATGTCCCCATTTTTGACTGGTAGCAAGGATCTAAAAATGTGATAGCCAGTAGTCATCCCTGTGCTGAATCCAAACAATGCGGCTGTCATTACAAAAACAAGAAAGCATGTATCTGGCCATTTATGCAAGGGACTTGGAGGGCCTCCCTGCCTCCATCTCCACTGCATACTACCACGGTCTGTTGGGTTCACCTGCGTTGTCTTCGTTGCCACCCTTATGCTCCTCATGCTCCTCTCCTGTCGCTTGGGCAGATAAACCACCTATTTGTGCATAAAATTCAGGCCATTTATGTCCTCATCCTACATCTCTACTAGTTCATCTTTCTTAGACTGCAGGTGGCCATAAGATTTAGGCGTCACATCTAAAGATGAGCGAATCGAAGTTGCCGAAATGAAATTCGATCCGAATTTCAGGAAAAATTCTGCACATGTTAGGACATGGAGCAAAGTACTCTGGGAATGAAGGATCAACCAGAATGCCATGCATGCAGCCAATCAGCAGCCAGCAAGCCCTGTGATGTCACAGCCCTATAAATAGCCTCAGCCATCTTGGATTCTGCCATTTTCCAGTGTACGTAGTGCAGGAAGAGACGTCAGCAGGCGCTAGGGACAGTGGTAGAAAAGACTTTATTGTGCTGAAAAATCGATTTAGAAGTTCAGATTAAGATTATTCAAGGTTTAGGGAAAATATAGGGAGGCATCATCTACACTATAAAAGGAGAACAGGGTGCAATAGGAGAGTGTACAGCCTGGGTAATAGGAGAAATTCTTTTACACCTTGCTGCACTAATTGGGGATCCAAATTGCAGTTGTACTGCTGCTTTTAGGTTGTTTGCACTATATGATTCATCACTAATTCCAACAATTTGGAGTGTAAGTTCTGTGTGATACGGCCATTTACAGGGTGTATTAATAGGAAAGGTACGTGCATCCTATTAGCCATTTTGCATTGATTTTACATTAACTTTTTTTGGGGGGGTGTATTAATGTGGAAAAAATAGGAAAATGTATGTCATAATAGCCGTTCAGCTTTGAAGTTACATTGTACTACAGCCATTTACGGGGTGTTTTGAAGGGAAACAAACCTACTTTCTATTATCCGTTCGGCAGTGAATTTTTTTTTTGGGGGGGGAGTTTATTAATCAGAAAAAAATATATATATGTCGTAATTGGCGTTCAGCGGTTAAGTTACATTGTACTACAGCCATTTACATGATGTATTAAAAGGAAATATTCAGGGGATATAAAAAGTCTACACACCCCTGTTAAAGGGCTTCTGTCACCCCATTAAACCGTTTTTTTTTTTCTTTACTAATAATCCCTACACTGCGATCTCAGCATACATAAGTTAATTAATGATTTTTGTTCAGTAGAATTTGCTAAAAATCGATTTTTATAATATGTAAATTACCTTGCTGGTAGCAGCCGCATCCTCCGATGGTAATGACGCCCCCTCTGCTTGTTGATTGACAGGGCCAGCGGACGGGATCTCTCTCTGCTGGCCCTGCCTGTTTTCATTCAATATCTGGCGCCTGCGCCGCGGCCGTACCTATCTTCAA
Organism: Bufo bufo; assembly: GCF_905171765.1. Classification (NCBI taxonomy): domain Eukaryota; kingdom Metazoa; phylum Chordata; class Amphibia; order Anura; family Bufonidae; genus Bufo; species Bufo bufo. The sequence continues at coordinate 760,998,257 of NC_053390.1, read as the reverse complement.
TCTGCGCAGGCGCACTGAGAGGTGGCCACTCACTCGGCCGCTCCATCCCTAATGCGCCTGCGCCGGGTGTAGATGTGATGTCATCGGCGCAGGCGCATTGAGGATGGAGCGGCCGAGTGAGTGGCCGCCTCTCAGTGCGCCTGCGCAGATTGAAGATAGGTACGGCCGCGGCGCAGGCGTCAGATATTGAATGAAAACAGGCAGGGCCAGCAGAGAAAGATCCCGTTCCCTGGCCCTGTCAATCAACAAGCGGAGGGGGCGTCATTACGATCGGAGGATGCGGCTGCTACCAGCAAGTAGCCGCCCTACTTGCTGGTAGCAAGGTAATTTACATATTATAAAAATCGATTTTTAGCAAATTCTACTGAACGAAAATCATTAATTAGCTTATGTATGCTGAGATCGCAGTATAGGGATTATTAGTAAAGAAAAGAAAAAAACAGTTTAATGGGGTGACAGAAGCCCTTTAAAATGTCAGTTGTTGACGTACCTTTTGATTTTATTACAGCACTCAGTCTTTTTTGGTATGAGTCTATCAGCATAGCACATTTTGACTTGGCATGATTTGCCCACTCTTCTTTGCAAAAACACTCCAAATCTGTCAGATTGCGAGGGCATCTCCTGTGCAGAGGCCTCTTCAGATCACTCCACAGATTTTCAATCGGATTTAGGTCTGGGCTCTGGCTGGGTCATTCCAAAAATGTAATCTTCTTCTGGTGAAGCCATTCCTTTGTTGATTTGGATGTATGCTTTGGATCGTTGTCATGCTGAAAGATGAAGTTCCTCTTCATATTCAGCTTTCTAGCAGAAGCCTGAAGGTTTTTGTGCCAATATTGACTGGTATTTGGAACTGTTCATAACTCCCTCTAGTTTAAAGTGGTTGTCAAAGTTGTTACACTTGTATAAGAGCGATCCGTACCATTGAAATAAATGGCATGGCTTGGGTGTAATTACACCTGCTCACCGCTGTAGATGCAACGGCGAGCAGGTAAACAATGAAGAGGAGGCAGCGCTGGCAAGGCGCGCGCCTTCTCTTCAGACAGCTGATCGGCGGGGGTGTCGGATCCCAGCCGATCTGATATTGATGACCTATCCTGAGGATAAAAATATAACTTGGACAACCCCTTTAACTAAGGCCCCAGTTCCAGCTGAAGAAAAATGGCCCCAAAGCATGATGCTGCCACCACCATACTTCACTGTGGGTATGGTGTTTTTTTGGTGATGTGCAGTGTTGTTTTTGTGCCAAACATATCTTCTGGAATTATGGCCAAAAAGTTCAACCTTGGTTTCATCAGACCATAATACCTTTTCCCACATGCTTTTAAGAGACTTCAGATGTGATTTTGCAAAATGTAGCCTGGCTTGGATGTTTTTCTATGTAAGAAAAGGCTTTCGTCTTGCCACTCTACCATAGCCCAGACATATGAAGAATACAGGAGATTGTTGTCACATGTACCACACAGCCAGTACTTGACAGATATTCCTGCAGCTCCTTTAATGTTGCTGTAGGCCTCTTAGTAGCCTCCCAGACCAGTTTTCTTCGTCTTTTCATCAATTTTGGAGGGACGTCCAGTTCTTGGTAATGTCACTGTTGTGCCATATTTTCTCCACTTGATGATGACTGGCTTCACTGTGTTCCATGGTATATCTAATTCCTTGGAAATTCTTTTGTACCCTTCTCCTGACTGATACCTTTTAACAATGAGATCCCTCTGGTGCTTTGGAAGCTCTCTGTGGACCATGGCTTTTGCTGTGGGATGCGACTAAGAAAATTTCAGGAAAGACCAACTAGAGCAGCTGAACTTTATTTGGTGTTAATCAGAGGTACTTTAAATGATGGCAGGTGTATGCCGACTCCTATTTAACATGATTTTGAATGTGATTGCTTAATTCTGAACACAGCTACATCCCCAGTTATAAGAGGGTGTGCACACTTATGCAGCCACATTATTATTATTTTATTTTTTTTGTTTTCTTTCCTCCACCTAAAAAATGTCAGTTTGTTTTTCAATTGAGTTCTACAGTTTATAGGTCAAATTAAAGGTGGAAAAAGTTCTGAAATGATTTATCTTTGTCTCATTTTTTTACATCACAGAAACCTGACATTTTAACAGGGGTGTGTATACTTTTTATATCCACTGTATGTACGTCCCATCAGCCATTCACGGGGTGTATTGAAGTGAAATAGACTTACTTACTATCATCCGTTCTGCTGTGAAATTTTTTTTTTGGGGGGGTTTATTAATCAGAATAAAAAAAATATATATCGTAATTATCGTTCAGCTGTGCTGTTACATTGTACTACAGCCATTTACCGGTATGTGGTGTATTAAAAGGAAATATACGTACGTCCCATTAGCCATTCTGCAGTGAATTGTGATTGTTATATTTCTTTTGTTAGGGTGTAATAATAGAAAAAAGAATACGTCTTAATTGCCGTTCTGCGGTGAAGTTACATTGTACTACAGTAATTTACTGGGTGTATTGAAGGGAAATTATTTTTTTTATTTTAATTTGATTCTTTTATTATACAGTATGTCAGACAGACAGGTGACAGTTCTTCAAAGGGAACGGGCAGTTGCCAAAATGTTTCTATCGCAGGCAGCAGAAGGAGGGGGGGTGGCAGCAGGAGTCGCAGCGAGAGGCCTGAGCTCCCAATGTCCTCTAGCGGTCGTCTCTTGACAAGCAACCCAGCGGTGCTTGAATGGTTGACTCGGTCTCCGACTTCGTCACAAGTGACATCAGATCAGGGTGAAGAAGGGATTCATCATCTTTAGGAAAAGAGGGTGGCAGCTTGCGCGTGAGGCAGCGGCTGAGCCAGCAAGGTTGTAGCGTGGCTGTGAATCAGCAGTGGGAGGTTGGGAGCCAAACTTGCCCAGGGTAGACCATCCACTTCGCAGGAGCCTACCGGCCTGGAAAGTAGAGGTGCATGGGTTAATGGAGGCAGTGGTAGCAGGAAGTCAGCGTGGAGTGTTGGGGAGAAAATTCCATACTCGATGGTGTGGCAATTTTATGTTAGGAGGTGAACATGGCCATTTGCTGAATTTGTGGGCAGAAGGTGAAGTGCGGCCAGAGTGCCAATGTTGCCACCATGGCCGCGTGTCAACACATGCAGTGTCACCATAAAGTGGCCTGGGAGAACCGTGGCTCCGATGTGGTGGTCCAGCCTGCCGCAACAATCGCTGCACCACCCAGTGGCACACACCCAATTTCATGCAGTCAAGGCTCCACCACCTCAGACGAAGGTAGCTGTCTGTCCTTCCCATCATCTGCTGATCCTGATGCTCCTGCTCCGCCTACTCCTAATCCTCATCAGTCATTCTGTCAGCAATCGATCACCAAAGCGATTCCCAAGAGACAACAGTATGCTTGTACTCATCCAACAGCGAAGCAGCTGAATGTGCTCCTGGACAAGTTGCTGGTGCTGCAGTCCCCCCTTTCCAAGTGGTGGACTCTGCACCTTTCAGAGAACTGATGGCTTGTGCTGAGCCGAGGTGGAGAGTTCCAAGCTGTCATTTCTTTGCCAAAAAGGCAGTACCAGCCCTGCACACATATGTAGAACAGAAGGTGGGCCAGTCCTTGAGCCTGTCGGTGTCTGCCAAAGTGCCCAGCAGCGCCGAAGTGTGGAGATGTAACTACTGTCAAGGACAATACATGTTCTTTTTTGGCCCACTGGGCAAATGTGGTTTCTGCCCAGCCACACCAGCAACTTGGCCAGTCCGCCTCTACGTTCCCACACCGTAGGTGCTGTGACAATGTCTGCCTCTGCCTCCTCATCCTAAACTGTGTCCTCAGCCTCCACTGCAGGGGCAATTCACAGTGCTCCTCCAGCATACCACATGTGCAAGGCACGGCAGTGTCATTCTGTTCTGCACCTAATTTGTCACACAAGGGATGAACTGCTCCGCGTCCTTCAAGAAATCGAATCCTGGCTTTCTTCTCGACAACTCAAAATCGGAACCATGGTGACCGACAACTGGAAGAATGTTGGTGCTGCATCAAGGAGAGCTGAGCCATGCTCCCTGCATGGTGCATGTGTTCAATCTGGCTGTGAAGCGATTCCTGAAGTCTTCACCCCATCTGCAAGAAAATGGCCAGGAAACTTTGCATGCACTTCAGCCACTCATACACTGCAAAGCACACCCTCCTTGAGCTGCAGCGGCAGAACGGCATCCCCCAACATAGGCTGATATGCAAAGTTTTCACCCGTTAGAATTCCACCCTTCATATGTTGGACCGATTATATGAATAGAGAAAGGTCATAAGCATGCACAGTTGCTTGTGTAGTGACAGCCGAATTGTCACCATTCAGCAGAGTGATGACTACTGGCTCTCCACCATGTTAGACCCTCGCTACTGGTCAAAAATGGGGGCCTTTTTTTACACCCGCTGAGGACAAACTGAACTACTATCAAGACATCCTATGTAGTCAGTTGACCGCTGCCTATATGCGTTATCGCCCATACTCACGCATGTCTGACCGGGGGGGGCCCTCTGCGCTCAAGTCACACTGCCATGGGGGCTGGGTGGAGGTTGGGGGGAGTACCAGCTCCATCAGCAGCAACTTAAGTCTAGAGTCACTGAGGAGCAGTTTACTTTACCCGCCTACTGAAGAAACTACTCACCAGCAGCAGCAGCAGCTAGACATAGAGTAGAACCTGAACCACCAGGTTGTGGCATACTTGGAGTGCACTCTGCCACCCCACATCGAAGATCCCCTGGAGTACTGGGCAGCCAAACTTGATCTGTGGCTGCAACTGGCCGAGTATGCCCTGGACAAGGTTTCCTGCCTGGCCAGCAGTGTAGCATCAATGAGGGTGTTTAGTGCAGTGGGGGCCATAGTTACCCCAAGGAGAACTTGCATGTCCATGGAAAAACTGACCTTTGTGAAGATGAATCAGGTGTAGATCAGCCAGGATTTTCAAACACGAGTGCCTGATGCATCACTTTAGATCATCCATGGTGCCACACCTACACTTTGACAAAAGAGACCTGTTTGTTCTGGCTACCTGCTTCAGCTACTATTCTGATGCTGCCATCTGCCTGATGCCACACATGCTGCCAGGTGCTCCTACTGCCACCCACAATCTTCATCTGTATTGGTATTGCCCCCCACCTCACCACTCTGTCTCTGGGCCACTCTGTGGTCTTCTCATGCTGCTGCTACCTCACCACTCTGTGGTCTCCTCATGCTGCTGTCACCTCACCACGATGTCACTGGGCCACTCTGTGGTCTCCTCATGCTGCTGCCACTTCACCCCTCTGTGGTCTCCTCATGCTGCTGCTACCTCACCACTCTGTGATCTCCCCATGCTGCTGCCACATCACCACTCTGTGGTCTACTCATGCTGCTGCCACATCAACACTATGTCACTGGGCCACTCTGTGGTCTCCTCATGCTGCTGCCACCTCAACACTATGTCACTGGGCCACTGTGTGGTCTCCCCATGCTGCTGACACCTCACCACTCTGTTGTCTCCTCATGCTGCTGCTACCTCACCACTCTGTGGTCTCCTCATGCTGCTGCAACATCACCAATCTGTGGTCTCCTCATGCTGCTGCCACCTCACCACTCTGTCATTGGGTCACTCTGTGGACTTCTCATACTGTTCTCCCACCACTCCATGACTGGGCCACTATTTTGCCTTTTTGGCCTGACTGACATCATTTATTTGACCTTTTCTTCTGATCTTTCAGAAGGAAGGAAAAATGAGACGCACAACAGATTCTGTCTATGTATCAGCTGTAAGGCCTGTATGACATGGTCCCTATTTTGCATCAGAATTGGCTTATGATTTGGTAGCTAAAAGCAGGAGTGGGTACAAAACACAGAAGGTATGAAAATATTCCATTCAGGTGTCGTCTCAGTTTTTTTTTTGGGCTTTAGCAATACTTATGGATTACTGACCAAATGCTGACCAAGTGAAGGTGGATGCTCAACAGACAGTATTCGTTTTTTCTGGGTTATTGTTCTGACGGATAAGAGGAAGGGCAAAATAATTTGTGATGTCAATACAAACTTACTGCTGACACCCTCTCCACTCTGTCAAGGGGGCTCTACTTGTATAAGTGTTTAACCACCTCAGCCCCCAGTGCTTAAACACCCTGAAAGACCAGGCCACTTTTTACACTTCTGACCTACACTACTTTCACCGTTTATTGCTCGGTCATGCAACTTACCACCCAAATGAATTTTACCTCCTTTTCTTCTCACTAATAGAGCTTTCATTTGGTGGTATTTCATTGCTGCTGACATTTTTACTTTTTTTGTTATTAATCGAAATTTAACGATTTTTTTGCAAAAAAATGACATTTTTCACTTTCAGTTGTAAAATTTTGCAAAAAAAAACGACATCCATATAGAAATTTTGCTCTAAATTTATAGTTCTACATGTCTTTGATAAAAAAAAAATGTTTGGGTAAAAAAAAAATGGTTTGGGTAAAAGTTATAGCGTTTACAAACTATGGTACAAAAATGTGAATTTCCGCTTTTTGAAGCAGCTCTGACTTTCTGAGCACCTGTCATGTTTCCTGAGGTTCTACAATGCCCAGACAGTACAAACACCCCACAAATGACCCCATTTCTGAAAGTACACACCCTAAGGTATTCGCTGATGGGCATAGTGAGTTCATAGAACTTTTTATTTTTTGTCACAAGTTAGCGGAAAATGATGATTTTTTTTTTTTTTTTTTTTTTCCTTACAAAGTCTCATATTCCACTAACTTGTGATAAAAAATAAAAACTTCTATGAACTCACTATGCCCATCAGCGAATACCTTGGGGTCTCTTCTTTCCAAAATGGGGTCACTTGTGGGGTAGTTATACTGCCCTGGCATTCTAGGGGCCCAAATGTGTGGTAAGGAGTTTGAAATCAAATTCTGTAAAAAATGACCTGTGAAATCCGAAAGGTGCTCTTTGGAATATGGGCCCCTTTGCCCACCTAGGCTGCAAAAAAGTGTCACACATCTGGTATCTCCGTACTCAGGAGAAGGTGGGGAATGTGTTTTGGGGTGTCATTTTATATATACCTATGCTGGGTGAGAGAAATATCTTGGCAAAAGACAACTTTTCCCATTTTTTTTTTATACAAAGTTGTCATTTGACCAAGATATTTATCTCACCCAGCATGGGTATATGTAAAAAGACACCCCAAAACACATTCCTCAACTTCTCCTGAGTACGGGGATACCAGATGTGTGACACTTTTTTGCAGCCTAGGTGGGCAAAGGGGCCCATATTCCAAAGAGCACCTTTCGGATTTCACTGGTAATTTCTTTACAGAATTTGATTTCAAACTCCTTACCACACATTTGGGCCCCTAGAATACCAGGGCAGTATAACTACCCCACAAGTGACCCCATTTTGGAAAGAAGACACCCCAAGGTATTCCGTGAGGGGCATGGCGAGTTCCTAGAATTTTTTATTTTTTGTCACAAGTTAGTGGAAAATGATGATTTTTTTTTTTTTTTTTTTTTTTTTCATACAAAGTCTCATATTCCACAAACTTGTGACAAAAAATAAAAACTTCCATGAACTCACTATGCCCATCAGCGAATACCTTGGGGTCTCTTCTTTCCAAAATGGGGTCACTTGTGGGGTAGTTATACTGCCCTGGCATTCTAGGGGCCCAAATGTGTGGTAAGTAGGTAAATGACCTGTGAAATCCGAAAGGTGCTCTTTAAAATGTGGGCCCCTTTGCCCACCTAGGCTGCAAAAAAGTGTCACACATCTGGTATCTCTGTATTCAGGAGAAGTTGAGGAATGTGTTTTGGGGTGTCTTTTTACATATACCCATGCTGGGTGAGATAAATATCTTGGTCAAATGCCAACTTTGTATAAAAAAATGGGAAAAGTTGTCTTTTGCCAAGATATTTCTCTCACCCAGCATGGGTATATGTAAAATGACACCCCAAAACACATTCCCCAACTTCTCCCGATTACGGAGATACCAGATGTGTGACACTTTTTTGCAGCCGAGGTGGGCAAAGGGGCCCATATTCAAAAGAGCACCTTTCGGATTTCACAGGTCATTTTTTACAGAATTTGATTTCAAACTCCTTACCACACATTTGGGCCCCTAGAATGCCAGGGCAGTATAACTACCCCACAAGTGACCCCATTTTGGAAAGAAGAGACCCCAAGGTATTCGCTGATGGGCAAAGTGAGTTCATGGAAGTTTTTATTTTTTGTCACAAGTTAGTGGAATATGAGACTTTGTATGAAAAAAAAAAAAAAAAAAAAAATAAGCATTTTCCACTAACTTGTGACAAAAAATAAAAAATTCTAGGAACTCGCCATGCCCCTCACGGAATACCTTGGGGTGTCTTCTTTCCAAAATGGGGTCACTTGTGGGGTAGTTATACTGCCCTGGCATTTTCCAGGGGCCCTAATGTGTGGTAAGTAGGTAAATGACCTGTGAAATCCTAAAGGTGCTCTTTGGAATATGGGCCCCTTTGCCCACCTAGGCTGCAAAAAAGTGTCACACATGTGGTATCGCCGTATTCAGGAGAAGTTGGGGAATGTGTTTTGGGGTGTCATTTTACATATACCCATGCTGGGTGAGAGAAATATCTTGGCAAAAGACAACTTTTCCCATTTTTTTATACAAAGTTGGCATTTGACCAAGATATTTCTCTCACCCAGCATGGGTATATGTAAAATGACACCCCAAAACACATTCCCCAACTTCTCCTGAGTACGGCGATACCAGATGTGTGACACTTTTTTGCAGCCTAGATGCGCAAAGGTGCCCAAATTCCTTTTAGGAGGGCATTTTTAGACATTTGGATACCAGACTTCTTCTCACGCTTTGGGGCCCCTAGAATGCCAGGGCAGTATAAATACCCCACATGTGACCCCATTTTGGAAAGAAGACACCCCAAGGTATTCAATGAGGGGCATGGCGAGTTCATAGAAATTTTTTTTTTTTGGCACAAGTTAGCGGAAATTGATATTTTTAATTTTTTTCTCACAAAGTCTCCCGTTCCGCTAACTTGGGACAAAAATTTCAATCTTTCATGGACTCAATATGCCCCTCACGGAATACCTGGGGGTGTCTTCTTTCCGAAATGGGGTCACATGTGGGGTATTTATACTGCCCTGGCATTCTAGGGGCCCTAAAGCGTGAGAAGAAGTCTGGAATATAAATGTCTAAAAAATTTTACGCATTTGGATTCCGTGAGGGGTATGGTGAGTTCATGTGAGATTTTATTTTTTGACACAAGTTAGTGGAATATGAGACTTTGTAAGAAAAAAAAAAAAAAATTCTGCTAACTTGGGCCAAAAAAATATCTGAATGGAGCCTTACAGAGGGGTGCTAAATGACAGGGGGGTGATAAATGACAGGGGGGTGATCAATGACAGGGGGGTGATCAATGACAGGGGGGTGATCAATGACAGGGGGGTGATCAATGACAGGGGGGTGATCAGGGAGTCTATATGGGGTGATAACCACAGTCATTGATCACGCCCGTGTAAGGCTTCATTCAGACGTCCGGATGCGTTTTGCGGATCCGATCCATCTATCAGTGCATCCGTAAAAATCATGCGGACATCTGAATGGAGCTTTACAGGGGGGTAATCAATGACAGGGGGGTGATCAATGACAGGGGGGTGATCAGGGAGTCTATATGGGGTGATCACCACAGTCATTGATCATGCCCCTGTAAGGCTTCATTCAGACGTCCGGATGCGTTTTGCGGATCCGATCCATCTATCAGTGCATCCGTAAAAATCATGCGGACATCTGAATGGAGCTTTACAGGGGGGTAATCAATGACAGGGGGGTGATCAATGACAGGGGGGTGATCAGGGAGTCTATATGGGGTGATCACCACAGTCATTGATCATGCCCCTGTAAGGCTTCATTCAGACGTCCGGATGCGTTTTGCGGATCGGATCCATCTATCAGTGCATCCGTAAAAATCATGCGGACATCTGAATGGAGCTTTACAGGGGGGTAATCAATGACAGGGGGGTGATCACCACAGTCATTGATCATGCCCCTGTAAGGCTTCATTCAGACGACCGGATGCGTTTTGCGGATCCGATCCATGTATCAGTGCATCCGTAAAAATCATGCGGACATCTGAATGGAGCTTTACAGGGGGGTGATCAGGGAGTCTATATGGGGTGATCACCACAGTCATTGATCATGCCCCTGTAAGGCTTCATTCAGACGTCCGGATGCGTTTTGCGGATCCGATCCATCTATCAGTGCATCCGTAAAAATCATGCGGACATCTGAATGGAGCTTTACAGGGGGGTAATCAATGACAGGGGGGTAATCAATGACAGGGGGGTGATCAGGGAGTCTATATGGGGTGATCACCACAGTCATTGATCATGCCCCTGTAAGGCTTCATTCAGACGTCCGGATGCGTTTTGCGGATCCGATCCATCTATCAGTGCATCCGTAAAAATCATGCGGACATCTGAATGGAGCTTTACAGGGGGGTAATCAATGACAGGGGGGTGATCACCACAGTCATTGATCATGCCCCTGTAAGGCTTCATTCAGACGACCGGATGCGTTTTGCGGATCCGATCCATGTATCAGTGCATCCGTAAAAATCATGCGGACATCTGAATGGAGCTTTACAGGGGGGTAATCAATGACAGGGGGGTAATCAATGACAGGGGGGTGATCAGGGAGTCTATATGGGGTGATCACCACAGTCATTGATCATGCCCCTGTAAGGCTTCATTCAGACGTCCGGATGCGTTTTGCGGATCCGATCCATCTATCAGTGGATCCGTAAAAATCATGCGGACGTCTGAATGGAGCTTTACAGGGGGTTGATCAATGACAGGGGGGTAATCAAGGACAGGGGGGTGATCAGGGAGTCTATATGGGGTGATCAGGGGTGATTAGGGGTGATCAGGGGCTAATAAGGGGTTAATAAGTGATGGGGGGGGGGTGTAGTGTAGTGTAGTGGTGCTTGGTGCTACTTTACTGAGCTACCTGTGTCCTCTGGTGGTCGATCCAAACAAAGGGGACCACCAGAGGACCAGGTAGCAGGTATATTAGACGCTGTTATCAAAACAGCGTCTAATATACCTGTTAGGGGTTAAAAAAAACACATCTCCAGCCTGCCAGCGAACGATCGCCGCTGGCAGGCTGGAGATCAACTCTCTTACCTTCCGTTCCTGTGAGCGCGCGCGCCTGTGTGCGCGCGTTCACAGGAAATCTCGCGTCTCGCGAGATGACGCGTATATGCGTGACTGTGCGCAGCGCTGCCACCTCCGGAACGCGATCCTGCGTTAGGCGGTCCGGAGGTGGTTAATAGAACAGATTCTGTAGACATCTATGTGGAATCAGCTGACGACGGTGTAAAAGGAGTACGCTTTTTCACACTATAGTAGAATCTTGGGTCTATGCACGGTTCTTTATACCTGGTGCTAACATCGACCTATAAGGCTGAGTTCATACTTGAGTTATTTGGTCAGTTTTTGCCCCGTGTCTGCCCAAATAAGTGAAGTGTGCAGTAATTCTAAGAGTGACGCCTGTCATCTGCATGTCATACTGACTCACAGTATTATTTCACTACCACAGCAGACTCCCTATGCCTGTTACTGCAAGGCACGGTGTTCTACACCACTATACAGGCTCTCTACAGCCAGGAAATAGCTGTTTTTAATGCGATTCGCCACAAATAAATTTGGATCGAATGAAATCTTTTTGGAAAATTTGGCGAACTGTCCAAATCAAATTTTTGACAAATTCGCTCAACTCCAGTCACATCTTCTGTCTCCTCGCCAGAAAGATTACTCAGCATTTCCTCCAGGATATGTACAGGTAGGAGTGGAATAACATCTTTCATCCCGTAGTTATGCCAACTGATAAATAAAGTGGGTCCCTCAAAGGGCCTGATCAAATGGCACATGTGATACGTGAGTTGCCACTGGCTAAAGTGGAAGTTACACTGGGGAGTAGACCTGTCTGTCTGCAGCATTAAGAAATCATTAACTGCCTTCCTCTTCTCATACAGGCTGTCAGACATATGGAGTCTGGAGTTCCAATGGGTGGAAACATCAGGCAAAGTTGGGGAAGATAATTTTGTCTCTGCAGCTGAAGAAGGGCATGTTTTGATCAGTAAGAGTGGCTGAAGTGCATGCACAGTTTCCTGGACATTTTTAACAGCTCTTGCAGTTTAGTGGAAGACTTTAGGAACCGTGTGACAAAGAGATTGACGAAGTGCACCATGTAGGGCGCATGGGTCAACCCTCCCTGATGCTGTACAAAATATTGTTATCAATATCTCCAGTTGGCGAGGAGACAGCCAGTGTTCAATCTCTTTACAGAGCAGTTCCTCCCCGGTGTGGCTCCATTCACCAAGGCTGATTAGGTGTGAAACCACGTCGCAATGTCTGGCTTTGCGTAGGTGATATGCTGGAGGACCACTATGAACTGTGCCTAGAGGGGAGGGTGAGGACAAGGTGTAGGATGAGGAGGCAGAGGAGAACATAGGCACAGACATTCCAGCATTACAATGCAGAGGCGGCATTGCCATCACCTGGCCAAGCTGATGATGTTCCTGGGCTGGAATGACATTTACCCAGTGGGCTGTGAACGATAGTTGCAACTCCATATGTCAGCGCTGGTGTGAACTCTACCAGACAGCGAGAGGCCCAAGGACTGTCCGACCTTCTGCTCAATGTATGTGTGCAGGGCTGATACAGATTTTTTGGAATAGTAATGTCGGCTTCGGACTCTACCTTGGGTGGGCACAAGCCATCAGTTCTCTGAAATGTGAAGAATCAACTACATGGAAAGGGAGGGACTGTTATACCAGAAACTAGGCCAGGTGCACATTCAGCTTTTGCTCTGTTGGATGAGAGCACGTATACTGTTGCCTTCTTGCAATTGCCTCGGTGATCAATTTCTGTCAAAACAAGTGACGAGGAGTAGGATGAAGAGGAGCATCAGCAGCAATAGATGACATTGAAGTAGATGGGAAAGAATGACAGCTTCCTTCTGCTGACGTTGTCAAGCCCTGACTGCAGGAGAGGGTATGCGGGCCCATCGAAGATGCAGAGGTTGCTATATCAGACTGCAACACTAAATGAGTGTCATGGTTTTCATATGCAACTATATGGTGATTTTCCTTGTTTTGACACATGGCCATTGTACCAACATTAGCGCCCTGGCCACGCTTCACCATCTGCGCACATATCCTGCATATCATCACCCTAATGCCCCCAATTGACTTGGTGAAAAATTCCAACACTGGCAAGTATGGCATTTTCCCTCCATCACTGCGTGATGCCTGCCTGCCGCATACATTACTTGGCTACCAGAAGGAGCAGCAAAAGCAAGAGGAGGTTCAGGACAGGTGAGGTCACAAAGGAAATTCCTGGGCCATGCCAACTAAGCGTGGTGTCAAGAGAACCCACTGATTCCTGGCTGTGTGTATGTGTTGTCACCTGCGATGATGTTGAAGAGGGAGTCAACCATTCCCTTACAGCTGAATTGTTGATCAAAACATGACTGCTGATTGACAGTGACAGTTCTAGCCTGTTGCTGCGACTGCTGCTACCACTGCCCCTTCTTCTGCTGCTACTTGTGCCGGCTACAGCAATGTTTTTGCCACTGCCTGTTCCTTTAGAGGGCCCAGGCAACTGTCTGTTGGCCATAGTGTACAGTAACTGTATCAGTAAAGTAACGGATTAACTATGAATGTTGCATCAGTTAAACCAGATGCATGCCCACCGGCTGCTATCACTCCTCATCCACCAGGGGGTGTAATATCTGATCAGTGTTATATCCTACATATTATTACACTATTATATGCCAAGAAGCATCGAAATCTACAATTACGGTTTTGATAAATGTTTTTACCCCTTCCTGACCAGGTTATTTTGCATCTCTGATTATGTAACTGATTTTGATAGAGGAATATTCGTCAAAAATTCTGCTGTTGGTAAAAGATGTCAATTATGTCTTTACCATTGGCTCCAATCTGTGACAGTGACCAGGAAGCTGGAAGATCTTCCGGCCGCACACCCTGTGATATATCATCACCATCATCACCCAGATCTCAGGAATATATGTGACACGTGCTGATATAGTATATACTTACTTCTAGGCCTCCATGACTTATCCAGAAGCTGGTTTTAGAAAACTTGGGTGACAACTAATACGGCCGCCAGTGCAGATCCCCCCCAAGGGTTGTCACATGGGGTGTACAGGATTGTGGATGGCTACAATGACTAATAAGAAGAAAACCACCATATACTGCTAAAGTAATACCGCCATATACAGCCGGTATATAACCACCATATACTACTAAAGTAATACTGCCATACACAGCCTGTATAATACCATCATATATTGCCAAGATAAGAGTGTCATATACAGCCTTTATAATACCACCATATAGTGATAACGTAATATTACCATATACAGCCGGTATCATACCACCATGTACTGCCAAGATAATAGTGTCATATACAGCCTATATAATACCACCATATAGTGAGAACATAATACTGTTATTTATAGGCTACACAAAATATCCATATGGTGCTAAGTTAATACTGCCACATTCCGCCGGCATAATACCACCATATAGCGCTAACATAATAATGCCATAATCAAACTGTATAATACCACCATATACTGCCATGATAATGCTATACAGCCTGCATATTATCACTAGGGTTGAGCCAATAGAGCTTCAGATCAGAGATCAGAAGAACAAACTTTTTAATGCGGTCTCTGTACAGCATTAAAATGTATTGGCTCTGCGTAGACAAAATTCGTATCGGCCAAAGTTGCGAGACTTCACTGAATTCATTCAGTATTCCTTTCTACGTCTTTAAAAACATTTTAAAATAGGAATCCGAAGTCGGGTTTGGTACTGGCTGGTACCTCGGTATTGAACCCGACTTTGGATTCCTAATTTACTGAAGTCTTTCATTGAAGTCTTGCGCGACTTCGGCCAAGACTAATTTTGTCTACGTAGAACCAATACATTATAAATTCTGTACGGAAACTACATTAAAGTTTTGGAGCGAATCGACTTTGGATTGATGATCCTAAGCTCGATTCGCTCAACCCTAATTATCAACATATAATTTTAAAATAATACTGCCATATAACGCCTGTATAATACCACCGTGGAGTGCTAAGACAAGACCGTCATATACAGCCTCCAAAATAATACCATATAGTGCTAAGATACACAGACAGTTATATTTAATGGGGGGCACAGGAAAATAACCTGGAATAAGCAGATAACTTACCAACGGGGTCGTATGTCAATCGCCGATCATCAGCCATAAAACAACCACTGTCGGCTTGAACATCAGCATCCATAATCATAATGATCAGTGACTGCAGCTTAGCTGCATTGTGTATAGGAGGTCCTGTCTCCATATAAACTTGGTCTGCTGTTCTGTATCTCCCTCATGCTTTACACTGCAGCACTGCCTATTCAATTTTGCTGCTGTGTGTAAGTGGAAGGTAAGTATGTGGAGAGATGATCAGGTTACGGTAAGGACAGAAGATTATAAACTACAGGGACACAAACCCTCAGAGAGAAGAGGACTATCTGCATGTAGATGGCGGGGCATTAATAAGGGGGAGGTGCTTTCATCAGCCATTGATTAGTAAACCCTTGACTCCTCCTCCTGAACTATGCAGGACTCAATGCAGGAGCAGAGGTTTTGGGGAAGTTGCTTGGGGTGTTTCTAAATTTTGCGCCTACTTACGCTCTTGGGTACAGTAAGACCCCATAGACTTCTTTGGGGGCGTATTATGGCGGCGTACCACTTGCATATAACTCTGGTGTCAATCGGCGGCCGAAATAAAAAGGATTCTACAATTTGGACAACCCCTTCGTAATCACCAGTGTGAGCACAACACAAAAGTACACATCTCACATACTGCAGACCTTCTGATGAGAAGGACGAGGCCTTATCCAAGCAATCAACGGTGGACGGAATCTCTTCCTTACTTTTCAGAAAAGAGGTTTTGCAGCATCTGCGCCTCAAATTCTGTAATTTTATTTAAAGGATTAGAGTGTTTCATATAATATAAAGATCTATATAAAGTTTTGGAACTATACAGATAAAAAAAAAAAATCAGCCACCAAATCAAACAAAAAAAGTGAAGCAGAAAATGTACTGTTAAGGTGAAAATCAATGTATAGAAAACTGAAAATCTGCATCCATTAAACAAACACTATCCATATATCTTAGTTCAGAGTATTGTGATGTCACCACATTTGCATAGCATGTTCTAGAACTGGGCCTACAGCCGTGATGTCACTGGATGACATCACAATGATGGATTTGTGAAGGTGGGACTCCATGTTGGATGCACACAACTTTAGAAAGAAGATTGGACGCCATCATGAGGATTCATAGGCGTCTGCGGTATGTTGATCGGCGGCTGCTGGTCAACTCTCTCTCATCCTGCATGTCGATTGGCTCATTCCTTCTGACCCGATTCAGGAAACTGAATCAAAAATGGAGAACTCTGATGAGGAACTCCAGCTTCCTGGCCAAGAAATCAACCATCATGACACAGGTCAGGAGCTTCTTCAGGTCAGTTGCCTTAAGACGTAAAAACCACGTCATCCGCCATGACATAGCTGAGACGACACCAACTATTTTTATTGCTGATCCAAACGTTGCACATGAGGGGCCCCTAATACCACAAGGCATGTCCCTGGGAGACAAAACAGAAAATGGGGAACCCCCACAAAAAAGACCTCGGGACGCTGATACTGTGGAGCCATTCCTTGACCACAAAGCACCACCTTCTAAAAAAACACCAAAGAGCTGTAAGCGACGATGTAATAGAAAGACTCGTCAAAAACAACACACAGCAATGAAGGATGATGTCTCTTTAAATTTTGAGACCCTTAAAACATCGGACAAGAAAATGGCTGAGTCTGCTGAAGACCTTTTAAAGGCATCTCGTGAAGCTTCCAAAGCCAGTCTTAAACGGAAAGCACCAACCTCCAATGACAGTCAGTCCGGGACATTTCCACCAGCCAAAAGAGCTGCAGCAGAAAAATTGTCCGCTCCATCTACCAAAGATGTAGGAAGCCCGGAGCTGGGAACATCACAAGTGGAGATGGCCTATACCCGGAGAGCACAGAACAACTTGTCTCCAAAGCACTTATCCATCCTGAAGAGCAGCGGCCAGGAAGGCATGCTGGACGATGACATCATTAATAAGGCCCAGGATCTCCTGCAGAATCAGTTTGGGGACTTTGATGGTCTGCAGCCCGCTGCTGCTATTCTCTTTCCAGGGTACAGTGTGCTAAAGAAGGCCGTACAAATCCACTACGACGAGGACAGGGTGCACTGGCTGACCACCTGCTTCAAAAATGGCGACATCCTAGTGGCCGACAGCATCAAGACCAGCAAATTGCCTCTATCTGTTTGCGAGCAGATTAATAACATCTACAGTGTAGTGGTCAATGAGCCCCTGAAAAATCTAAAATCTCTCAACGTGGATCAGCAGAGAAACACCTATGACTGTGGGGTGTTCGCCATAGCATTTGCCTTTGAGTTTCTGGCAAATGACGGTGAACCCACGGCGATCTTCCAGCACGATGTGATGAGAGACCATCTAATATCCTGCCTACAGAATGGCAGGATCACAGGCTTTCCCAAAAAGGTCAATTAGCGACTCCATGTCTTTCATGACATGTCGAGTCTATGATGGGCCAAGAGATCGCCCTGACCAGAAGCCTGATATTACCGAAACAGACCTGGATCCTCTACTTCACCAAAGCTGCAGTCTCTACCCAATCTCAGATTACAACTGCTGGCCCATGGCACAGGTCTACAACCCACAGACTTGTTGGCATCGGTAAGTGACTATTCTAAGTTTGATCATTTCCGTGTACGGATTGTAATAATGTCTTCTCATGTGATAATATATGTATGTGTAGAAAGTACTTAGACAACACCAAATGTTCGGGGTAATCACACCCCACAAACATTGGCCTTTTAGCCTATGGGCCCCATAACTTTGCTGTGTCTATAGTTATACCTATTTATGAAGGGGGGGGGGGGGGGCCTAGTTTATTATGTTAACTCGGTCCTACAGACCTGATTATCAGGCGGTTGTGTCCCAGGAACATTTGTCAGACTATCAGATCATAGGGATCACATCCATGAGGAGACCTTGTATCCTCATTATGTATATTGATATTGTTTTCTGTATAATTTGGACACAGCGGTATCCACTGGTCACCACTGGAAATGAAAACAGCCTGGGGTTAAGAAGGCAATTGCAGCAAATCGGATCACCAGAGGTCTGAGACAAAATGAGGTGCAGAAGAAACCATCTCCTGATCTTCACCAGTGACCCCTGCTAGAAGGTATTGGCCTTAAGAACCAAAAAGAGCCCTAAAAAGGGTAAGATCCTTGTTACAGAAGTCATAAAATATGATGCGATTTATTACAGGAGCTCATAATAATAATAGACATGATGCCAAATTCTGGAGACACCAGAGTGATGACACAGAATAATGTAGGGTTTAGATTCTCCACGAAGATGATTAGAGCAGTAGACATTAGTGGAAAATCATCCAAATCGCCTGATACATGGCATATAAGAATGATAAAATTCTAACTGCCTACAGTCGCCACTAGGGGGAGCTCCCATTGACCTTGATATGTAGATCACCTTGAGCAATGGCTCCCAGAATTTTAACTATGGAAGTGTGTAAGAAAGCAGGGGTTTTGGTGATTTGTATCAGGAAAACTGAGCTCCAAAAATATATGAAAATAAATCATCCCACGCTTATAAGGTGTATTCTGTTTATGTTGGATACAGCAGTGGGTCCCAGAACAAGAATAACAGCTATAACAGTCAATGATATTGATAAGCGTTGGTATCGCTGTTAGAAACATGGGCCCAAGTTTAATACAGTAAATTGTGTGTCACTTACATGTAATTTTTCGTTCTTCCATGTTCAGTCATAATTTGTTATATTTTTTGCATCTGCAGATCACTGTACCAGAGCGGGGGTCTCACTGTGTCCCTGCAATGAATATGGGATACAGCTGGAGGTGATGACTCTACCACAAGTCAGCGACATGGTGGCCACCATGTCAGGATCAGATGACCTGCACTTCAGCAAGAGGCAGATTCCGGGCTCGGTCTCTGCACTCACCCACCGGACTTTCCGCAGACAGATGTATTCACCAAAGAAGTGAGTTTCCTGCTGCATCAAAGGCAGATTCCAGGCTTGGTCTCTGCATTCACCACTGGACTTGTCATTCACCAGACTTTCCGCAGACAGATGTATTCACCAAAGAAGTGAATTTCCTGCTGCATCAAAAGGCAGATTCCAGGCTTGGTCTCTGCAGAAGTCAACCTACTTGACATTCACCAGATTTCCACCGCCTAGGGGAGGGGCAGTCCTTCAGCCATGGCTCCCTAGAGGTTTCCTCCACTGGGGGTTTTTCCTCTCCTGAGTGCTGAAGGCCCGACTCATCATGAGTCAAAGGCCCATCATCAACAGGGCCACATTAAAGACCAGTGCCCTGACTTCTAATGATAACAACTACTGTACATTTGATACCTTGCAGTTAATAAAGAAGTCAGTGTATATTAAGTAGTGGTGTGTCTGAGCCTCTTTATGAATCTTCATAGTCAACTGGATGGGGGTGCAGGATGTCGGACCCTTGCTGCTCAGATAGTTATGGCCTTTCTTGGTTTTACAGCTAGGCTTATTTTTTTTATTCCCTACCTACAGTGGGGGACTGATTGGTGGGGACTGCTGGGTCCCCCATGATCATGAGAATGGAGATCCTGTGTCCCCGAAGAAATGGAATGGTAGGTCAATCATGTTCCCTTCTGCTTTATTCAGTGTCTATGGGACTTCTGGAAATAGCTGAGCATTGTACTCGACTATCTCCAGCAGACCGATGGAGAGTAGCTATGTGCACGCTCGACCTGCCACTTAATTCATAAGTGGACACAGGATCCAGTTCTCGTGACCAGTGGTGGTCCCAAAAATTTTGTGGATAGGGGAAAGTTTTGTATCGACAGAAACTATATCCGGAACATATACCCCTTGAAGTCAACAGGCGCGCAAAAATGTGGATGTAACATGCACCATATCCAGATTTTTGTTTTTGCGAATCCGCAATTTGTAGACCGCAAAACAGATATGGTTGTGTGCATGGAGGGTTATATGATATAGATTTTTTCTACAGAAAAAAAAAATATTAAGAGGTAGAGTCAGCGATCTACCTCCAATGGAGGCAGACCACGCAGTTGCTATGGGACCCCTGGAGGAAGGGGGCCCAGTCTTGGACAAAAGGCCTGCCTCCTAATTACACTTAATTCTCGCTCCTGTCTTGAGTCCCTTGTCTGGGGCTCAGGCTCTGCTTTCCAGCTCCGTGCTTCCTCTGTCCTGTCCTCGGGGGCCCCCCTTTACTCAGTACATCATCAGTGGCTAGCTCTGCACCCGCTGGAGTCCCGACTAGTGCTCTATGTTGTCTCGCTGATGGGTGCTGAGTTGGCTTGTTCTGTGCCACAGGAGTTGGGATTTCATTCCTCTGCAAGTGACAGTGTAGAGGATGATGAGAGTGACTTCTGCGAAAACGATGACTTTAGGTGAAAAGTGAGTGTGCTGTCAGTAATATGTGTTTTGGTGTGAAGTGAACCCCTCATTTCCAGTGCTGAACCCCCAGTTCTGCTCTGCAGACCGACATAGTGTAATGCCGCCATGTCCTGCTCTGTGCACTCAGGTACAGTAAGTGTCTCTGTGTCAGCTTCATGCACTGATGTAGAGACACATTGTTTGTCCTGCTTTACACTGCAGCCTAGCTCCATATGGGCATTACTATGACCACAGGAAACATCCTGTCACATTACAGACGTGGGGCTGCATGCAACTACCTGAGACGCCATAAGGGGGCACTCCAAAATAAAATACTGGAACATGTATGAAAGAAATTAACTTGGTGGTATGGAAACCTATCCACATGTGTAGATGAAACCATATGGGTAATGTAGAAGAGACAGCGGCATAAGGATGTATATGACGGTAGAATGTAAGAGAAATACATGATCGGCATGCATATAAAGTTAAAACGGTGTCTTCTCCTATGGGCTGAGTTTCCACAAGGAACAATAAATTGACCAGGTTGAAACCCAGTATGCCCTGTCCCTTCCCATTCACAATACATTTTGAGCCTCATGCCCGTACAGAAATACCCACTCTGGGCACATTGGCACAAGTGCTGCCCCTTTAGGGTCCTTTTTTTCAGGATGATCAGGAGCCAGGATCTCAGAGCAGATGGGGTATAATACTGCATCCCTATCTGGATTCACAGGAAGAAATGAGGAAAGTTACACATTCATACCCTAGAAATCTAGTTGTGCTTTTATTCAATTCACATTCTATGTAGAATCCCCATCATCATATACAGTCAGGTCCATAAATATTGGGACCTCAACAGAATTCTAACATTTTTGACTCTATACACCACCACAATGGATTGGAAATGAAACGAACAAGATGTGCTTTAACTGCAGACTGTCCGCTTTAATTTGAGGGTATTTACATCCAAATCAGGTGAACGGTGTAGGAATTACAACAGTTTGCATATGTGCCTCCCACTTGTTAAGGGACCAAAAGAAATTGGACAATTGGCTTCTCAGCTGTTCCATGGCCAGGTGTGTGTTATTCCCTCATTATCCCAATTACAATGAGCAGATAAAAGGTCCAGAGTTCATTTCAAGTGTGCTATTTGCATTTGGAATCTGTTGCTGTCAACTCTTAAGATGAGATCCAAAGAGCTGTCACTATCAGTGAAGCAAGACATCATTAGGCTGAATAAACAAAACAAACCCATCAGAGAGATAGCAAAAACATTAGGCCTGGCCAAAACAACTGTTTGGAACATTCTTAAAAAGAAGGAACGCACCGGTGAGCTCAGCAACACCAAAAGACCCGGAAGACCACGGAAAACAACTGTGGTGGATGACCAAAGAATTCTTCCCCTGGTGAAGAAAACACCCTTCACAACAGTTGGCCAGATCAAGAACACTCTCCAGGAGGTAGGTGTATGTGTGTCAAAGTCAACAATCAAGAGAAGACTTCACCAGAGTGAATACAAAGGGTTCACCACAAAATGTTAACCATTGGTGAGCCTCAAAAACAGGAAGGCCAGATTAGAGTTTGCCAAACAACATCTAAAAAAAGCCTTCACAGTTCTGGAACAACATCTTATGGACAGATGAGACCAAGATCAACTTGTACCAGAGTGATGGGAAGAGAAGAATATGGAGAAGGAAAGGAACTGCTCATGATCCTAAGCATACCACCTCATCAGTGAAGCATGGTGGTAGTAGTGTCATGGCGTGGGCATGTATGGCTGCCAATGGAACTGGTTCTCTTGTATTTATTGATGATGTGACTGCTGACAAAAGCAGCAGGATGAATTCTGAAGTGTTTCGGGCAATATTATCTGCTCATATTCAGCCAAATGCTTCAGAACTCATTGGACGTCGCTTCACAGTGCATATGGACAATGACCCAGTGGCGTTGCTAGGGCTGGTGTCACCCGGTGCGGTAGAAAATGGTAGGGGGGCATCCGTTAGCTCAGCAGCCCCCCCCCCCCCCCCCCAGCAGTCAGAGCCTGGTCTCGGGAAGGGCACTTCCAGATTATTTTCTGTCCGCCGCCACAAAACAATGGTGCTTATAAAACAGACTCCACAGTGTAGAGGTATACTGTATATTGTGTGGCACAGTGTATGCTATATGCGTATAACAAACATATTTCACATGAAAACTTACAATTACTTGGCTTGGCCCTTGGGCATCTCGGACGCCACTTCAACACTTTGGCCGGGGGCTCGGTGGAGCTGATGTTGTGCTTTATCCTAATGAGAAAGATTTCATACTAAGGATTTGGAGAAGGGGCAGAGGGATAGCAGAGCAGGGAAAAGCTGGTGCTGCTACTAGGGGGCTCATACCATGGGGGAGAAATAAAGCCCACCATAATGCCCCCCCCAGTAGTAATAATTCTCCTTATAATGTGACAGTGCAAAAAATACCCCCTTGTAATGCCCCCAGTTGAGCTAATGTCCCCATAGTGCCCCCATAATGTCCCAGTATAAAATACCCCTATATAGTGCCACCAGTCAATTCCCCCATAGTGCTCTTCTCCCCCCTTCCTGATAGTGCCCCCCATAATGTACCAGTATAAAATGCCCCACATATAGTGCCCCGGTAGATGCCCTCAGTGTCCGGCCTCTGATAAGTGCCTCTCTCCTCCCCTCACATGTCTTAGTATCATATTGCCATCTCTCCCCCCAATATGCCAGTATCATAGTGCCATCTCCCCCCCAATGTGCCAGTATCAAGTGCCTCTCTCTTTCCCACCCCCCATGTGCCAGTATCATAGTGCCAAACCCCCCCATGTGCCTGTATCAAGTGCCAAACCCCCCCCCATGTGCCAGTATCAAGTGCCTCTCTCCTCCCCCCCATGTCCCAGTATCTTAGTGCCATCTCCCCCCCCAAAAGTGCCAGTATCAAGTGCCTCTCTCCCCCCCATGTGCCAGTATCCTAGTGCCATCTCCCCCCAATGTGCCAGTATTAAGTGCCTCTCTCCTTCCCACCCCCATGTGCCAGTATCAAGTGTCAACCCCCCAAATGCCAGTATCAAGTGCCTCTCTCTTCCCCCCATATCCCAGTATCATAGTGCCATCTCCCCCCCCAAAAGTGTCAATATCAAGTGCCTCTCCCCCCCATGTGCCAGTATCATAGTGCTATCTCCCCCCCATGTTCCAGTATAAAGTGCCTCTCTGCTTCTCACCCACCATATATGCCAATAACATAGTGCCAGCTCCCCCCTCCCAATGTGCCAGTATCAAGTGCCTCTCTCCTTCCCCCCATGTGCCAGTATCAAGTGCCTCTCTCCTTCCCACCCCCCCATGTGCCAGTATCATAGTGCAATCTCCCCCTCCCCAAAAGTGCCAGTATCAAGTGCCTCTCTCCTTCCCGCCCCCATGTGCCAGTATCATAGTGCCAACCCCCCATGTGCCAGTATCAAGTGCCAAACTCCCATGAGCCAGTATCAAGTGCCTCTCTCCTCCCCCCCCCATGTCCCAGTATCATAGTGCCATCTCCCCCCCCAAAAAGTGCCAGTATCAAGTGCCTCTCTCCTCCCCCCCATGTGCCAGTATCATAGTGCCAACCCCCCCATATGCCAGTATCATAGTGCCAACCCCCCCCCCCATGTTCCAGTATCAGGTGCCAACCCCCCTCCCCCCCATGTGCCAGTATCAAGGGCCTCCAGCTCCCCCCTATGTGGCAGTAACAGTCGAGTATTAAAAAAAAAAAAACACTTATACTTACATGTCAGCGATGCGATGCAATGCAGCCTCTTCCTGTGTCCCGCGCTGTATGTCCATATATGGAGTCAGTGCTTGTGTTTTCTAATTTAGCCTGTATTTCAGAAAAGTTTCTGCTGGGATTCGAACCCACGACCTTCTGTATCAGATGCAAAGCACTTAACCACACAGCTATAAAAGCTGCATAACCACTGACTGAAAAAATATGAGACTTCTACTGTAGACTCTGTTATAGCTAGCTAAGTGTACATCTATACACAGGACAGCTGCCCCAACACACCCTAATACTGAGGCACAGTAAGTCTATCTGTAAAATAACGGATTAACTATGAATGTCGCAGCAGTTGAACAAGATGCACGCTGTGATTACACTCAACCTGCAGTCTCCCTGCTTTCTACCTATGCCCTCACTACAGTCTCCCTCTCCAATATTCTTTTTTTTTTTCTCTTAGTGACCACCCATGCGCCTTTTTACGGCGTTCACTAAGGGGCCTTCGGCTGGGCTGCCACTTTTTACAGTGGCCCAGTGTAAGCGCAGTGGGGAGCGGGGACCCAGCTCTGACATGAGAGCCGCGCAGGAGTGCCAATCGAATGTAAAGCGCTGACAGAGGGAGCGGACTCCATCTGTCTCCCATTGGCACCCCACAAATGCGATCGCTGGGTGCCGATGTGTGTGAAGGCTGGCTGGGGTCTGATGTAGGCCCCAAACCAGCCTTGAGTAGTTTCCAGCAGTCTGCGCCTCTCTGGCGCAGCCTGCTGGTCAGTGTTAGTGAAGCACTCACATTAAAATGCAATGCACTATAGGGATAGTGCATTGCATTTTAAAATCAATCAGAGTATTGTCTGCTATAGTCCCTTGTGGTACTATTAAGTCGTATAAAAAAGGAAAAAAATCCCAGTAAAAATAAAAATATGCTTTTTGCATATAAAAATATGCTTTTCAATGAAAAAACCTGCAAAAAAAATATCCCCATATGTTTGGTATCGCCGCGTCCAAAATGACCCGCAGTACATTAATATCATGTAAATTATCCTCTATGGTGAACAACATAAAAAAAAATGTAAATTTTTTTTAAAAAATGACATAATTGCTAATGTATACTTAGTTGCCACTGCAAAAACGTAATAACAAGCGATCTAAAAGAGTAATTTACTCCAAAATGATACCATTGAAAACTACAAATCGTCCCGCAAAAATCAAGCCCTCATACAACTCCATAGAAAGAAGAATAAAAAAGTTATAGGTCTTGAGAAGCGGTGATGAAAAATGTATAACATTTATAACATAAAAACTCATTGCTGTTATCCCATCTCCCTCCCAGAAAGAGTTAATAAAAGTTAATCAGAAAGTTATGTGTACCCCCAAAATGGCACCATTACAAACTACAACTTGTCCTGCAAAAAACAAGCCCTCATAAAGCTATATAGACAGAAAAAGAAAAAGGTTATAGCTATTGGAACGCGACGATGAAAAAAGGAAGAAACATGCTTGGTCAGTAAGGTCCAAAACAGACTGGTCATTAAGAGGTTAAACTGTTTTCAGCAACACTGTCCCTAGCGCATGAGCGCTTGCCACATCTCTCCCTATGCTCAACTTACAATAAAATGGTGGAGACTGCGCGGGATAAGGTTTTTCTAGGGCTGTGACATCACAGGTGGATGGCTAACAGTAGATTGGTTAGGTCATTTCGCATTCCCAGGCTTCTTATTTTCACTGTATAACATGTGCAGCCGCCATTTTAGAAAAAAAAAATTTGTTACCACGAAGTGCGAGGAAATTTGGATTCACGGTGAATCGAATTTTTCCTAAACTTCGGATCGAATTCCACTTCGGATGCTTCAATTCGCTCAACACTAGTTAGAAGACTGTGGCACTCACACGAGCACTGGTGCCTTCTCAAACAGCTGATCAGTAGGGGTTCCAGGTGTCGGACCCCCACCAATACTAATGACCTATCCAGAAAATAGGTTATCAGTATAATATCTGGGAAAGGCCATTTAAACCCTTCCCGACATATGACGTAATAGTACGTCATGACAGCAGGTGTGTTCCCACATTTTGACGTACTATTACGCCATGGTGATCGGGCGGGCACCGGAGCTGTGTGCGCCCAATCACTGCAGGGGCCTGACAGTCCCTGGTAGCCGGGCCCCTGTTGTATCCGCCGGCATCGCTGTACAAGCCTATGCCAGCCGATTAACCCCTTCTATGCCGCAATCAGCGCTCACCGCGGCATATAATGGATTTGCAGAGGGTGAGGGAGCCCATCCGGTCCCCACGCTGCTGTTGCAAGGACCCGATGGGTGAGAAGGCAGCCCAATGCCATGCAGAGGCTGCCCAATGCCTTGCACGGCCTCAGACTGGGTCTCCTAGGCAACCTGTTAGTGTATTACTCAGTGTAATACACTAACAGGCAATGCATTACAATACAGATGTATTGTAATGCATTGCAGAGGGGATCAGACCCCCAAAAGTATTGTTCCAGAGTGGAATAGAAATAAAGTTTAAATAAAAAAGTCGAAAAGAGATTTTAATAAAAAATAAGTAAAAAAAGAAAAAAACGCCCCTTTCCCCTGATTTTATATAACAAAAAAACAACAAAAAACACACACATATTAGGTATCGTCGCGTCCGTAATGACCGGCTCTATAAATATATCACATGATCCACCCCATCCAATAAACACCGTTAAAAAATAAAAATTAAAACTGCCCTTATGACAAAAAGTGCAACACCAAGCGATCAAAAAGGTGTATGCCCCCTACAATAGAACCAATCAAACAGTCATCTCATCCCGCAAAAAATGAGCCCCTACCTAAGACAATAGCTCAAAAATTTAAAAAACTATTGCTCTCAGACTATGGAGACACTAAAACATAATTTTATTTGTTTCAAAAAATGATTGTGGAAAACTTAAATAAATAAGGGAAAGTATACATATTTGGTATTGCCAGGTCCGTAACAACCTGCTCTATAAAAATATCATGTGACCTAACCCCTCAGGTGAACGCTGTAAAAATAAATAAATAAAAACTGTGTCAAAACAACCAATTTTCTGGTGACCTTGCCTCATTAAGTGTAATAATGAATGATCAAAAAATCATATGTACCCAAAAATGGTACCAATAAAAACGTCAACTCTCCCTGCAAAAATTTTGCTCCTGCACAAGACGATTGGCATAAAAATATAAACAATATGGCATTCAGAAAATGGAGGCACAAAAACATATTTTGTTTTCAAAAATGCTTTATGTTTAATCATATTTTATTAATCTTTTCAAAAGATCAAGGTGTATAATAAAGCAGAGGAGCACCTTTAAATTAAGCGCTCTGAGTCATTCTGTAGATACTTCTAAATGCATAAAATTAAGGTACATCGAACCAAACTGAATAACATAAAATAACATGTTTTAACAAATCACAGTGTAATCCGGTGAACCAGTTTGTCTTCAAATCATTAGCATGGATTGAAGAATAAAAGATAGGATAGAGAATGAAGCGAATGAAGCAAGAAAGAAAGAAGGAAGAAGGGAAGAGAAAAAGAAAAAAAAAAAAAGGGGGGGGGAGGGAAGGCTGGGTAAGGGGAGGGGGGAGAAGGTGGACAAGTGGATCTCTATTACGTGGAGTAAATTACAATAAGGTAGCTTAGCTCAACTTAGAACATATTAGATAGCCAAAAGAGAGAGGAAGTCAGGAGACTCTAATGCTTCTGTCCAGCAGGCCAAAATCTTGTAGTATTTAGTAGACAGGTCAGAGGCTTCTGCTGAGATTTCCTCCATCCTAGCCATCTGTTGCATTTCCTGGAACCATTCCCTCATGGTGGGTACATGTGTCGAACGCCAGTGTCTAGGCATCACTGTTTTAGCGGCCGTGATAAAGAATCTCAACAGGCACCCTTTTTTAGATGAAATAGAACCCGGAAGGATGAGAGGAGCGCTATTTGAAGGGAGTTATCAACAGTTTTTCGTGAGATTTTGTTAAAAGCTCTAAATACAGAGTCCCAAAAGGGTTTAATTAAGTTGCACCCCCACCAAACATGAAGCATTGTACCTCTTTCCCTGTAGCAGCACCAGCAAAGCTCTGATACTGAAGGGAAGAATCTATGTAGTCTCACTGGGTATCCTATTCTAACCAAGAGATCCATGTATCGGGAAATCTAGCAGAGATTGAGGAAAGAGACAGGAATGTGTTACCTAACATAAGGTGGTGAAAGCGAGGATCGTCTGCGACCTTCATGCCTAGAAATGAATCCCTTCCCATGCCTGCAGGAAATGCTGGATTATGGAGAATGGGGGAGAGCGGGCTGAGTCTTCTAGTACCCATTCCCTTCTGAGTTAATAAATCCCATATTTTAAGTGTTTGTTGTAGTAACGTGTGATAACTAGATAGCAGTGGACGGTCCTCAGATGAAAACCACGGGATGTGTTTGAGTGGGAGAGAGCACAGGGTTTGCTCCAAACCCACCCATTGTTTTGTGTGTTCGTTGTATTGCCAGTCTAGTACTCTGGTAAGGGCTGCTGCCGTATGATATAACTTTAGGTAAACCTACACCCCCTTGTGACTTAGATCTGACCAATGTGGAATAACTTATCCGCGATCTACCCTGTCCCCATATGAAACGGGAGAATGCCGTTTTCACTTTCCGAAAAAAGGAGGATGGTGGTGTAAGGGGGATTGCTTGGAAGATATATAGAAATTTGGGCAAGATGTCCATTTTCAGGGCATTAATCCGCCCAAACCAAGATAACTCCTTTTTATTGAAAGCTGCAAGGTCTTCAATATCTTATCCAACAAGGGAAGATAATTCAGCTTAAATACATGTTTACTATCAGCTGGTATGTAAACGCCTAAGTAACAAAAATGCTTTATTATATAAAACTTAAACAAAAAAACAAAGTAAACATATTTGATATCATCGCATCCGTAACAACCTGCTCTATAAAAATAGGGCATGATCTAACCTGTCAGATGAACGTTAACCAATTTTTTGGCTACATTGCCTCACAAAAAACATAATATAGAGCGATTAAAAATCATATGCACCCCAAAATAGTACCAATAAAACTGTCACCTTATCGCCTAGTTTACAAAATGGGGTCACTTTTGGGAGTTTCTACTGTAGGGGTGCATCAGGGGGGCTTCAAATGGGACATGGTGTCTAAAAACCAGTCCAGCAAAATCTGCCTTCCAAAAACCATATGGCATTCCTTTCCTTCTGTGCCCTGCCGTTCGCCTTACATCAGTTTACGACCACATGTGGGGTGTATCTGTAAACCTCAGAATCAGGGAAATAAATGTTTGAGTTTTGTTTGGCTGTTAACCCTCGATGTGTTAAAGAAAAAAAATGGATTAAAATGGAAAATCTGACAAAAAAGTGAAATTTGGAAATTTAATCTCCATATTCCTTTAATTCTTGTGGAACATCTAAAGGGTTAACAAAGTTAGTAAAATCAGTTTTGAGTAACTTGAGGGGTGTAGTTTCTACAATGGGGTCATTTATGGGGGGTTTCTATTATGTAAGCCCCACAAAGTGACTTCAGACCTGAACTGGTCCTTAAAAAGTGTGTTTTGGAAATTTTCTTAAACATTTTTAGAATTGCTTCTAAAATTCTAAGCCTTCTAACGTCCCCAAAAAATAAAATGACATTTACAAAATTATGCAAATATAAAGTAAGCTCTGTAATGTTGCAGACGTCGGGAGGCCATCGGACGCCTAACGCTGACAGAAAACACTGCTTTAAAGACGGCAGTGTCACTGGTTCAGAGTTATCATATATGGACTGGGCCCTGTAGATTTACCATCGAAAAGGTCGGTGGAGACACCACTGAAGTACTATTATGTCCTTCTGATTACTGGACCCCGGCAATTAGTCAGTACTACACACGGCAATACAGACACATCTTTCTGCATGTTACAACTCATAAAGCCAACCATAACCAGATGGCTGCTACTATATGGAGATATCCGTGATATGCAAGTAGACAAATATTTATTAATGTCATAACTACCAATTTAAATATCATTTAGATACTAAGGCACTATTTATACCCCTGTTTCTGAATACAATTTGGTTCCCTGATGAACCCGAGTACAGTAAGGGTGAAACGCGTTGGAACAATGGTGTCATCAACTTAGATGGCATCATAATATCTATTAAATAAAGGGATATTGATACCACCAACTCTAGGTGATGTCAAACATTCTGTTTAACTAGAATATGGGATTATGTGCTATCTGACAACTAATAGTATGTATCTACAAGTATAAGCAGGAGATAGACTAATCATTTCATGATCTGTCTCTAAACTTTCATTACTTTTTAGGGTATATTTGTTTTTTGTTTTTTTGTACCTTTAGTCGTTAGCTATTACAATAACGATTAACTAATAGGTTAGCATACAATAGCTACCAGGGACATCCTGACTCAGGGCCATCCAAGGGCATTCAGGAGGTTCCTAAAACGGGACCGATTAGGCCCAATCTCTGCCATTCCTAACCCCAAAGCTAAGTATCAACCTAATGATATCTTCCATCTTGTTTTCTTATTTTACTGTTATGTGGCTTGTGTTGGAGGGTTTGTAGCTATTTTAGATAGATATTAAAAGTTAAGTTTTAAGGGTGGTTACCTCTGACATTGTTAATTGGAATTTGCCACCCCAAACACATAAGACCTGCAGACGGGTTATTGTCTGAACTGGCAAACATAAAGTAGACATATGGGGAATGTTAAGTAATAAATATTTTATAAGGTATCACTTTCTGTTTTAAAAGCAGAGAAATAGAAAGTTAGAAAATTGCAATTTTTCAAACTTTTTCGTAAATTTGGGATTTTTCATAATTATAGGTGAAATATATTGACTCAAATTTATGACTGTCATGAAGTACAATGTGTCATGAGAAAACAATCTTAGAATCGCTTGGATAAATAAAAGCGCTCCTAAGTTATTACCACATAAAGTGACACATGTCAGATTTGCAAAAAATGGCCTGGGCAGGAAGGTGAAAACTTGGCCTAGGGTAGAAGAGGTTAACTGCTATCACAATACTTAATCTACAGGGTAGGCCATTTATATGGATACACCTTAATAAAATGGGAATGGTTGGTGATATTAACTTCCTGTTTGTGGCACATTAGTATATGTGAGGGGGGAAACTTTTCAAGATGGGTGGTGACCATTTTGAAGTCAGCCATTTGAAGTGCTAGCATTTCTCCTGCGGTGTTGCTATCAGTGTGTGAAGAAGGGGAGAAGAGGGTTGCATTGACAATCCAACACAATGGGCAGCACATTGAACACATTTTATAAGTTGTCAGAAACTTGTAAATAACTCATGAAAGAATAAAGTTACGTTAAAACCAAGCACACCATTGTTTTTCTTGTGAAATTCCCAATAAGTTTGATGTGTCACATGACCCTCTTCCTATTGAAAAAAAAAAAGTTGAATTCAAAATGTCCGACTTCAAAATGGCCGCCATGGTCACCACCCATCTTGAAAAGTTTCCCCCCTCACATATACTAATGTGCCACAAACAGGAAGTTAATATCACCAACCATTCCCATTTTATTAAGGTGTATCCATATAAATGGCCCACCCTGTAGATTAGTGTTGAGAGAATTGAAGTCTTCGATCAGAATTTCAGGGAAAATTTGATTTGCCGCGTAGCCAAATTTCTTACCAAATACTTACCTCATCCATTTGATCGTGATGAGCCGGCTGCCGCCATCTTGATTTAAAATCTCACATGAAATCCCTTGTGCGATGACGTATGACTTCACCATGCTGGGCGAATATTTTTTTATTGTTGTACATGCAACTCTTGTATTATACAGGGTGGGCCATTTATATGGATACACCTTAATAAAATGGGAATGGTTGGTGATATTAACTTCCTGTTTGTGACACATTAGTATATGGGAGGGGGGAAACTTTTCAAGATGGGTGGTGACCATGGCGGCCATTTTGAAGTTGGCCATTTTGAATTCAACTTTTGTTTTTTTAATAGGAAGAGGGTCATGTGACACATCAAACTTATTGGGAATTTCACACGAAAAACAATGGTGTGCTTGGTTTTAACGTAACTTTATTCTTTCATGAGTTATTTACAAGTTTCTCTTTGTTTACAGCCATTGACATGTCGCCGAGGTTAACACGTGAGGAGCAGATGGAAATTGTGTTGATGTCTGGTGAACGCAGTAACCGGGTCATTGCAGCAGATTTCAATGCAAGACACCCTACGAGACCACCCATCTCCCATGCTACAGTTAGCAAACTGCTTGCTAAGTTTTGTGAAACTGGTTCAGTGTTGGATTTGCCAAAATGTGGACGCATGAAATCTGTCTCTAATGAAGAAACATCAGTGGCTGTCCTAGCTTTTTTCAGCAAGAGCCCACAGCGTAGCACTCGCCGCATGTCACTGGAGAGTGGCATTAGTCGAACATCCCTTCGGCGGATATTAGCTACTCACAAATGGCACCCTTACAAACTCCAGCTACTGCAGCATCTCAACGAGGATGACCCAGATCGGCGCACTGAATTTGCAGAATGGGCAAAACAAAAATTGGAACAGGACCCTCAGTTTACGCAGAAGATTTTGTTCAGTGATGAGGCAAACTTTTATGTAAATGGTGAAGTTAACAGACAAAACCACCGCTATTGGTCTGACACTAACCCACATTGGATAGATCCCTCCAAGACTGTTGGAACAAAAAAATTGATGGTATGGTGTGGTATATGGGTTACAAAGATAGTGGGGCCATTCTTCATCAATGGAAACCTCAAGGCCACTGGATATGCGAAATTGCTACATGATGATGTGTTTCCCTCTTT
Source organism: Bufo bufo (assembly GCF_905171765.1). Taxonomy (NCBI): domain Eukaryota; kingdom Metazoa; phylum Chordata; class Amphibia; order Anura; family Bufonidae; genus Bufo; species Bufo bufo. The sequence goes on along the minus strand of NC_053390.1, from coordinate 760,965,088 downwards.
ATGCACTGAAGCTGGCACGTTCCCTGAGTTTTTCCAGCAAGATGGTGCACCACCACATTATGGGTGTCAGGTCCGAGCATTCCTAGATGAACAGTTTCCTGGAAAGTGGATTGGTCGTCGTTGGCCAGTTGAATGGCCCCCAAGGTCTCCCGATCTGACCCCCTTAGACGTTTATCTTTGGAGTCATCTGAAGGCAATTGTCTATGCTGTGAAGATACAAGATGTGCAGCACCTGAAACTACGGATACTGGAAGCCTGTGCCAGCATTTCTCCTGCGGTGTTGCTATCAGTGTGTGAAGAATGGGAGAAGAGGGTTGCATTGACAATCCAACACAATGGGCAGCACATTGAACACATTTTATAAGTGGTCAGAAACTTGTAAATAACTCATGAAAGAATAAAGTTATGTTAAAACCAAGCACACCATTGTTTTTCTTCTGAAATTCCCAATAAGTTTGATGTGTCAAATGACCCCCTTCCTATTGAAAAAACAAAAGTTGGATTCAAAATGGCCGACTTCAAAATGGCCACCATGGTCACCACCCATCTTGAAAAGTTTCCCCCCTTACATATACTAATGTGCCACAAACAGGAAGTTAATATCATCAACCATTCCCATTTTATTAAGGTGTATCCATATAAATGGCCCACCCTGTACTATTAATAATGAAGATTAACTTGCACATAAAATCTTCCCCTCACAGCAGCACAATGAGATCCCTGTCTATTGTTTTATCTCTTTGTGTTGAGAGCTTCAGAGGGACAATATTTTGTATTTAATATTTAGTGGTATAGTACTGCAAAAATGAAAGAAAAACAGCCAAACGTTCTATAAATAGTTTGTATGGATATTAAGTTAAAAATACCTATTTCTGTGTCATCAAGGTTATAAAAAAATATCCCATACTTTGAACATACCACGGGGCATCAATAAATCCATTATAACAAAATAGAAAGAATATGGCACAAATAAACACCTGACAAAAGAAGCCCCCACCAAAATGCACAGACCAGGCAAGGAGGGCATTAATCAGAAATTCAGCAGATAAACAAATTGAATAAGCTCCAGAGATTCACAGTAGAGATGGAAATATCTGTTCATAGGACCAGCTTAAGCTGTTCAATCCACAGATGGGGTTTATGAAAGGGTGATCAGCAAAAAATCCATTGTTTAAAGAAAAACATAAGAAAACATCTGGAGTTCACCAAATGCATGCCACAGACTCCGTAAACACATGGAAGAAGGTTCCCTGGTCAGATGAGACCAAAATTGAAATATTTGATGATAATAGGAATCACTGGGGCACATTTATTAAGACTGGCATTTTAGACGCCGTTCTTAATAAAGCCCCATAGCTGGCAGCGGTTTCGCCGAAGTTATGAAGAGACGCACGCCTCTCCCTTAGTTTAGCGCATCCTGCGTCAGTTCTAAATGTAAGACAGCTTCCGAGCTGTCTTACATTTAGACCATTTTCTACACCTAAAACAGGCATAGAAAATGATGAATGAGACGGGCCTGCTGGACCCTCCTCACCCACACCACGCCCACAATTTTATACCTGGCATGAGCCGGGTGAACTAACCATTGTGCTGCCATCTGTGCCTGAAGTATACCAAATTTAGGTGTATTTCAGAATAGTAATTGATCCCCACTATGTTTGGTACAAACGTAACAATTCCAGGTTGTAATCGGACAAAACAGAAAAGCTGAATAGGTTAAAAGCTTTTGCAAGGCACTGTATGGATGTACCCTCTCATCTAGCTATGATCCTAGAGCTGTGCAAACTACAACCTTACATATGTCTGCTTTACCACTGAGGGAAAACAATTTAAAGTATAACTAGATTTTATGTAAGTTATTATTGTAGTGCCCTGGAGCATGGATACTTTGGACTATGGACATTTGCTCCTATTGGTACTATGCAAAGCATTATTATTGCACTTTAAAGGGTTAACTTGCAATGTGATTTATGTTGCTGTGTGCACTAATACTAACTACATTTTTATGTTTATTGTAATATATCCTGTTAATGTGCGCTGTTATTGCACTATATCAGCCCTGTACTGTGGAAAGTTTTAATGCACAGCCAGCTAATACTGAGAGAGACTTTGGGACTTTGTATCTATGCACTGAGAATTTAGAAACCTCCCACAGTTACTATAAGGGACTATACAGAGTTTTGGAGAGAAAAAAAAAACCTTTTGCTCTGTTTAAGCCTAATCCACATGCCAGTGTTATGGTCAGTGATTTTCATCAGTGATTGTGAGCCAGGATTGGAGGTTACACAGAGATAAGGTATATGGAAAGATATGCACCTGGTTTTAGCTCAAAATCACTGATGGAAAACAGTGACTGAACACTGATTATGTGAATAAGGCATTACGTCTGAAGACTCGTTTTTGTCTGGAAAAACTGCTTAATTATTCCCATAGACTTGTGTTGAAACTCTATACAAGTTCATGACAGACTGGATTGCAAAGTTTCTGTTTAGGCTTTGATTGTCCACTCCATCCCTCCCACTAGAACATTCTGGTTCAGCTAGACACTGTATATAAGGAGAGCAGTTAAAGTTCCTAGTGGTCTGCTGATAGAGGCAAGTGTTTAGTAGAAAAGACTGTCTGCCAGTCTGCACAAGTGACCAGAAGAAAATGCTGAGATGGGGATGCCCTGCTACAGACCCTGGATTATAAGCCCTTTGACCAGAGGTCCGGCCAGATGACTGAGCCACACATCCTGGGCTACCAGACCCTTGGCCAGGGTACCAGCCTTCTGAGAGAGAGAGAGAGAGAGAGAGGGGGGGGGGGGGCGCTAACTCAGGCCTTTCAAACCCTTCTTCTGCCAGGAATGAGACTGGAGAAGGCAGCGTGTATTGTTTTGCACTTGAGTTCCTCCAGTAAAGAAGAACACTGGTTTACTTCAGACCCTGACTCTCTGGACTTATTTCCCATTGAGGTGCACCACACCTTACCATCCCTTCCAGAGAGCAGCAGCACATGGTGACACCTTGATGGTGGTCTGGGTGACCCAGGTTAGCCTTGGGGCCACCCTATACCTGGTCTCTACATTATCTCATTGTCATTCCTTTAAATAAATCTTGTTTTATGCTCCCAGAATTGCAATATGATCTTCTGTCCTTATCAATACCTGATAAAGTAAAGCGTATACGTGTTAAGCAAAATGCCAACTCATGAATCTTTCATCTTGTTATATAGCCAGCAGAGTGTAACTTCATTTTTTTCTGCATTATATCCAAATGTCATTGAGGGGGGTTAATGTCATCAGTTTCAATGGGAAATGCAAACACTAAAGTTCACAGGTATAATGATATAATATGTATCTGACAATTCACGATACTTCGTCAAAGTTTACTTAGTTCTTATATTGAATTATAAAATAAAAGTAAAGTATGAGATAAACTTCAGAATATAATGGAAACTGTAGCTTTATATAATAGTATTAGATGCATGCTGGTTACAGATGCTATGTACCGGTATATGTTTTTCTTGAAATATCAGGTATTTAGTAGGGGCAAATTATCATACCATCCATAATCCTGATTCCTCCATTAGTGTTTAGTGGCAATCAGAGCAGTGGAAAATTAGTGAAAATTAGTTAAAACTACAAGATTTATCCCATTTCCTTGACACACACTTAGTTTATGAACAACAATCAGATTGTTTTCAGTATTATCTGTACATAGATAAATGCTTAAAAGATACAAAGTGAATAGCAGTAATATTTATGCATAGAACAGTGGCAATTTTTGGTCCCTATATGGCAGTGTGGTTTATGCATTTCCATTTGGCTTCACTCACTAACCGCCTCACTGTTTCATTCCAGCCAAAGGAAGAACGATGCACACCATGCATACTGTATGTTTTTGTACACTGCAATAGCAATATTTTAGGGTTAGGATCGTAGTATTTACGGACACTGTTTAGTGGTATGTTGTGATGTTTAATTCTTCCTCTGTCATTGTAATTTCACAAGTCCCCCATTAAAAGTGTACAAACATTACATACAGTATATAGTGTGTATGTGTGTGTGTATCTCACATGGATCCTTAGTCTATATAGCTGCCTAGTGTGTATAATTGTATTATTTGCTAGTTCAGGGGAGGGACTATTTCTCCTTGTGGAGACTGTCAGCTGATATAGAAAGATTTATAGGCCAGACAATGATCCCTGGTAAAATGGATATGTCAATTCTCTCTGAACCAGAAGCACATCAGCTGCCTCTTTATCACCACCTATTGGGGGCACTTGTAAGTCAATGTCTGGCCCTTTAACACGTCTTTGAGTTTGGGATTTCAACAAGGAAAAGACAACCATTTGCAGACAGCTGTTATGTGATTCTTTTCATTGCATGGCATATAAGACTCCCTGTATCAACTGGTGGTCTCCACAAGAAAAAATAGCTAGAGATGAGAGAATCGAAGTTGACGAAGTGGAATTCGATCCGAATTTCAGAAAAAATTTGATTTGCAACTAATGTGAATTTCCTTGCGCTTCGTGGTAACGAATCACAATTTTTCCTAAAATGGTGGCTAAAATGGCAGCTACACGCGTGAGGACATGGGGCAAGGAACTCTGGTAAGGCGGGATGACCCATAATGCCATGCATGCAGCCAATCTGCAGCCAGCCATCCCTGTGATGTCACAGCCCTATAAATATGGTGGCCATCTTGGATTCAGACATTTTACAGCGTTCGAAGTGCAGGGACAGACGTGAGAAGGCGCTAGGGACAGCAATAGGAAAAACCTCATTGTGAAAAAAAATTGAAAAAATGATTTATAAGTGCAGGGAAAGGATAGGGTGGAATCATTTGACAGCATCGTAGTGCAGGGGGAGATGTCAGAAGGCCTTAGAGACCATGCTAGAAAAGTGATTTACAAGTGCAGGGATAGATTATTTGGGGATCCAAATAGCCATTATACAGCTCTGTCATTCCAGCAATTTGTTCTTGGGATTCAAGTGCTATGTTGAAAAGCCTTTAGTGGCTTATATCTGTGGAAAAAGAAAAATATATACTCAGTTCACTTCTGCAGCGATATGTGTTGAAAGCGTATAGTAGCATATTTGATTACAAAAAGAAACATATATTCTCAGTTCACTTCTGCAGCTATATGTGGTGAAAGCATTTAGTGGCGTATTTCAGTAGAAAAAGAAAAATATATACGCAGTTCACTTCTGCAGCTATATGTGTTGAAAGCATATAGTGGCACATTTGATTACAAAAAGAAAAATATATTCTCAGTTCACTCTGCAGCTATATGTGGTGAAAGTGTTTAGTGCCGTATTTCAATAGAAAAAGAAAAATATATATGCAGTTCACTTCTGCAGCTATATGTGGTGAAAGCTAAGGGACAATTTCTGTTCAAATATTTAACCCTCTAGCGCTGCAAAAATCCTGGACACAAGTGAGCAAAAAGTCCACACAGTAAAGTAGAAGAAAAATGGATTGCGCTGCAGGAGAGTATGCTAAAAATAATCAAAGTCCCAAAGTTATTTGTATTTTCTTCCTATGAAAATCTTCGGTCAAATGGATTCATCCATATACATCAAACACAAACTGGAATGTGGAATTCTGAAATAAAATAGAGACCGCACAATGGTGTAGTAACTTCTGAAAGAGTGCAACCTGAGCACAGGTTATACTCACAAAAAGCGTTTAGTGGCGTATTTCATTACAAAAGGAAAAATGTATTCTCAGCTCACTTCTGCAGCTATATGTGGTGAAAGTGTTTAGTGGCGTATTTCAGTATAAAAAGAAATATATATATACGCAGTTCACTTCAGCAGCTATATGTGGTGAAAGAGTTTAATGGCGTATTTCATTGCAAAAAGAAAAATATATACACATTTCACTGTTGCAGTTATTTGCAGTAAAAGCATTTAGTGTGCTATTTCAGTACATAAAGAAAAATATATTCTCAATTCACTTCTGCAGTTATATGTGGTGAAAGCGTTTAGTGGCCTATTTCAGTACAAAAAGAAAAATATATACGCATTTAACTGCTGCAGTTATTTGTGGTGAAAGCGTTTAGTGGCCTATTTCTGTACAAAAACAAAAATATATTCTCAGTTCACTTCTGCAGTTATATGTGGCGAAAGAGTTTAGTGGCCTATTTCAGTACAGAAAGAAATATATACACACTTCACTGTTGCAGTTTTTTGTGTTGAAAGCGTTTAGTGGCTTATTTCAGTACAAAAATAAAAATATATACGCATTTCACTGTTGCAGTTATTTGTGGTGAAAGCGTTTACTGGCCTATTTTAGTACAAAAAGAAAAAAATTCGGATGTAGTAGAGTTAACACTCTGCTTTATGAGACATGTTACCTAAACTAAATGCGTTAAGCAAACACCTTCAATTGCTTTTCAATGGCTTTTGTCTCAAGATAACGTGATGAGTTAAGAAATTTGAGTTAAGAGCTTGAGTGTTTAGTGGCCTATTTAAGTACAAAAAGAAAAATGTATACGCACTTCAGTGTTGCAGTTATTTGTAGTGAAAGTGTTTAGTGGCCTATTTCAGTGCAAAATTTAAAATATATTCGTCGCTTTTAGGGGTGTTTTAATTTTCTTTTAATTTATTTAGGTCAGCTAAAAGTATGTCAGACAGAGAAGTGCCAGGCCATGTACAGAAGAGTGGCAGAGGCCTAAATGTTTCTTGTGCAGGCAGAGGTCGCAGCATAGGAAGGGGGCGTGGCAGCAGGAGTCGCAGCGAGAGGCCTGAGCTCCCGATGTCATCAAGCGGTCGTGTCTTGACCGGCAACCCAGCGGTTCTTGATTGGTTAACTCGGTCATCCACTTCATCTCAAGTGATATCAGACACCCCTAGCCAACAGTCGGTGGGTTTGTCAGACACAACCCTTAGTTGGGATCAGGCCCTGTGCCCTCATCTGTCCTCAACCTGCCTCTGTCCTTTCCTCCACTAGGCGGGCAAGTAGTGATGAGAAAAGTGGCGTGGGAGCTGGTGTTGCGAGCAATCAGGCTCCTGACCCAGAGACAGTTGAGGAGGACATCAGTGACATGCAGGCAGTACTCGATGTTGATGATGTAGCTGATCGCACTTGGGAGCTAGATGACGAAGGGGCTTCATTGTTTATATTTTTTTCTTTATATAACAATGTAATATTATAAAATCTGGTGTCTCCATGATAAATCTGCAAAGTGGGGACCCTGTGTGGCTTCTACACCCTTTCAAAATAATCCTTCATTGGGGCGAATAGATGCTGGATGACCGGGATGCTCCATGACCTTCCCAAGAGCTTCTGTCAGGAGCAGCATTTCTGAGACGTCCGTATAGTGCGGGGGCAATCTGAAGATCCTCTCAATCTCCGTGCACCACAGGATGTCCTCCTTCCCATCTATGATGACTGGGAACTCATGGTGTTTTTCCTGACGAAGAGACCATGGGCTGGTAGTTATGGTTTGAATCTTGATTAACTTCACTTTGAACGCTTTATTGAGTATTGTGGAAAGTCAAAAAACTTGTCCACAGCTCCCATAAAGGCATTTCCGGTGCGGGTTAACCACAAATAATTCATTACAATGACTGCCGCCAATTATATTCTGTATGTCGCCCACATATACAATCTGCCCTGGATGGTGTACGCGTCCTATCATGATGGCATTCTCACACACCTCTGATACCATATATATTTCAACATTGATTCTAAGCTCTTTCCATGATGACTGGGAACTCGTGATGTTTTTCCTGATGAAGAGACCAGGGGCTGGTAGTTATGGTTTGAATCTTGATGAATTTTGCAACTCTTCCGGGCTCCAAGAAGCTTTGTCTTCTCATTGTCTGTAGCCACTAGAGGCCAGTTCATGCCAGGCAGGTTCCCTATAAGTATCTGGCTTGATGAGCACTGCAGCCGATACCGCACTTGCATCAATCGTGGCAGGATTCGTCTCCAGGTGGAGATATTTTTTTTGGAATGCTTCCTCCATCGCAACCACGTTGTTGAATAACCAGATTTGCTGATTCTTTCCTGTCTTAGGCAACACTTAATTTTTTTAATGAACTTTATTAAATATTTAATATTAAATGGAACCAACACTTAATTAAAATTATACGAAAATTAGCTTAAATTCATCAATATATTATCCCAATCTTCGATGGAAATTCCCAGACAATCAATTTGCCAAGCCTTTTCTGCCGGAGAATGTGTATTATTAAACTGTGTAGAGCCGAAGTGGCCTCCTCATGCTGCTGCCACATTCACACTTTGTCGTCGTTCTATTCTGTGGCCTCCTCATGCTGCTGCCACCTCCACAAGCCCTCGTTGTTGTGCCACTCTGTGGCCTCCTCATGCTGCTGACACCTCCACAATCTCATGTCGTCGTGCTACTTTGTGGCCTCCTCATGCTGCTGCCACCTCCACAATCTCTCGTCGTTGTGCCACTCTGTGGGCTCCTGATGCTGCCGTCACCTCCAGACACTGTCATTGGGCCACTCTGTGGTCTTCTTATGCTGCTTTCACCTCACCACTATGTCATATGTCCACTCTGTGGACTTCTCATGCTGTTCCCACCCTCCCCACTTCATGACTGGTCCACTATTTTGGCTTTCGGCCTGGCTGACATCATCATTTATTTGACCTTTCTTCTGATCTGTCAGAAGGAAGGAAAAATGAGACGTACAACGGATTATCTCTGTGTAGCAGCTGTAAGGCCTTATGGTCCCATCAGAATTGACTTATGATTTGGCAGCCAAAAGCAGGAGTGGGTACAAAACACGGAAGACATTCACGTGTCATCTCAGTTTTTTTTGGCATTAGCAATACTGATGGATTATTGAGCAAATGCTGACTGAGTGAAGGCGTATGCTCCACAGAAAGGATCTGTTTTTTGTGGGTTATTGTTTGGATCAGAGGAAGGGCAAATTAATCAGTGACGTCAACACAAACTTACTGCTGAGACCCTCTCCACTTTGTCAGGGTGGCTCTACTTGTATAAAGTTCTGTAGACATCTATTGGAAATCAGCTGATAACTGTGTAAAATGAGTGCGCTTCTTCTTGGCGCTGACATCGACCTGTAAGGCTGAGTTCATACTTTATTTATTTGGTCAGATTTGGCCCTGTGACTGCCCAAATAAGTGAAGTGTGCAGTGTGTCTAAGAGCCTGTTATCTGCATGTCATACGGACTCACAGTATTATTTCACCACCAAAGCGGACTCCCTATACTTGTTACTGCAAGGCACAGTGTTCTACACCACTATAAAGGCTCTCTGCAGCCAGGAAATAGCCTTTGTTAATGTAATTCGCCGCAAATAAATTCGGATCGAACAACATTTTTCCCCCAAAAATCCAGCAAACTGGTGAATTGAATTTTCAGAAAATTTCATCTCTAGAAATAGCACCTCTGTAGACCTACAGTACATCTGTAACCTCTCTTCTAGCCAACCAGGAACCCTGCTCTGCGCTGATAGGTAGTGTTGATCACGAATATTCGAATTTCGAATTTTTATCGCGAATATAGGTACTTCGAAAATTCGCAAAAATTTCGAATATAGTTATATATATTCGAAATTTCGAATTTTCAAATTTTTTCGATTTTTTTTATTTATTATTATTTTTTTTTTTATCAGTTCACATGATCCCTCACTGCTTCTAGCTTGTGGGCCAATAAGAAGGCTGCAATATACTTGACTTTAGGAGTAGTAGTGTTTGCGAATTTTGCTCTATATTCGTTTTTTTTGAATATTCGCTATATTGCTATATATTCTTGTTTTAGAATATTACGAATATTCGAAAAAACGAAGTTATAGCAATATAGAGAATATGCGAAAAAAATCGAATAGAGCAATTTAGCTAATATATATCTTTGTCTAATAGTTGTAAGTTGAAAAATTTGCAATAAAAAATTCGAATCCGAAAATCCGAATTCCGAAAATTTGCATATTACACAATCATTACCTTTCCGATTTTTTGAGTAAAAAGAAAAACGCGAATTTTCGAATTTGCGAATTTTCGACGAATATTCTACAAAATATTCGCAAAATATTGCGAATTCGAATATGACCCCTGCCGCTCATCACTACTGATAAGAGGCAAGAACCCAGAAACAGCTGTCTGCAAATGAGTGTCTTTTCCTTACATAGAAGAGTATGGTTTGGCTTATATCCTAAGTCATGTTGACTTATAGGCTAGCTACTTCCAATAGACGGTACTAAAGAGACAGTTTTTATTCTCCTGGATGAGAGCGAATTTGCTAAATCAAAGCATGGGTCATTTCTTACAACAGTGCTTTTCTTAAAGGGTTTCTACCACCAGAAATACCGTTATGTAGCTGACTAATATAGCGATGCGCTAATGTCAGCACTACATAACAGTCTGCTTCTAACATTAGTCCCTGCAGCTGTTTTTGTTAAAAAAGCACTTTTATTATATGCTAATGAGCCTCTAGGTGCTATGTGGGCATAAAATCAGCACCTAGAGGCTCCGTCCACTCACACTTTATCCCGCCCAGGTCCAGTGTTCTGCCCGCCCAGCTCCTCTTGATTGATGCCACTGTTCCCTGCATCGTTGGCAAAATCCCGCGCCTGCTCCGTTCACTTCTGTCTTCTGCGCAGGCACAGTGAGTGAATGATGCGATCCTGGTGCTGGATTCCTCACTGCGCCTGTGCCGACTACGTCACAGTGAGGAAGCCGGCATCAGGAGAGCGGCCTTCACTCACTGCTCCTGCGCCGAAGACAGAAGTGAATGGCGCAGGCGTGGGATTTCGCCAACGATGCAGGGAACAGTGGCATCAATCAAGAGGAGCGGTGCGGGCAGAACACTGGACCTGGGCGGGATAAAGCGTGAGTGGACGGAGCCTCTCGGTGCTGATTTTACGCCCACATAGCACCTAGAGGCTCATTAGCATATAATAAAAGTGCATTTTTAACAAAAACGGCTGCAGGGACTAATGTTAGAAACATACTGTTATGTAGTGCCGACATTAGCGCATCGCTATATCAGTCAGCTACATAACAGTATTTCTGGTGGTAGAAACCCTTTAAGTGCTCAGGTTTTCACATATTTATGAATGTAAGTTACCTATGTCTGATGTAAATACAGTGAAACAGTGAACCTTGATCCATAGTGGGTCTTGATTAGAAAGTTCTGATGAAGAAGGTCATCCCGGCCTATAAGAAGTAACGCTGGTATGGCAGTATTTGTCCATGATAGTTTTGAAGGCATTTGCAGTACAGTGGCCACTAAGGATAAGCAAATTGATTCTACTGGTTTGGAATTTGTCCCGAATTTATCAAAAAGTTCAGATTCTAATTGAGCAGGCAAAGAGAAAGAAAGAAAGAAAGAAAGATGCTGGCTGTAGACTTCTATTATGATGGAATGCAATACGGAATGCCTCTTATAGGCTTCTGTGGTGCATGCCGTCATAGAATTCCATTACAATCCGTGGTAGCAGAATCCATAACGGGAATCTTAGATAACCCGAACCTGTACGTCGAACTTGAAAGCACAAGTAGAGAGGGAGAGAGAGAGAGATAGAGAAAGACACTGACTAGTGTGCTACTCTGGGTTTCTCAGCAATATCTATACAGAAAGCGCCTAGTTTGTGTAGTACATGTGCTGAGTATTGTAGGCCAGTGGGGCTAGGGACTGATGTAGACTTGAGCTAAGTTTCTGGGGTTACTTATAGTAAATCTAACAAGCTCCACCCCCACTCGCTAAGCTACACCACTTTCTCTCCATTTCAGAAAAGTGGCGAGAAGATTAAGTCTCAAATTATCGCACAAATATAAGGGGAGATTCATCAAACTGGTGTAAAGTAGAACTGGCTTTGTTTCCCATAGCAACCAATCAGATTCCACTTTTCATTTTTTAGAGCTTCTTTGGAAAATGAAAAGTGGAAACCCATTGGTTGGCATGAGTAACTAATCCAGTTCTACTTTACACCAGTTTGATAAATCTCCCCCATAGTGTGTGCCATAATTTGCAACTTTTTTACTACACAATGGTGGCATAAAAGCTTTTAACCCCTTAGGGACCCATGACGTATCAGTACGGCATGGTTCCCGAGTCCTTAAGGACCCATGACGTACCGTTAGGTCATGTGTTGTTCCGATCACCGCCGCCCGGCGGGGCGGTGATCGGAACAAGGTGCCTGCTCAAATCATTGAGCAGGCACCTCGGCTAAATGCGCGGTGGGGTCCTGTGACCCCCCCGTGTCGACGATCGCCGCAAACCGCAGGTCAATTCAGACCTGCGGTTTGCGGCTTTTCTAAGTTGCGGCGGCGGCGGCGGTGGTGCCATCGGGTCCCCATGGGGCTGTGGGGGGGACCCGATGGCATGGAAGGCAGCGCGATGTCTAAGGAAGGCATCGCACTGCCTTTCGGTGACAAGCCTGTGAGATCCAGCCCCCTGGATCTCACAGGCCGGAAGCTGTATGAGTAATACACACAGTATTACTCATACAGCCAATGCATTCCAATACAGAAGTATTGGAATGCATTGTAAAGGATTAGACCCCCAAAAGTCCCAAAGTTGGACAAAAAATTAAGTGAAAAAAAAGTTGAAAAAATAAAGTTTCCCCCCCAAAAAATTTAAAGTTTCAAGTAAAAATAAACAAAAACGTAATTTTCCCCAAATAAAGTAAAAAAAAAAATTGGTACAAAATAGGAAAAAAAAAAAGTATACATATTAGTTATCGCCGCGTCCGTATCGACCGGCTCTATAAAAATATCACATGACCTAACCCCTCAGATGAACACCGTAAAAAATGAAAAATAAAAACTGTGCTAAATAAACCATTTTTTTGTCACCTTACATCACAAAAAGTACAACAGCAAGCGATAAAAAAGGCGTTTGCCCACCAAAATAGTACCAATCTAACCGTCACCTCATCCCGCAAAAAATAAGCCCCTACCTGAGATAATCGCCCAAAAAATATAAAAAACTATGGCTCAGAATATGGAGACACTAAAACATCATTTTTTTGTTTTAAAAAAGCTGTTATTGTGTAAAACTTACATAAATAAATAAAAAATTATACATATTTGGTATCGCCGTGTTCGTATCGACCATCTCTATAAAAATATCACATGATATAACCCCTCAGATGAACACTGTAAAAATGTTTTAATAAAAACTGTGCTAAATAAACCATTTTTTGTCACCTTACATCACAAAAAGTGTAATAGCAAGCGATCAAAAAGTCACACGCACCCCAAAATAGTGCCAATAAAACCGTCATCTCATCCCGCAAAAATCTGACCCTACCCAAGGTAATCGCCCAAAAACTGAAAAAATTATGGCTTTCAGACTATGGAAACACATAGAATGTGTCATAGAATGTGTCGGCAGATAAGAACCATTTGGCCCATCTAGTCTGCCCAATAAACACTAAAACATGATTTTTTTTTTGCTTCAAAAATGAAATCATTGTGTAAAACTTACATAAAAAAAAAAGTATACATATTAGGTATCGCCGCGTCCGTATCGACTGGCTCTATAAAAATATCACATGACTTAACCCCTCAGGTGAACACCGTAAAAAATAAAAAATAAAAACTGTGCTAAATAAACAATTTTTTGTCACCTTACATCACAAAAAGTGTAATAGCAAGCGATCAAAAAGTCACACGCCCCCCAAAATAGTGCCAATAAAACCGTCATCTCATCCCGAAAAAATCAAAAATCACCAAGGTAATTGCCCAAAAACTGAAAAAATTATGTCTCTCAGACTATGGAAACACTAAAAAAAGAAATCATTGTGTAAAACTTAAATAAATTTAAAAAAAAGTATACATATTAGGTATCGCCTCATCTGTGACAACCTGGTCTATAAAAATATCACATGATCTAACCTGTCAGATAAATGTTTTAAATAACAAAAAATAAAAACGGTGCCAAAACAGCTATTTCTTGTTACCTTGCCTCACAAAAAGTGTAATATAGAGCAACCAAAAATCATATGTACCCTAAACTAGTACCAACAAAACTGCCACTCTATCCCGTAGTTTCTAAAATGGGGTCACTTTTAGGGGTGCATCGGGGGGCTTCAAATGGGACATGGTGTCAATAAAAACAGTCCAGCAAAATCTGCCTTCCAAAAACCGTATGGCATTCCTTTCCTTCTGCGCCCTGCCGTGTGCCCGTACAGCAGTTTACGACCACATATAAGGTGTTTCTGTAAACTACAGAATCAGGGCCATAAATATTGAGTTTGGTTTGGCTGTTAACCCTTGCTTTGTAACTTGAAAAAAATTATTAAAATGGAAAATCTGCCAAAAAAGTGAAATTTTTAAATTGTATTTCTATTTTCAATTAATTCTTGTGGAACACCTAAAGGGTTAACAACGTTTGTAAAATTAGTTTTGAATACCTTGAGTGGTGTAGTTTATAGAATGGGGTCATTTTTGGGTGGTCTCTATTATGTAAGCCTCGAAAAGTGACTTCAGGACTGAACTGGTCCCTAAAAATTGGGTTTTTGAAAATTTCTGAAAAATTTCAAGATTTTCTTCTAAACTTCTAAGCCTTGTAACATCCCCAAAAAATAAAATATCATTCCCAAAATGATCCAAACATGAACTAGACATATGGGGAATGTAAAGTAATAACTATTTTTGGAGGTATTACTATAGAAGTAGAGAAATTGAAACTTGGAAATTTGCAATTTTTTACAAATTTTGGTAAATTTGGTATTTTTTTATAAATAAAAATGAATTTTTTTTACTTCATTTTACCAGTGTCATGAAGTACAATATGTGACGAAAAAACAATCTCAGAATGGCCTGGATAAGTCAAAGCGTTTTAAAGTTATCAGCACTTAAAGTGACACTGGTCAGATTTGCAAAAAATGGCCAAGTCCTTAAGGTGAAATAGGGCTGAGTCCTTAAGGGGTTAAAAATGTCCCCCCACTGTCCTGTTCTGGTACATTTCACATATTCAATTTCATTATTACTAGTGTTTTAATTTTTGTTTTTACTATGCAAATAATTTCACTATGGCTTTTTATACTGTTCTGTTTGCTTCTTTGTTCAGAGGTAAAATCTCACTATGTGGGTAGAAGAGGGAATGAATTATGCTCGAAGAAAGTGTGGAATATTGTAATGTCTGACACTGAGAAAGTGAGAGAACTCCATCCTGAATATGTCTTCTTGGAACAAATTAAATCTATATTATCCCGCCTGCCAATTTCAGACACAAGAATACATTTACATTAACCTTGCTGCCAATTTAGGATGTTGCACAAAATTCTAGCGGCGGAATTGTTTCTGGAGAGGTGTGTAGTTGTCAAAGACAATTATATTTTTAATAGGTCAGCAAGCAAGAATTTCAGGTAGACATCGTATGCAGGCTTTTTGGATGTTTGGTCAGATCTACAATTTGGTGAGAAGTAATAGATGCATTATATAACTGCAATTTCATTGACTTCACCCTGCTCCACTGGCCAGATAGATTTGGTTGGTTTTAATTGTTTCTTTTCAACTAAAGAAATAATTCAGGTTACTGTGAACTCAACCAAATCAACAAGGAACTGTAATGAAAGTGACTTGAACCACATTAATCTTCTTAAGGTAATGGCATGGTATCATTTGGACTTATGACTAGTCAATTTTTTAATTACGCTGATCTTGGGTATTATCAGTTTTTTTCTTGCAGGTTTTATTATGATTATTTTTTATTCCCATGCACACTGCTGTATACCCAAACCCAGAGCCCTGTATTTTCCATGGTTTGCTTGAAAATTGTGGCATGTTAGAAATCGTAATGCTTCTAGAAGGGAACAGGATGGTACTTGGCGTGACTACATGTCTATATGCATCATCATATGGGCCCATTTGTTTAAACAAAGAAGAAAAAATAAATCTGACTATTTATTCTTGAGTCCTTATAAATTCTAACTGCATAGAGTATTTTTAAAGGAGTTCTGCACTTTTGTGGATACCTACCTGTTAGAAGGGTCCCTAAGCAATCAGATGTCATCTGTGGGGAAACCTGGCAGTAACCATTGTGCAACCATTACACAGTGCCGATTAATGTCAATGGACTGTCTGTGTAATGGAGGACAGGACATTTACTCCAGAGTGAGAGATTTTCTCTGTAGCTCTTCTCCCCACTGAACAAGAGATAAAGATTTTGATTTTGTTAAAGGGGTTGTCCAGATCCAGAGCTGAACTCGGACATACCCAGAATTTTACCCAGGCAGCCCCCTGTTATGAGTATCGGAGCATTTAATGGGACTGCTAGGTGGAGGCTTTCGCCCAGCAGTGAGCACTAATGGATGGGCTTTAGCGCTGCCCTAGTCCGTAAAATGGCTAGGGCAGCGCCAAAGACATCTCCTCAGAACTGGTGACGTCACCGGGAACACTTCTGCCTCCACCCAGCAGTGTGTTATTATAAACAAAAAAAAGTCCTTGCTCTGCGCGATCCAGCGCATGGCAAGGGAGAGCATCGGAGCATAAAATTCTACAATGCACATAACAGGGGGCTGCCTTTTGAAATTATGGGTATGTCCAGGTTCAGCTCTGAACCCGGACATTCCAACCCTGAATAGCTATCTTGCCTAGACTTAGCAATCAAGAAGGAGATGGAAGGACTGGCACAAGAAACAGGAGGAGCAAGGGTGCACAGACTTGCTTGGGCGCACCCTTGGTGCACTTAACTACTCATTTGCATATGGATTAAAACTGATGTGTATGACAGTGGTTAGATTTTAATCATCAGGACCAACCCTAACAGGCATTATGCTAGGCATTATGGTTAATCCTGGATTATGTTTTTTTTTCCTTTATTTTCCTTTTAGTCGGAGATATTGGAAATGTATTATACTTTGGATATCTTTTTTTCATAACTTAAATAGAATTCTTCTGCTAAAGGTAAGTTCTAGTCTGTGTTGGGCATCTAAATTCAAGAGATTTTATGTTCCATACTACTGGGCGTCCGGTGCTCCGTCTGCAGGTATACACTACCTCTGCATGGAGCTGTGCTATGGAGATACTTTATTCTCCCCTAAAAGAATAACGCTATGATATGGTGCGCACTGAAGCATGTCATGATTTTTTTCATATGTCATATTTGTATGGAATCCAGCAACAAAAAGCCTGTATGTCTCCATATCAAATTGGAGGCATATTGAGGTACAGAAGCAGTGGCGTAGGGATCGCCATAGTAGCCATAGCAATGGCTATGGGGCCCTACGCCACTAGGGGCCCAGGCCGCCGGCTGAGGATTTAAAAAAAAAAATATTCATGCGGCGAGTGGTGGTGCGATAGGGGGCGGCCCTGAGGCTGGTGCGATAGGGGGCGCCCCCCCCCCATCATTGGTGGCAGCGGCAGTTCTGACCGGAGTCCCAGCAGTGTAATGCTGTGGCTCCGATCGGTTACCATGGCAGCCATGATGCTACTGATCCTGTCTGCCATGGCCAGTTACTTTGCAGCAATATACTTACATGCGCTGTGGCCGCCCGGCGCTCCTTCTTCTTGTAACTTGTCACAGGTCTGTGCGGCGCATTGCTAAAAGCATAAGCATTACACTGCTGGGACTCCAATTGGAACTGCCGCTGCCACCAATGATGGGGGGAGGGCGCACTGCCCACCAATGATTTTAATACTGGGGAGGGCGCACTGCCCACCAATGATTTTAATACTTGGGAAGGGAAGGGGGGGGCGCACTGCCCACCAATGATTTTAATACAGGGAAGGGGGGGGAGGGTGCACTGCCCACCATTGATTTTAATACCGGGGAGGGCGCACTGGGGGCTGATGGAGAGGCACTGGGGGCTGATGGAGAGGGCACTGGCGGCTGATGGAGATGCACTGGGCGGCTGCTTGTGAGAGGCACTGGGAGCTGATGAAGAGGCACTGGGGGCTGATGGAGAGGCACTGAGGGCTGGTGAGAGGCACTGGGGGATGATGGAGAGGCACTGGGGGCTGGTGGAGAGGCACTGGGGGCTGGTGGAGAGGCACTGACTGGGGGCTGATGGAGAGGCACTGGGGGGCCGCTCACCCTATTATTTTATGATAGAGATGTTTTTCTCCCATATACCCATAGGACTAAACAGTCCTATATATACAAACACGTGTAGAATAAACCATAATACAGTCCATTATGGCACAACAATCCCTAACATACAGATCCTAATCGGGCTCACCCACCCCTTTAATTAGTGCCACATTTCTTTAAAGACCTTTTCCTTATTTTTTTCACCAATTTCATATCAATTTTCCTACCAACTTGTCTATATTTATGGTAGTCTCCCCCTTCTTATGAGATCACCCCTGCAGCAATACGTTATTAACCTATCTCTACACCCACGAGGCCAACCCCCCCTCCCCATTAGTGCCACCATTCCTCTTCTTCTAAAGATTATTCCTTGACAATCATTCTCATTCCTGACTAACAATTACAGATCTAATTACACCCTCCCCAACCGTTCTCATTCCATATCAATGTTTCCCGATTTTATTGCCCTCTCCCCCCACCAATAGATTGTTTTCTGCCGCTCCGCCAGACATTCAGTATCCAACAGTATATAATATAAACTAGATCCAACTATATGTAGGGATAAATGACGCCGGTTCAGATATTGGTATGCATAGACCACTTCCGCCAATGTGATGGTACGTGAAACGCATACATGCGCTCCACATACCTCGTCACGTCCGGTCAGGTGACCGGAACCATTGCGCTCCACATAGTGCTCACTGGTACTTCCGCCCTATGGAATGCAAGCGTGCGCTCCACGTATCTCGTCACTTCCGGTCACATCACCGGAATCACTATTAAGCACACTATTTAAACGGCGGTTAACACTGATAAACCCGCATCCAGCGCCCCAGGAATACCACTACCCACTCTACAGGTATATGATTGACTCTAATCTTTTTTCCACAGATAATATGTGAAGCTCCATCGTCAAATTACTTTGACCGACCATGGGAATTTATTGCATCCCTTCATGTTGCCATCACTTCATGCCTCCATATCTGTATACTAGATATCCATTATAGGAATAGCATTTGGGGTTAACTAAATGTATTTGACTGTATTTTGATGCAAATGATATGACTACGTGGCCATCCCTCTATGCCGGACCCCTGTGCCTTTACATATATGCGCAGGATGCAAGCTATTCTTATTAGTGGTTTCATTTGTGACACAGATGAGATGTATTCTGCTGTTTTTGACACAGACAATATGCCCTTACATATAGACGCATGTTGCAAGCTATTCTTATTAGTGGTTCCAGATTTGACGCAGATGAGATGTATTCTGCGGTATTTGACACAGATGAGATGACTATGTTATGTACAATCATAATAGTAAGGGTTTGAAACCGCGCTGCTTGTGATTTAGTCATCCGATGCACAAGTGAATGAATCAGGGTATTAGCCTTCGTCCTCCTCTCTCAAAGAGTTTGATCCTCCTCAGACCGCCTTCTCTGCAGGATTAAATGACCGGCATATAGTGAAGTACCCTCTTAGTTGTTAATATAAAAAGTTTTATTCTACTCACAGACAAGGGTAGATAACAGGCATATCACAATGATAAAATCAATAACGTTCCTGCCCGACCCGGGTTTCGCTCTCTGGCTTCCTCAGGGGCGACAACAATCATAATAGTACATAGAATGCTAAAACTCATCTCCTTCAATAGTCCATCAATAGATAGCCTTCAGTAATTCCCAATGACTGGATGGGATACTGGTCATCCAGACCCGCAATAGTAATGATTAGTCCACAATATAAAAAATAAAAAGATATGTCAAAAATGATTAGATTACAGCCAGATATCTTCTAGAATTTGAATCAATGTGGCAGGTAGTCTCCAGTCTAAAGCACAAGCAAGCGGTGACAATAATCAGAGCGGCGTCCTGCTCACTTAACTGAGACAGCGGCGTCCCACTGTATTATTCGGAAAATGCGATTGCTAACTTTCACAAACTAACACGATCTTACCAGGAGGACTTTGGTGGATTTTTCCTGCCCTCAACGCGGTGTGCCTCTTGTATGTTTCGGCGCTCCGGTCTCAAGAGCTGTCAGTTGCCAGACAATCTTGCGCCAACGATGGCCATGCACGTGGACCCGCAAAGGATAAAGTCTACTCTCTGTGCAGCAGGCGTTGTTCGCGCGAATGGAGTTTGCAGGATGGTAAATTCCACTCCTCTTTAGATGGTAGATAATCGTGTGTCTGTGTTCCAATACTGGGGGGATAGTACCATACGCGTTTCGGGGTTAAAAGGATGACCCTTCATCAGTGGTTAATTTTGACATATCTTTTTATTTTTTATATTGTGGACTAATCATTACTATTGTGGGTCTGGATGACCAGTATCCCATCCATCAATACATCAATCAGGAGTCGCACTCACCAGATCTTGCGGTCAACCGGAATGCAACAGCCCACCTGGAGCCCTAGATCCACACAGGCTCCTGAGTATACAGTCCAATGAGCAATAGCGGAGGCAGCATATCCGGTAAAAAAAATCCCTTTATTGGGAACTGCTTACATGTAAAAACGTGGTTACAAGAAAATTGCTACGTTTCGGCTATGACATAGCCTTTGTCAAGCATAGTGTGATCCCCAATTACCCCTGCTTAAAAAGTATAAGCCACACCTCCACAAACGGACGTGGCCAATTACATACTTCAATAATGAATACATTATCCACCATATATCCAGGTGTGTGAATACATAATCACCTCATATACATACAGCCATCCTCCAGTGTATAGGGTGATCGCTAGGGAACACATGCCTCCATGAAGCATGCTTGTATCGCGTCCCCTTGCTTCGAGAGCGCATGTCCAGTGAGGCGGAGTTCTTGGTGAATTGTGGTGATGGACACGATTGGCTATAATCGGGAAGTGCATAGAAAGTTGAGTGACCGGGAGATATACATAGAATTACAGAATGATCCCAAGTGGGGACATTATGCGTATCCTGGAGGACATCATCAGTGAGGCCCTTGTGGAGGGCATCATTGACAGGGATGTTAGTGAGTTTCTCAGGATTAAACAACCCGGTCACTCCCCTGTTCTATGTACTTCCCAGATTCATAAGAGCCTTGTCGATCCCCCTGGCCGACCGATTGTATCGGGTAGGGGGTCGATTTTTTGTAATGTGGCCATATTGCTTGACAGGGTGCTACGTGTCCATGCCACCAGCACCCCGTCCTATATCAGGGACACCAGCCATTTTTTGTTGAAATTAAGGGATCCGAGTCTGCCTGCCCACCCTCTTCTTGTCAGTTTTGACGTGGTCTCACTCTACACATCCATTGAGCATGCATTTGGATTGAATGTCGTTGATGTGGCCCTGGCCGGCACCGGGCTCTCCCTGGGCGGCCGTGGATTTGTCCTCCAACGTCTTGAGGTGGTCCTGAGGCGGAATTACTTCCGCCTTGGGGACACCTTTTACCAGCAGCAGTGTGGAGTGGCCATGGGGTCCAATGTGGCCCCCACGTATGCTAATATGTTCATGGCGGAGATGGAGGACAAGTTCATATATGGGTCGACCCACTTTGGGGGAGCCCAGTGTTGGTGGCGCTACATTGACGACATTTTTGTGATCTGGGGTGGTACCCTCGATGAATTGCAGATGTTTTATCAATATTTGAATAAGATGGTACCTGGTCTGGAGTTTACCATGACGGTCTCTCCGGCTGAACTACAATTTCTAGATGTAAGGGTATACATTAAGGATGGGGTGATCGTTACTGATATCTATCATAAACCAACTGATAGGAACAACTTGTTGAAATTTGACAGTAACTCCCCTGGAGTCAACTCCTGAGAGTGAGACGAGTGGTACCTAATGATGAACAGTTTGGTACTAGAGTTGACGAGATGGGGAAAAAATTCCTTAATAGGGGTTATCTGTATAATTGGTGGGACAAAATGAAACAAAAGGTGGCGGCTGTTGACTGTGAGTCTACGCTTCAAGGTAAAAAGAAGAGCAGGGATCAAAAACGTATTCCTTTGTTTCCACGTGTGGTGCCCATAGTGGGGAAATTGCACGTATTATGCGTATGGGAGTGGCATATCCTACAGAAAGGGGTTGCCTATGATAGGCGAGTTTGAGCATCTCCCCAGATGGCATATAAAAGAGGCGCCAATTTACGAGATAAGTTGGTGAAGACAGAAATAGGGGGACCGCCCGGGGGGATGGACAAAGGTCCCTGCTTGGCTGCTGCAACTGTGGCAATATGGTGAAGGGTGATAGCTAGAGATGTCGCAAAACATAAAATTTTCCGTTCGCGAACGCGAAATTTCCGCAAATGTTCGCGAACGGGCGAACCACCATAGACTTTATAGGCAGGCGAATTTGAAAACCCACAGGGACTCTTTCTGGCCACAATAGTAATGGAAAAGTTGTTTCAAGGGGACTAACACCTGGACTGTGGCATGCCGGAGGGGGATCCATGGCAAAATTCCCATGGAAAATTAGATAGTTGACGCAGATAGTTTGCACAAGGTTGGATACCAAGCTAGCCATGTCCCGTTCCTTGTCCTCACTGATGTCATTTGCAGGTCTCTTCTCCACCCAGCCACGTACAACACCAAGGGTCCCCGAAAGGTGACAACAAGCCCCCTGGGACACCTGCTGTGGTTGGTCTTCCACCTCCTCAAAGCCACCTTCCTCCTCTGACTCCGACGTGTATATGGAATCGATTTTAGGAACCAGGAGATGGAAAAAAGATGCTTGGTCGGTCCTCCTACGTCCAATTTGGGGCACTGCGCGTGCAATCTACTGTGCCACCAGATAGGAGCGGTGTGTTAAGTAGTACTATTCTTATCAGTTTAATCCCTGTTACGTCCCCTATCAGGGGACGTGTATATGGAATCGATTTTAGGAACCAGGAGATGGAAAAAGATGCTTGGCCGGTCCTCCTACGTCCAATTTGGCGCACTGCGCGTGCAAACTACTGTGCCACCAGATAGGAGTGGTGTGTTAAGTAGTACTATTCCTATCAGTTTAATCCCTGTTACGTCCCCTATCAGGGGACGTGTATGGAATAGATTTTAAACAACCGCACACTGCTGAGCTCTGCAATGACGGCATTCTGGTGGTGGCAACAGCATGCGTTGATTGGCGTGCTGTCTGGCTGACCCCGGGTGCCGATGCATGCTGTCTGACTGTGCCACTAGCTCCTTGCGACGACCCTCCCCCTGCATCCAGCTAGTCTCCTCCTCCTCTCTGTCTCCCCATCAGAACTTTCCACCTGTTCTTCTTCTCTTCGAGCGGGCACCCACGTGACATCCACGGACACATCGTCATCATCAACCCTTCACTTGTATCTGACAACTCAGCAAAGGAAGCAGCAGCGGGTACAACATCATCATCATCACATCGTAACGTCCATGTGTGTAATGCAGCCTGACTGAGACATATCCCTGTTATCTATATCCTCTGCAGCTGGCCTTAAACACACAAACACGTGTGTGCAACTGACTGCTATTTATTCACAGTCAAAATTGTTGTTTTTCTTTAAATGTAATCGAATGTGACACCAGATATGAATGGCGCTAAAGTGACACTATGGACTTGCAGGGCATGAAACACACGCGTGTGTCGGCAACTGACTGCTATTATATTACAGTCAAAAAAGTATTTCTTTTTTTTAAATGCAAGCTACTGTGACAACCAGATATTGAGTGGGTGGCACTGGGCAAGTGGGCACAGTATACCTGCTGAGCCTGACACAAACACGCTGGCAGGCAGGCAACTGCAATTAGATTACACAGGAAAAAAAAAAAAAAGAAGACTGATGTTCTAGCCCTAAAAAGGGCTTTTGGGGTGCTGTCCTTACAGCAGAGATCAGATGAGTCTTTCAGGACTGTAGTGGACACTGAATGCACTAGCCTAGCTATCGATTTCCCTATTAAATATCTGCAGCAGCTACACTGTCCCCCTCTAACAAAGAATGCAGCTTCCGAAGAATCTAAAAGGGATGCAGTCCAGGAGGGTGGGAGGGTCTGGGAGGGAGGGTCCTGCTGCTGATTGGCTGGAATGTGGTCTGCTGACTGTGAGGTACAGGGTCAAAGTTTACACAATGATGACGGATAGGGGGCGGACGAGCATCGCATATGTTCGCCCGCCACGGCGAACGCGAACTGCTATGTTTGCCGGGAACTATTTGCCGGTGAATAGTTCGGGACATATCTAGTGATACCTTTGCCCATCCCTATAGTGGTAAACCCTACAAAATAAAAGAGTTTTACACATGTAGATCTCGTGATGTGGTGTATATGATCACATGCCCTTGTGGCCTCATCTATATAGGTGAGACCACAATGGAGGCCCACGAATGCATTAACTCCCATAAGAGTAACATTAGAAGGGCATTAGTGGATAAACCTGTAGCTAAGCATTTCCTTGAACGTGGACACTTGGTCAATCAACTGCGGTTTCGGATTATCGATTCGGGTCGGTAAAAATGAGACGAGGGGGGTGACAGGGATCCGAATTTTGCGGAAGAAGGAACTGAATGTGGATTTTTGAATTGAAGGCACTCCAACCATTTGGGATGAATATTGAGGTTTTATGTGGGGAATATATAGGTGTTCCATGTGACAGAGATGAATTTTGTACTCTTTCCTAGTGATTTTTAATACGTCCTTGTATTTACTGTAGAGTTATACACACTTATGTCACATTGTTTTGGCACACTGAACACGGCTCCATGACGCATAAGGCAGGTATGGAGGAATTTGCCCCCCTCCATTGCGGGGGATTGATGTATGATCGCTGTGCTCTAAGTATACTGTGGGGATGTTTGACGTCAGCAGCTCGGGGCGGGCGGTCAGCTAAGCGTCCCTAGCAACAGAGCGCGTTCTGAGGGAGGAGGTGGAGGCGGCTCGGCGGCACTGTTGGTCGCAAGGACGGGCTGGTCTGCGATCATGTGACCAGAGCCGGGCACGTGAGTGCAAGACTCCGCCTCCCTGGACATGCGCTCTCGAAGCAGGGGGACGCGATACAAGCGTGCTTCATGGAGGTATGTGTTCCCTAGTGATTCACCCTATACACGGGAGGATGGCTGTATGTATATGAGGTGATTATGTATTCACACACCTGGATATATGGTGGATAATGTATTCATTATTGAAGTATGTAATTGGCCACGTCCGTTTGTGGAGGTGTGGCTTATACTTTTTAAGCAGGGGTAATTGGGGATCACACTATGCTTGACAAAGGCTATGTCATAGCCGAAACGTAGCAATTTTCTTGTAACCACGTTTTTACATGTAAGCAGTTTCCAATAAAGGGATTTTTTTTCACCGGATATGCTGCCTCCGCTATTGCTCATTGGACAGTATACCATCCAGTCATTTGGAATTACTGAAGCTATCTATTGATGACTATTGAAGGAGATGAGTTTTAGCATTCTATGTACTATTATTGTTGCTAAATCATTGTAATATTAATTTTCGGTATATCCATTCACTTTTATATTCATATTTATATATTAATAAACCCTACTGTTCTCATACTACAGAGAGTGCCCCACCACTACTTAATTTACATATTTGATTTTTGTCGGATTGGGTGTTATCTGTCAGTGGGCGCACCTCAAAATGATTCCTTGTCATTCTTGTAGCGACATATCTTTAGTTTTATGTACAATCATGTTTCCAAATCAAATCCCCACATAATCATATGTTCACTATTTCCACCATACCCCCTGTCGGTTTCTCCCACGGTTACGCATATATCTAGATCTAGGCTATCGTGCTCCCTAAACCATTATGTTTTTCCACCACCATCAGTTTGTAAATCATGTACACCATCTTACCCTGCTGCTATAACTATATCAAATTTTGCTTGTAGATTATTTATTATTTATAGTTAGACCATTATTATAATTATGATACTTAACTTCATGCTCTGCCATCTGAAAAACGACCAATTCAAGACATGTATTTAATATTATTCCAGATAATATGACCGCTGATGAAGGTCCATTGTGACCGAAACGTCTGGTCAGAAATATTCTGTCATTTATTTATATATACCACAGGCAAATGGATGATGCAGAAAATATGAAATAAAACCATACTTGAATTGCAAAAACTTTCAACCTGAGTGCCTCAATATTTCATTACTTTGTCAGCCCCACTGAGGCCTAGCCAGCCAGTTCCCCTGTGGCCAAGCCTGTCAGCACCCCTGAGGCCAAGCCTGTCAGCACCCCTGAGGCCAAGCCTGCCAGCAACCCTGAGGCCAAGCCAGCCAGCACCCCTGAGGCCAAGCCTGTCAGAACCCCTGAGGCCAAGCCAGCCAGCACCCCTAAGGCCAAGCCAGCCAGCACCCCTGAGGCCAAGCCAGCCATCACCCCTGAGGCCAAGCTAGCCAGCACCACTGAGGCTAAGCCTGTCAGCACCCCTAAGGCTAAGCCTGTCAGCACCCCAGAGGCTAAGCCTGTCAGCACACCTGAAGCTAAGCCAGCCAGCACCCCTGAGGCCAAGCCTGTCAGCACACCTGAGGCCAAGCCAACCAGCACCTCTGAGGCCAAGCCTGCCAGTACCCCTGAGGCTAAGCCTGTCAGCACCCCTGAGGCTAAGCCTGTCAGTACCCCTAAGGCCTAGCCAGCCAGCACCCCTGAGGCCTAGCCAGCCAGCACCCCTGAGGCAAAGCCTGTCAGCACCCCTGAGGCCAAACCAGCCAGCACCCCTGAGGCTAAGCCAGCCAGCCAGCACCCCTGAGTCTTCAGAACTGTAAGTAAATTATATATAATGGGAGCTTATAATATGAAAGAGACAAATTATGTCTGAACAGACATATAGCGCAAATTCCAGTTTTTGTTTACGTTTTATGTTGCACTGAATTTTCTCCGAAATATATATACACGCGTATCAGCACTAGATATATACCCCTTACTCTCCACAATACCCAAACTACACAAGATACATATCCCTACCTTCTGTCTAATACACATACACATCCCATGATATGTACTTTGACCTTCTTGTGTTACAGACCCCTGTACAATTTAAAAATCTTCTTTAAGACACAGACATTTAGATTCATACATTTCCTACACTGGCACAAATGCGTTGCCAGTGACCAACTGTCTGTGCTCAGTCCTACGCATAACCGTCGCAAGTGCATGAGGAGCTGCGGATGTGGCGGCGAGGTCCGAGAGGTATGTGGGGGTGGGAGATCCGGGAGGGGGGGGGCCATAAAATTTTTTTGCTATGGGGCCCAGTCATTTCCAACTACACCCCTGTACATAAGGTTCCCATAGACATATATGTGTGTCATATGCTCTCTAAAAGTTAGAGGTTGAGTAGTCTTAATACAGCTTTGTGCATTAGGATTAACACATACTAGAATCATTGTAGAAACTGTCTTCAATTTAGTTCCATACTGTACATGTAAATAAGTTTGATTCATGGGATTTTCACAAACCCAATATATGTGTATCGGTTGAATTACTGCTGCGGATACCTTCTGCAAGAAAAATCTGCCACCTGTGCCCAAAAGTATCATGTAAATAGCACAGAGCCTTTGCGGTGGCACATGTCCCACGCGGGACTCCATATGTCACTGTACTGTGCTCTGCTGGATGCCATTTGTGCTATTGTTCCTGATGTAGTGTAAAATATCTTTTTGTCTCCCTCCATATGAAATTGGAGGCATCCAGAGGTACAGTAAAGCTCTCATGTACTTTTAGTGCTCTATTATGGATCCCTACAAATGGCCATGTCTATAGAGAATTTAACCTAAGATGAAGCCACAATTAATTATAGCTTCCACCCAATTTTTGCATTATTCTATTGGGCAGAGTAGGGTTTAAAAAAATGCTAAAAAATCTTTAAATATAGACAGGCTTGCACTGGCCCACAGAGGTACAGGGGAATTCCCCGGTGGGCCCCTAGTCTCCCACCCCCTACACAAGTGGCACATAAGACAATAGACTTACTGCACTACATACATATACTCAATATATAGCACCTCAACCAGCCTAGGTTCACATAAAAAATGTGTTAGATTATTTATTATATTTGAATGTATCCTCACGGTGGGCCCCAAAAATAAATTTTACTGGTGGGCCCTAGGTACGCCAGTCCGACACTGCATGTAGAATATAAGAAAATTTAAAATCTATTCACTGTGTATTTTATTAGATATTAGTTTTTTTTCTATATGCTAAGAAATATTAAGAAATTAGGCATAAAAAATGAAATATCTGTCTATAAAAATGCATCTACCGTATTTTTCACCCTATATGACGCACTTTTTCGGAAAATAGCAGTGCGTCTTATGGGGCGAATGCTGCTGATTTTGCTGAATTTTCAAGGATACACCCGCCGCGATGCCGCGAGGCGGGTGTATCAGCTGTGAGGGAGGAGGGGCTGGGGGCCGGCATCTGCTTTTATAATGACAGCGGGGCCCGTGCAGTGACTGTATTCTACTACACGGGCCCCGCTCACTGTATAATCGTATCTGTAATAGTTCATTTTTATGTATATAATCGGGTAATCAGCGCCTGTATACTTACAACTACAAGCGCTCGGTAGCAGAGAGGAGGGAGGAGGCAGGCCGGGAGGACGGGCGCTGGCAGCGTGAGTCACTACGTCACGCGCCTGCGCCGCCCACTTTATGAATGAAGCAGGCGGCGTGGGCGCATGACGTAGTGACTCACGCTGCCAGCGCCCGTCCTTCCGGCCTGCCTCCTCCCTCCTCTCTGCTACCGAGCGCTTGTAGTTGTAAGTATACAGGCGCTGATTACCCGATTATATACATAACAATTAACTATTACAGATACGATAATATACAGTAAGTGGGGCCCGTGTAGTAGAATACAGTCACTGCACGGGCCCCGCTGTCATTATAAAAGCAGATGCCGGCCCCCAGCCCCTGTATTGAGGGTCATTCACTACAGGGACACTTATGAAGGGGATCTGTGGATGACACATAGCATAAGATGCTATATATGTGTCATCCACAGATACCCCCATAACTGTCATACACAGATCCCCATAACAGTGCCATCCAGAGACCCCAATAAAAGCCACCCACAGATCCCCCATAAGTGTCACCCACAGATCCCCCATAAGTGTCACCCACAGATCCCCCATAACAGTACGTCACCCACAGATCCCCCATAACAGTAAGCCACCCACAGATCCCCCATAACAGTGCACCATCCACAGATCCCCCATAACAGTGCGCCATCCACAGACCACAATTAGTTCAAAACCCACCAAAAGCACACCTTTTGGTTAAAAATATATTTTTTCTTATTTTCCTCCTCAAAAACCTAGGTGCGTCTTATGGGCTGGTGCGTCTTATAGGGCGAAAAGTACGGTATCTATACAATGGTAAAATGAATGTCTATAAATATACTGTGTGTGTATATACAGTACAGACCAAAAGTTTGGACACACCTTCTCATTCAAAGAGGTTTCTTTATTTTCATGACTATGAATATTGTAGATTCACACTGAAGGCATCAAAACTATGAATTAACACATGTGGAATTATATACATAACAAACAAGTGTGAAACAACTGAAAATATGTCATATTCTAGGTTCTTCAAAGTAGCCACCTTTTGCTTTGATTACTGCTTTGCACACTCTTGGCATTCTCTTGATGAGCTTCAAGAGGTAGTCCCCTGAAATGGTTTTCACTTCACAGGTGTGCCCTGTCAGGTTTAATAAGTGGGATTTCTTGCCTTATAAATGGGGTTGGGACCATCAGATGCGTTGAGGAGAAGTCAGGTGGATACACAGCTGATAGTCCTACTGAATAGACTGTTAGAATTTGTATTATGGCAAGAAAAAAGCAGCTAAGTAAAGAAAAACAAGTGGCCATCATTACTTTAAGAAATGAAGGCAGTCATTCAGCCTAAAAATTGGGAAAACTTTGAAAGTAAGGGCTATTTGACCATGAAGGAGAGTGATGGGGTGCTGCGCCAGATGACCTGGCCTCCACAGTCACCGGACCTGAACCCAATCGAGATGGTTTGGGGGGAGCTGGACCGCAGAGTGAAAGCAAAAGGGCCAACAAGTGCTAAGCATCTCTGGAAACTCCTTCAAGACTGTTGGAAGACCATTTCATGGGACTACCTCTTGAAGCTCATCAAGAGAATGCCAAGAGTGTGCAAAGCAGTAATCAAAGCAAAAGGTGGCTACTTTGAAGAACCTAGAATATGACATATTTTCAGTTGTTTCACACTTGTTTGTTATGTATATAATTCCACTGCTAATTCATAGTTTTGATGCCTTCATAGTCATGAAAATAAAGAAAACTCTTTGAATGAGAAGGTGTGTCCAAACTTTTGGTCTGTACTGTATATATACACTCACCTAAAGAATTATTAGGAACACCATACTAATACGGTGTTGGACCCCCTTTTGTCTTCAGAACTGCCCTAATTCTACGTGGCATTGATTCAACAAGGTGCTGATAGCATTCTTTAGAAATGTTGGCCCATATTGATAGGATAGCATCTTGCAGTTGATGGAGATTTGAGGGATGCACATCCAGGGCACGAAGCTCCCGTTCCTCTACATCCCAAGGATGCTCTATTGGGTTGAGATCTGGTGACTGTGGGGGCCATTTTAGTACAGTGAACTCATTGTCATGTTCAAGAAACCAATTTGAAATGATTCGAGCTTTGTGACATGGTGCATTATCCTGCTGGAAGTAGCCATCAGAGGATGGATATATGTTCTCATTCTGTTTACACCAAATTCGGACTCTACCATTTGAATGTTTCATCAGAAATCGAGACTCATCAGACCAGGCAACATTTTTCCAGTCTTCAACAGTCCAATTTTGGTGAGCTCGTGCAAATTGTAGCCTCTTTTTCCTATTTGTAGTGGAGATGAGTGGTACCCAGTGGGGTCTTCTGCTGTTGTAGCCCATCCGCCTCAAGGTTGTGCGTGTTGTGGCTTCACAAATGCTTTGCTGCATACCTCGGTTGTAACGAGTGGTTATTTTAGTCAACGTTGCTCTTCTATCAGCTTGAATCAGTCGGCCCATTCTCCTCTGACCTCTAGCATCCACAAGGCATTTTTTCCCACAGGACTGCCGCATACTGGATGTTTTTCCCTTTTCACACCATTCTTTGTAAACCCTAGAAATGGTTGTGCGTGAAAATCCCAGTAACTGAGCAGATTGTGAAATACTCAGACCGGCCCGTATGGCACCAACAACCATGCCACGCTCAAAATTGCTTAAATCACCTTTCTTTCCCATTCTGACATTCAGTTTGGAGTTCAGGAGATTGTCTTGACCAGGACCACACCCCTAAATGCATTGAAGCAACTGCCATGTGATTGGTTGACTAGATAATTGCATTAATGAGAAATACAGTAGAACAGGTGTTCCTAATAATTCTTTAGGTGAGTGTATATATATATATATATATATATATATATATACAGGGTGGGCCATTTATATGGATACTGTCACAACCAGACAGCTGAGAAGCTCTGACAGGAGCCGTCCAGAACCTCCTCCTTGAGTTTCTTTGTTTTGATTTCAGTTCCTCATCTCGTTAGCCTATCTCAGCTGTCATGCAGTTGGACTGATTGCTTCCCTTTAAGTTCCTCCCCATGATGCATTAGGTTGCGGCTTATACAACTTCCTGGAGTGTGTGTGCATGCCTTTCCTAGTTCCCAGTCGTCTGCAAGATAAGTACTGTTTATGTATTTGTGATTTTCTGTTTGCTGGATCCAGGTGACCCTGGCTCCCTCCGTGTCTGTGTAGGGGGCCGGTGGTCTTGTCCCCTCACTATTGTAGGGTCTTCAGCTGTAAGATAGTCGAGGTACGTGGATATGCGCCCATCCACCTTTGGGGTGTTCGCATAGGCTGAGCAGTCAGGGAGAGTGGCAGGTCTCATGCAGGGGTCTCCCTTTTGTTCCTTAGTTGTGGATCCAGTGACTCATAGATTATATTGTATTGTCTTGTTTCCCTGTACACCATCTGTGACATTATAAGCCGCCAAAACCGTCTCAAGCATGGATCCGGTTTCACTTTTGGCTGAACGTTTCCAGGGTCTTTCATTGGAGGTAGCTGATCTCCGTAAGACTTTTTCTCAGTTTCAAGTGACCGGTTCAGCTTGCATTCATGGAGTTTGTTCTGAGCCCAAGATCTCGCTCCCGGATACGTTCTCCGGGGGTAGTGAGAATTTTGTACGTTTTAGAGAGGCTTGCAAACTCCATTTTCGCCTTCTTCCCCATTCCTCTGGTGATGAGGAACGGAGGGTGGGGATCATTATATCGCTGCTCAGGGGTAACGCTCAGTCCTGGGCCTTTTCGCTGCCGGAGGGGGCACGGCCCCTCCGTTCAGTGGATGAATTCTTTTTAGCCCTGGGTCAGATATATGATGATCCGGATCGTATTGCTCTGGCTGAGTCTAGACTACGTCTGTTATGCCAGGGTAAACAATCCGCAGAGATATACTGCTCAGAATTTCGGAGATGGGCAGCTGATACTGGTTGGAATGATGCTGCACTCCGAAGTCAATTTTGCCATGGTCTTTCAGAAGGATTGAAAGATGCATTTGCCTTTCATGAGAGACCTACTTCCTTGGATTCTGCTATGTCTCAGGCCGTTCGTATTGACAGGCGTCTTAGAGAGAGAGGAGAGATCTCTCCTTCCTGTCATGCTCAGTCCCGGGACAGTGCAGCGGTCCCATTCTGTGCGCAGGGGTCTCAGTCGCTGTCAGCCCCTTCTGAGCAGGAGCCCATGCAGCTGGGGTTGATTGCCTCAGACAATAGAAGATTCAGCCCGCATGGGAGGGTTTGTTTTTGTTGTGGAGGTATAAATCATTTGGCAAATGTGTGTCCCTCTAGGAGATTCAGGCAGTTTTCTGAGAGTAATAAAGAAACAAAAAGGAAAAAATCTTTTAAAAATGTTCCGTCTGTTACTATTGGCAGGGTTGAGGCGGAAATTGAAGGTTTTCCGTTTGCTTGTAGTTCCCGTTTTGTCCTGCCTGCTAGGGTGCGCTAGAGAGCAAGAGCATTTTTTGTGAGATTTTTGTGGATAGTGGAGCAGCTGTCAATCTCATTGATCATCAATTTGCAATAACTCATGGTTTCCAGGTATGCACTTTGGGAAAGGATATTCCTGTTTTTGCTATTGATTCCGCTCCACATTCTCAGAAATCATTAAAGGGCATAGTTCACAATATCCGTTTAATTGTGAGTGATGCTCATGTTGAGGATGTGTCATGTTTTGTCCTTAGTGGTTTGCCTACTCCTCTAGTATTGTGGCTACCCTGGCTTACTAAACATAACCCCACCATTGATTGGCAAGCGAGGCAAATAAATGGTTGGAGTGACTTTTGCAGAGAGAATTGCCTCATGACATCTGTTTCTGAGGTTTCTACTAAGACTGATCCACCTTTCCTCTCTGAATTTTCGGATGTCTTCTCTGAGAGTGGAGTTCAGGATTTGCCTCCGCACAGGGAGTACAATTGCCCTATTAATCTCATCCCAGGCGCCAAGCTGCTTAAATCTCGTTTATACAATCTTTCCCAACCTGAAAGGGTCGCTATGCGTGCTTATATCTCTGAGAGTCTGAGAAAAGGACACATACGACCCTCGAAGTCACCTGTTGCCGCTGGTTTTTTCTTTGTTAAGAAAAAAGATGGTTCTTTAAGACCTTGTCTGGATTTCAGGGAGCTGAACAGTATCACTATTCGTGACCCTTATCCGCTTCCTCTGATTCCGGACCTGTTTAACCAGGTTGTTGGGGCTAAAGTCTTTTCCAAATTAGACCTAAGAGGGGCATACAACCTGGTCAGGGTCAGAGAAGGAGACGAATGGAAGACGGCTTTCAATACCCCTGAGGGCCATTTTGAGAATTTGGTTATGCCTTTTGGTTTGATGAATGACCCAGCCGTTTTTCAGCATTTTGTGAACAGCATTTTTTATCATTTAATGGGAAAATTTGTATTAGTGTATTTGGATGACATTTTGATTTTTTCTCCTGATTTCAAGACTCATAAGGAACACTTACGTCAGGTCTTGCTCATCCTGCGGGAGAATAAATTATACGCGAAACTGGAAAAATGTGTGTTTGCGGTTCCAGAAATTCATTTTCTGGGGTTTCTTCTCTCCGCTTCTGGTTTTCGCATGGACCCCGAGAAGGTCCGCGCTGTGCTTGAGTAGGAGCTTCCTGAGAATCAGAAGGCGCTGATGCGTTTTTTGGGCTTTGCCAATTATTACAGGAAATTTATTTTGAATTATTCCTCTGTTGTTAAACCACTCACTGATATGACCAGAAAGGGGGTAGATTTTTCTTCCTGGTCGGTAGAGGCGCTTAAGGCCTTTTCTAATATCAAGGAGGGTTTCGCTTCCGCTCCCATCCTGGTACAACCTGATATTTCTTTACCCTTCATAGTTGAGGTTGATGCTTCTGAGGTGGGTGTGGGTGCGGTCTTGTCTCAGGGTTCCTCTCCTGCCAAATGGCGACCGTGTGCCTTTTTCTTGAAGAAACTCTCCTCCGCAGAGAGAAATTACGATGTGGGAGATAGGGAGTTGTTGGCCATCAAGTTAGCTTTTGAGGAATGGCGCCATTGGCTAGAGGGAGCCAGACACCCTATTACCGTGTTTACTGACCATAAGAATCTGGCCTACTTGGAGTCAGCCAAGCGTCTAAACCCGAGACAGGCCAGATGGTCTTTGTTCTTTTCAAGGTTTATTTTTGTTGTCACGTTCCGCCCTGGGGTTAAGAATGTGAAGGCAGATGCCCTGTCACGTTGTTTTCCGGGAGGTGGGAATTTGAGAGACCCGGGGTCCCATTATGGCTGAAGGTGTGGTGGTCTTCTGCTCTTTTTCCCTGAATTGGAGGCAGAGGTGCAGGCAGCCAGTCGGGAGGCTCCTGATCTTTTGTCCTCCTTGGAGGTTGTTTTGTGCCTCTCACTTTAAGACACAAGATTTTTAAGAACTACACACGATACGGTCCTTGCTGGGCACCCGGGGCAAGAGCCACTACTGGATCTCATCGCTCGAGATTCTGGTGCCTGCGCTCTGCCTCCAATTCAGGAAAAAGAGCAGAGACCACCACACCTTCAGCCAAAATTGGACCCGAGAAATGCTAGCACAGGCTTCCAGTATCCAAGTTTCAGGTGCTGCACATTGCTGTGAAGATACGAGATGTGCAGCACCTTAAACTACGGATACTGAAGGCCTGTGCTAGCATTTCACCTGCGGTGTTTGCTATCAGTGTGTGCAGAGTGGGAGAAAGAGGGTTGCATGACAATACCAACACAATGGGGCAGCACATTGAACACATTTTATAAGTGGTCAGAAACTTGTAAATAACTCATGAAAGAATAAAGTTA
This sequence comes from Bufo bufo, assembly GCF_905171765.1. NCBI lineage: Eukaryota > Metazoa > Chordata > Amphibia > Anura > Bufonidae > Bufo > Bufo bufo. Next base: position 760,929,822 of record NC_053390.1, on the reverse strand, counting down.
CGTTAAAACCAAGCAGACCATTGTTTTTCTTGTGAAATTCCCAATAAGTTTGATGTGTCACATGACCCTCTTCCTATTGAAAAAACAAAAGTTGGATTCAAAATGGCCGACTTTAAAATGGCCGCCATGGTCACCACCCATCTTGAAAAGTTTCCCCCCTCACATATACTAATGTGCCACAAACAGGAAGTTAATATCACCAACCATTCCCATTTTATTAAGGTGTATCCATATAAATGGCCCACCCTGTATATATATATATATATATATGAAATAAAAACAATTGTGAGCAGACGAATCGCTAAGGCATTATGTAAGATACAAACCTAAACCTGTAGGGTATTTGAAAGTTCAATCCAAATTATCTATGTTCTCTTGAAAAGTCTGCGCCTTGGGCTCTGATTATATATCAGAATATTCACATCTGTGGAGTGTAGTTAAAAGAGCAGCTTGTCTCATAATAGTAGATTTTTTTTTTTATTTGCTTTCTTTTATATTTCTTTTATACTTTTCTCTGCTTACCACAGTTCTAGATAAGGATTCAGTCCATTTATGTATTTGAGTACAATTAGTGATGATTATGAGAATATTCATGTAATTGTTAAATAAAGTAATACTCATATTGAGCAGAGTAATTTAGGGCAAAGCATCTGGCAAAGAACCTATAAACTTAAAATAGGATGTTTTGGGTTGACCCAAATGATGCTGATGGTCCAGCCTCCATCTCTGCAGAACATGTACATGCCTGCTTTTATTTCTTCATAAACATTGCTGTTAATTATTGCATACGCAGCACATATCATCAGTAACATGGACGTGTCCAATCCTGGCATCTATCTCTAAAAAAGATTTTTGTGTGCCACATAAAAGGTTGAGAAAATGTCTGTATGTGGGTAAGTAACTGGCTCAGTGATAGATAGAAAACAGAGGGTGGTTATTAATAGTGTTGAGCGGCAGGGGTAATATTCAATTTTGCGATATTTCACGAATATATGGGTAAATATTCGTCATATATTCGTGAATTCGCAAATTCTCTATGTTCCTTTACATTTTTTTTTCATTACTAAAATCGCAATGAAAAATTTGCTTAATGCGCATGTGCAAAAATGGGCGTGGCCTAGCAACTGTTTTCAAACTAGCCGAAGTATTTTTCGAGACAGTGAGGTGTACTACTCGGACAACATCGTTCCCAGCAGCGACCTGGGAGTCAAAGATGCATCCAGACATCCTCCCCATGCTGTTCCCAAACCATTTTGGTGGTGTTTCCATCAATTTCTGACCTTTTCTTATGAACCAGGCACCCTCCCCTCTTCAGAGCAGGGGGTGCCTGATTTAATGCTCGGGTTCTCCTATTGACTTCCATTGTGCTCGGTAGATCACCCGAGCATCCTGATGTGTTTGGCCCGAGCCCCCGAGCACTATGGTGCTCGTTCAACACTAGTCAGTGCTCATGCTGTCGGAAGAACCGACAGAACCCATGTAGTCTGCCACCATGCGGGCCAGCTGCTGGTGGTGACTGCTGCTGCTGCTACTGGATTGCACAGACTGATAGATCAACCTGATCTCACCCATAAGATCACCTACTCTGCTGGACCTGCTTGGTGAGATGGGCGGGGAGAACTGGTACGTGAGGCTAAGGGTTTGCCTGCTCCAGCCGGAGGATCAGACAGGCCAGCAGATAATTCATATGGGCATCCCTCCGGCTGGCTGGGATGAACTGCTTCAGTTTCCCTTTGCAGCGAGGGTCTAAAAGGATGGCCAACCAAAAATCATCCCTCTCCTTAATGCTCTTGATCCAGCGGTCCCTCCTTAGGCATCGCAGCATGTGGGCAGCCATGGGGAAGAGGACAGCCCTCTGTGACTCTTCTTGGCTGCCCGGGACCATAACATCTTTGGGAGCCGCCCCACCCCCGGACTAACCGTGTCCCCAGCACCAGCTCTCCCTCCTGACCAGGCCCAGACTCCTGGACGTAGGGAAACTCCTCAACAAATTCTTCCTCCTCCTTGTCCTGGGCCTGGTCTTGGTGGAGCGTTGTTGCCTCTTCTTGCTTCACCAAGGCACTCTGCCCAGCATCTAGCAGGCAATCTAGGGTCCTGTCCAGCAGGAACACTATGGGGAGCACGTCATTGAGGCCGACATGCTCCCTGCTGACCATCTCTGTTGCCTGCTCAAATGGGGCCAACACATGGCAGACCTGGTGTATCTGCCCCCACTGCGCATTGGTGATGTAGGGGATTTGGTGTGATGGCCCGAAAGTGCCTCGGTCTAGCAGGTATTCTTTCACCACCTGTTGCTGCTCCCACAACATCTCCAGCATGTGGAGGGTGGATTTCCACCGAGTCATGCTGTCAACAATCAGCCTGTGAGGTGGCAGGCTGTTGTCCTGCTGTAGTTTGGACAGGGACGCGGTGGCAGTTGGGGAGGGTCGGATGTGGCTGGAAATCCTATGTACACATTGCACGATGTCGCTCAACCTTGGGTATGTGCGTAGGAACTTCTGCACTACAAGGTTGATGACATGTTTCATGCAGGGCACGTGTTAGATTGCCAGCATTAAGGGCAGCGAGGAGGTTGCTGCCGTTGTCATAGACAACCATACCTGCCTGGAGCCTTTGGGGTGTCAGCCACTTGTGGACCTGAGCCTGGAGGGCGGCCAGAACATCAGGTCCAGCGTGTCTCCATTCCCCTAAGCTCACAAGCGTGAGCACGGCTTGGCAGTGGACTTGCCCCACACTTGCGTAGCTATGGGGACGCTCAGCAGCGGTAGATACAATGGCTTGAGGGTGAGCAACACAAAACTGAGATGCTGCCACATCTGATGATCCCTCCCGGCGCCTCGGAGGGACACCCAATGGGCTGTAAAACAAATGTATCGTCCCTGGCCATGTCTGCTGGTCCAGGCATCCATGTCAGATGCACCCTGTCCCTGACAGCGTGATCCAGCGACAGGGATACATTCTGCACAATGTGCTGGTGTAGGGCAGGGACGCCGGTCCAGGCAAAGAAATGGCGGTTAGGGACACTCCATCTGGGTTGGGCCTGCAACATCTGCCAGAATGGATTGCAGAACACAATATTGAAGGTCAGCAGATGTTGGGCGATAACCCTTGCCAGGAGTCCATTGAGTGAATGCGTGCGTCGGTCCCCGGGGGCGTCGGGCGCGGTGCGTTCAAATGCGTCGGCAACAGACGGCCGGCGCCGGACAGCAGTGGAGGCAATAGGTGAGGGTGCAGAGGAGACAGAGTTCTGGGTGCCGGTACCAGTACCTCTAGGAGAGGGAGTGGGGGAGTGGGAATGCATTTTTGGAAGGGGGTGGGGTGGCTGCAGGAAAGTGGCAGGAGCTGCTGTCCCCTTCGCATTGCTGCTGGCGCTGCTGCGACCACCCTGCATCTGTTCCCACTCCCGCCAGTGGTTGACTCTCAGGTGCTGGGTAAGGGCAGTGGTTCCCAGCAGAGCAACAAACCTCCCTCTCCTCACCCTGGCATGGCACAACTGACAGATGGCAATTGTCTTATAGTTTGCTGCCAGGGTGAAGTAAGCCCAAACAGGCGACTTACGCACCGACCTCCAGTCAGATAGGGTGGTGCTGGCTTGCGCTAGTGATGAGCGGCAGGGGCAATATTCGAATTTGCGATATTTTGCTAATATTTTGTAGAATATTCTCCATATATTCGCGAATTCAATATTATATTCTTAAATGCGAAAATCGGCAATGTAATATTCATGTAATGCGTGCAAAATACAGGCTTGGGTCACTTATGCTAAATTTTTCAAGCTGGTATAAGTTTCATGAGACTGGAGAAAATGGTTGGCAATGCAGAACATTAGAATAGCTTTATATATAGATTGAGTGCTCCAATATATTTGCGCTTGCGAATTTTCAGCAATAGTAAGGGGTAGGCAACTGTTCTATTGGTTGCTAGGAATGTTGCTAAGCTGTGACAAAGCCTTCTCATTGGCCCACAAGCTAGAAGAAGGGAGGGATAATCACCTGATGTGTACTGTGTTAAAAAAATTAATAAAAAATATTAGATTTTACAAATATATAGTGCTATATTGTAAATATTACCGAATTCTCGAAGTTCCGATATTCGCGATTAAAATTCGCTATTTGAATATTCACACTCAACACTAGCTTGCGTCTGTTCGGGTTCGGTGCACACAGGTGGAGGCGGCACCTGCTGCTGCTGCCGCCTCCTGCTGCCATTACCAGTGGATCCCCTGTTACTGGGCTTCCTGGTGACTGTTTTCCTCGGGTGCCTACCTTCCTAATCAGTGCTGCTGTCACCTGACAAGGGAGGTGGCACCCATTCTAAGTCACCCTCCTCTTCATTGCCTGTAATGTCAGACCCAAGGTTGACCAGTGGTTGACTGAGGGGAACAGCAGACGTGGAGCCCCTGACCTGGCTCTGCTGTCACCTCGCTGATGCCTGGGTCTGAATAGGTTCGGGGGTTCTGTGGCTGAAACCACCCGCACCAGTTGGAAGGGATGTCACTAGGGTACTGACGGGTGGTACCCCCTCCTCCTCCTCCTCCATCCCTTCCAAAAGGTCCTGAGCATCTGGACCAAGCTCTAGCTCACTCTCCTGCATTACCACCCCCAAGATGTCCCTCTCACTGTCGCTTTCAAACAGTATCAGGGTCGATTCTTGGGGGCTGGTCCTGCAGGAGGCGGAGAGCTGCTGCTGCTCAGAGCCAGGGCAGAGGACTCTGTGCCACTAGCTTGTGTCACTAATGACACCACTGCCTTGGCTTCTTGAGATGAAAAAAAGCACGGATGAAGTGGACGCCCCTGCCACCTGCGCCCGCCCCTCCATGGGTAGAGGAACGGCCCCAAGCTGGCAGCAATCCTGCACTGGAACCAACTCCCCTACCACGACCACGGCTGCCGGCACGCCCATGTGCACTCATGATGTGTTTTTATATACAAAAAAAGAATAAGGAAAGTAATGAGGGAATTTGGGCAAACTCTTTGGGTTGGGGGCAATGGGGCAAAAAAAGCAAAATAAAATATACACGAAACCCTAAAACACAGAAAAAGACTTTTTTTTTTTCACAGACAAAAGACGGTGACAGTAATCACTACCCACATGAAACCCTAAAACACTAACCTGTCATGGTCTTACCTTCTTGCTGTTCTCCTTCGTTTGACATGTGCTGGCGGCCATCTTGGTTTCTGGGTTTCTTGTAGCCTTCCACCCTGCGGCTCCTCCTTCCCACTGGGAGGAGCTGCATGCCTAGCTCATATATATAGGAGGTCTGTGGCTTCAGTTCCTTGCTTGGTCCTCCTGTGTTCACATGCTTCTAAGACTGCTGCTGCTTCTGGTTCCTGATCCTGGTTTCGTCTGACTACCCTGCTGGTTCCTGATCCTGGCTTCGTCTGACTACCCTGCTGGTTCCTGATCCTGGCTTCGTCTGACTACCCTTCTGGTTCCTGATCTCTGGCCTCTCAAAGACACTGCTTCGGTTTCACCATTCGTTTGGACTTTTGCTTTACAGCTTTATTTTCAATAAAGCCTTCTTATTTTCACTTATCTCTTGTTGTACGTCTGGTTCATGGTTCCGTGACATAACCCTAAAACACAGAAAAATACTTCATCTCTATCTAACCTACACTACACCCTGCACTGGACCCTATCAGCTACACTATTCATTTACTAACCTACACTGACTTTCTACCACTAACTATATTATTATTATTATTATTTATTATTAAAGCGCCATTCATTCCATAGCGCTGTACATATGATAAGCGGTGCACATACATAATACAGACAATTGCACTAATCATAAACAAGACAAGTTAAAAACTGGTACAGAAGGAGAGAGGGCCCTGCCCGTGAGGGCTTACAATCTACATGGTATGGGACACCGTAGGTGCGAGTTAAGTTGGTCATGGCAGTATAGAGGCAGCAGGGTCACTGGTTGTAGGCTTGTCTGAAGAGGTGGGTTTTCAGGTTTCTTTTGAAGGATTCCACTGTAGGTGAGAGTCTGATATGTTGGGGTAGCGAGTTCCAGAGTGTGGGGGATGCACGGGAGAAATCCTGGAGTCGATTGTGGGAAGAGGCGATAAGAGGAGAGGAGAGACGGAGGTCTTGTGAGGATCGGAGAGTGCGTGTGGGGATGTATCGGGAAAGTAGCTCAGAGATGTAGGGAGGGGACAGGTTATGGATGGCCTTGTATGTATTTGTTAGTACTTTGAAGTGAATTCGCTGGGCAATGGGGAGCCAGTGAAGGGATTGGCAGAGGGGAGAGGCAGAGGAGTAATAGGGTGAGAGGTGGATTAGTCGGGCAGCAGAGTTGAGGATAGATTGGAGGGGTGCGAGAGTGCTAGAATGAAGGCCACAGAGGAGAATGTTGCAGTAGTCTAGGCGGGAGATAATGAGGGCATGTACAAGAATTTTCGCAGATTCAAAGTTAAGGAAAGCACGGATGCGGGAGATGTTTTTAGTTGGAGGCGGCAGGTGGTGGAAAGAGCTTGGATTTGCGGTCGGAAGGAAAGTGCAGAATCCTAGGTCACTCCAAGGCAGCGGACTTTGTTGACTATATGGATTATATATATGAGCTAACTATATAATGTCCCTAACACCCTGCACTGGAACCTATCAGCTACACTATTCACTTACTAACCTACACTATCTAACACTATCTGGATTATACAGTCAGGTCCATAAATATTGGGACATTGACACAATTCTAACATTTTTGGCTCTATACACCACCACAATGGATTTGAAATGAAACGAACTAGATGTGCTTTAACGGCAGACTGTCAGCTTTAATTTGAGGGTATTTACATCCAAATCAGGTGAACGGTATAGGAATAACAACAGTTTGCATATGTGCCTCCCACTTGTTAAGGGACCAAAAGTAATGGGACAATTGGCTTCTCAGCTGTTCCATGGCCAGGTGTGTGTTATTCCCTCATTATCCCAATTACAATGAGCAGATAGAAGGTCCAGAGTTCATTTCAAGTGTGCTATTTGCATTTGGAATCTGTTGCTGTCAACTCTCAAGATGAGATCCAAAGAGCTGTCACTATCAGTGAAGCAAGCCATCATTAGGCTGAAAAAAACAAAACAAACCCATCAGAGAGATAGCAAAAACATTAGGCGTGGCCAAAACAACTGTTTGGAACATTCTTAAAAAGAAGGAATGCAACGGTGAGCTCAGCAACATCAAATGACCCGGAAGACCACTGAAAACAACTGTGGTGGATGACCGAAGAATTATTTACCTGGTGAAGAAAACACCCTACACAACAGTTGGCCAGATCAAGAACACTCTCCAGGAGGTGGGTGTATGTGTGTCAAAGTCAACAAATCAAGAGAAGACTTCACCAGAGTGAATACAGAGAGTTCACCACAAGATGTAAACCATTGGTGAGCCTCAAAAACAGGAAAGCCAGATTAGAGTTTGCCAAATGACATCTAAAAAAGCCTTCACAGTTCGGGAACAACATCCTATGGACAGATGAGACCAAGATCAACTTGTACCAGAGTAATGGGAAGAGAAGAGTATGGAGAAGGAAAGGAACTGCTCATGATTCTAAGCATACCACCTCATCAGTGAAGCAGGTGGTGGTAGTGTCATGGCGTGGGCATGTATGGCTACCAATGGAACTGGTTCTCTTGTATTTATTGATGATGTGACTGCTGACAAAAGCAGCAGGATGAATTCTGAAGTGTTTCAGGCAATATTATCTGCTCATATTCAGCCAAATCTTCAGAACTTATTGGACGGGGCGCTTCACAGTGCAGATGGACAATGACCTGAAGCATACGCAAAAGCAACCAAAGAGTTTTTTAAGGGAAATAAGTGGAATGTTATACAATGGCCAAGTCAATCAACCTACCTGAATCCGATTGAGCATGCATTTACTTGCTGAAGACAAAACTGAAGGGAAAATGCCCCAAGAACAAGCAGAACTGAAGACAGTTGCATAGAGGCCTGGCAGAGCATCACCAGGGTTGAAACCCAGCGTCTAGTTATGTCTATGCATTCCAGACTTCAGGCTGTAATTCACTGCAAAGGATTTGCAACCAGTATTAAAAATTTGAAAGTTTGATTTACAATTATTATTCTGTCCCATTACTTTGGTCCCTTAAAAGTGGGGGCACATAAACAAACTGTTGTAATTCCTACACCATTCAAATTAAAGCTGACAGTCTGCAGGTAAAGCACATCTTGTTCGTTTATTTTCAAATCCATTGTGGGTGGTGTATAGAGCCAAAAATGATAGAATTGTGTCCGAGTGTCACAATATTTATGGACCTGACTGTATATATGAGCTATCAAATGCACAGGAATTTAGCACAGCTAAAAGATCACACTCCTCCTCTCTCACAACTGCATGGAACAGCACAAAATGGCTGTGGGAGTTTTCTCTTATTATATAACGGGTAGGCAACTTTCCTATTGCTTGCTAGCTAAGTTGCTAAGCTACCTTCTCATGGGCCCACAAGCAAGAAGCAGGGAGCGATCAAGTGTACTGTGAAAAAAATAAAATAAACGGATATTCGATTTGACGAATATATAGCGCCAAATTCTAAATATTCGCGAATTCTCAAAGTGCCAACATTCGCAATTAAAATTTGCAATTCGAATATTCGCTTTCAACACTAGTTATTAATGGTACACACTCAGATTGGGTCACTGTCACTAGTGGGGTACCTCAGGGGTCAGTATTGGGCCCTATTCTCTTCAGTATATTTATTAATGATCTTGTAGAAGGTTTGCATAGTAAAATAAAATTTTTTTGCAGATGACACTAAACTGTGTAAAGTAAACACAGAAGAGGACAATTGTCACGGGTAGAGTCACGGGAATCAAGATAGAGCGGAGGTGCACCCCCTGAGATGCCATCTGGTCCCCTGTCCCTGCCTACTTGCACCACCCGCCCTAGGTGACGGAGCGCAACTGGGCGACAGTCCCTAACCTACTAAGTGCAAGCAGAGAGAAAGAGACATCAGTGAAGAGGACAGCCACTGAGAAGTTACAATAAGCGGACAAGAGTATAACAAAAACGGAAGGCGAGGAGGGTCAACTAGCTGAGTCAGTCCAGGAGGTCACGTCAGAACAAGGGAAGAGGCAAAGACAAATCCGTAAACAAGCCGAGTCAAAATCCCAGAGGTAGCGTCAAGATACAGGGAGCAGGCAGAAGAAGTGTCAAGAGGGCGGATCGAGGTTCAATTCCAGAGGTAGCTTAATAACAATAAAGTACACAGCCAATAGGAACGAAAATCACAGCAACCTTTAGCCAGCAGGCCGCCTGTATTTATAGTGGGGAGTGAGGGTCATGTGACCGTGGCCAGCGTCACATGACCGACAGACAAACAAGTCGAGCACCGAGTGATCAGCTCAGCGCTCAAGGCAGACCTAGGAGCAGGAAGCCTCCCAGCTAGCAAGGCCGGCCTGGGAATGAGGCCAAACACAGATCCTCGCTCCCAAAGCTAAGCAGCAGGTCTGTGGTTGATGGGAGACCGAGTGTGCCTTCGGCGCCCTGTTAAAACAATATAGAGCTACAAATGGTTCTGGATAGATTGGAGGCTTGGGCAGAGAAGTGGCAGATGAGGTTTAACTCTGACAAATGTAAGGTTATGCACATGGGAAGGAATAATGCAAGTCACCAGTACATACTAAATGGTAAAACACTGGGTAACACTGACATGGGAAAAGGACCTAGGAATTTTTGTGAACCGCAAACTAAGCTGTTAGAAAGATAATGGGTTGCATCAAAAGGGCAAAGATGCCCGTGATGAGAACATAGTCCCTGCGACTTAAAAAATCACTAGTCAGACCACACTGGAGTACTGTGTACAGTTCTGGCCTCCTGTGAACAAGACAGACATAGCAGAGCTGGAGAGGGTTCAGAGGAGGGCAACTAAAGTGATAACTGGAATGGGTGGACTACAGTACCCTGAAAGATTATCAAAATTAGGGTTATTCACTTTAGAAAAAAGAGTCGAGATCTAATTGACTGAGGGGAGATCTAACAACTATGTATAAATATATCAGGGGTCAGTTCAGAGATCTCTCCCATCATCTATTTATCCCCAGGACTGTGACTGTGACGAGGGGACAACCTCTGCGTCTGGAGGAAAGAAGGTTTGTACACAAACATAGAAAAGTATTCTTTACGGTAAGAGCAGTGAGACTATGGAACTCTCTGCCTGAGGAGGTGGTGATGGTGAGTTCACTAAAAGAGTTCAAGAGGGGCCTGGATGTATTTCTGTAGTGTAAAAATATTACAGGCTATAGCTACTAGAGAGGGGTCGTTGATCCAGGGAGTTATTCTGATTGCCTTATTTGAGTCGGGGAGGAATTTTTTTCTCCTAATATGAGAAAAATTGGCTTCTACCTCATATTTTATTTATTTTTTGCCTTCCTCTGGATCAACTTGCAGGGTAACAGGCTGAACTGGATGTCTTTTTTCAGTCTTAGGCCTCTTTCACACGGCCTTTTTTTTTTCCGTTTTGCGGGCCGTTTTTTGCGGTCCGTATACGGTCCGTATACGGAACCATTGATTTCAATGGTTCCGCCCAAAAAACGGAATGTACTCCGTATGCATTCCGTTTCCGTATTTCCGTTTTTCCGTTCCGTTTTAACATAGAACATGTCCTATATTTGGCCGCAAATCACGTTCCGTGGCTCCATTAAAGTCTATGGGTCCGCAAAAAAACGGAATGCATTTGTCTTCCGTATCCGTTCCGTTTTTTGCGGATCAATCTATTGAAAATGTTATGCCCAGCCCAATTTTTTCTATGAAATTACTGTATACTGTATTTGCCATACGGAAAAACGGAACGGAAACGGAAACACAACGGAAACAAAAAACGGAACAACGGATCCGTTTAAAACGGACCGCAAAACACTGAAAAAGACATACTGTCGTGTGAAAGAGGCCTTAAACTATGTTAGTATGTGATGTTTGATTTAAGTGCTCAGGCACATAAACTTTTTTTTTTGTCCATATACAATCCACAATTTTTGCAGGACAGATGCGGACCCATTAACTTCAATGGGGTCACAAAAGATGAGGACAGAACACTGTGAGCTGTCCACATCTGTATGTCTGTTCCTTGGCACCCGCAAAAAGATAGAACAAGTCCTATTTTTGTCCGTATTACGGACAAGGACAGAACTGTTCTATTATTGGCTGGATATTCCATTTCACAAAATGCAGAAGACACACGGCCAATATCCATGTTTTGTGGATCTGCAATTTGCGAACCACAAAAACGGCTATGGCCAAGTGCAAGACCCCTTAAATGGCATTTATCAGGTAGACCCTTTTAATACAGTGCACTTACTAATGTACTATTCTTTTAGTAGTCTCCAATATCCCCTTGTATATACTATAACTTGTCTATTATGTTCTCCTATTCCCTTTTGTATTTTTGTCTCAGTGTTTTGTACACACTATGATTGCTAGCGTACATTTATACTTTATATGTTTTATTTTTGCACGGGTCTGCTGCCTTAAACTGCTTTACAGATGTCTTGACATTTCTAATAGTTCTTAGAACAAAATGGGCAAAGGGCCTGCATACTTTATTTATGTACACACTTAAAGAGATAATATATATAATGCCTAACATGATCACAAAGGGATGTACATGTAAGCCTGTAGGATTTTACATGATCCTTTGATTAAGCATGTGAGAGTGAAACATTTCATGGTCATGTGTGTATTCCTGTAGAGACTCTGGCAGCTGAGCAGAGGCCACAAATGCACCAGAGCTGATGTAATTGTGGATTATCTTGCTTAATTAAGCCTGGAGCTCTTTCTGTTTTGGCAGCAGAGATGTTCTGAATCTGGGAGGGAGATATAAGATATTCTGAGTGTCTTGGCATACTAAGAAGTGTGTCGAGATTCTGAGCTGTGGATAGAATGTAACATGAAAGCAAATACAATTGTTTTGTCAATTCTTCTAAGTAAACCATAAACAGAGCTCAAACAGCAGTGTATGCTTGACACGTGAAATAATTGAACATAGTCCTCAGATGCCAGGAGCAATTGAATCATTTCTCTGAATAATTAATTTCCCCTTTATATAAAAAAAAGGAAAAGAAAACAACAAATACCAAGATTGGCAAGATTGTAACAATTGTAGGGATATGTTCATGCTATGTTTTTCTTTTTCATCCGGATAGCAGCACATATTCCATGCCGAAATCAGCAAGAAATCCATATGAAATCTGCATCCCTTTGTTTTCAATGGGAACCTGTGTTGCCATTTAGGCCTCTTTCACACAAGCGATACAGATAGTGTCACAATCTGTTCAGGGAAAAATTGATGGTTTTGCACAGAAGTTCAATCAGTTTTTTTCTGCTTTGCGTTCAGTGTGTTTGTTTTTTCTGTCCGGGTTGTGTCCAGATTGCATGCGTTTTTCACACTCTTGAAGAAAACCTGAAGAATCTAAATCTCCTAGCAGCCATCAGTGAAAAACGCATTGCATCCGGATGCCTTCCATTTTTCATGCAAGACCCATTTACTTCTATGAAGCCAGGGCTGGGTGAAAAATGCACAATATAGAACATTCTGTGATGTTTCTTGAACACAGAGATGATGCATAATCTGTAAAGTAGATCTGTTACGAATAAGAATTTTTCGAAACGCGTCAACAGCCTACACCAGAGAGAATTTGAGTCCTGTATTGTCTGTGCACAATTGCTACAATAAAGATGGAGAACTTGACACTTCAAAAAAAGTGAGTGCTGGAGTCTGAATCTTTCTATTATTTCATAATGCATAATCCCTAGCAACCAATAGGAAAGTTGCCTACTCCTTAGTGTTGATCACGAATATTCTAATCGCTAATTTTTTATCGCAAATATATTACATTGATGATTTTCGCAATCAAGAAAATAATGACTGGAGATCACGAATTCTAAAATTTGCAAATTTATGGTGAATATTGGGCCAAAATTGTAGAAATATCACAAATTCGAATATTGCCTATGCCGCTCATCACTATGTGTGGAGTGAAAAGAAAATTATACATAGTTTTCAAAATTTTTATGAATAAAACTCTGAAAAGTGTGGCGTGCGTTTGTATTCAGCCCCCTGTACTCTGATACCCCTAAAAAAAATCCAGCTGTTCTGTGAAGGCCTCAGATGTTTGGTAGAGAACATAAGTGATCAAACAGGTCAGGGATAAAGTTATGCAAAAGCATAAAGCAGCGTTATGTTACAAAAAAATATCTCAAGCTCTGAACATCTCAGGAAGCACTGTTCAATCCATCATCTGAAAATGGAAGAAGTATGGCACAACTGCAAACCTAGACATGGCTGTCCACCTAAACTGACAGCCCAGGAAAGGAAAGCACTAATTACAGAAGCAGTCAAGAGGCCCATGGTCACTCTGGAGGAGCTGCCGAGATTCACAGGACAACTATTAGTCATGTACTACACAAATTTGGCGGGTATAGAAAAGTGGCAAGAAGAAACCCCTTTTGAAAGCAAGCCATAAGAAGTCCTGGAGCTAAATACAGGTCAATGGAGGAAAACCTGGTAGAGGCTGCAAAAGACTTGAGACTGGGCAGAGGACAACAACCATAAAACATACAGCCAGAGCTACAATGGAATGGTTTAGATCAAAGTATATTCATGAGTTAGAATAGCCCAGTTAAAGTCCAGATCTAAGAACTTTGTCCATCCTCCCCCAAAATCATCAGTGCTTTGTTTCTTCATTAGAAGGTCCCCAAAATGCTGTGGAAATAGGTTAAAAAAAAGTCATACTGTAAATAATTACTGCAGAAATTGCAAAAATAGTAAATAAGGCCTTATTCACATGTCCGGGATCACATCCATAACAAAGCGGTCAGTGTTTCATCCATGAAGATGTCCATGAAGGGTCCATTGTTGGGCAAGGTGTCCATTTTTTGCATTCCATGCATTCCATCCGTATTCCTGGTGCACTGCTAGCATGAAAAAGGGGATTAGTGAAAACCACTGACAAAATGCAGATGCCATCCTTGTTCTACAGTATTTATGGACCCGTAGACTTCAGAGGGCATGTTTCGTCCACATTACTGACCAATGTAGTGCACACTTTTGTTTTTTACACTTACCCATGCTCCGTAGAAAAACAAGGATGTGTGAATGAACACACATTAAGATCAATGAGAGATGATATGTGAATAAACCCTAAGGGAGGGTTTTTAGGTGCTGTATTCTCCACTATCCAAGCAAAGGTAGTCTTCTTACCTATATAGCAGATTTGTCACTAAAGGATAAGAGTCTTCTAAATGAAAGGCACTTGAGACAATATATACATTTTGTTAATATTCACAGTTTAAAATACCACTTTTTACGTTCCACAATGCCCTTGCTATTTGTCTCATCAATGCTTAATTCTTACTAGACAGGTTGTACCAAATAGCAGTGCTCCATAGATTTTTCTTCTGGATTTGATGGTAACTAGTGTTGAGCGAACCTGAACTGTAAAGTTCTGGTCCGTACCGAACTTTGCGAGTTCAGGTACCCGGACCGAACCCGAACTTTGCTGGAAAAGTTTGGTTTCGAGTTCGTTGTTCGGGCATTTAATAAAGCTTTTGAAAGGCTGCAGGGCAGCCAATAAGCAAGCTTTTAAGCTGTGGGAACTTATAAGCCATCACAGCTATGCCTAGTAATGGCATGGCTGTGATTGGCCGGTGCATCGTGTGACCCAGCCTCTATACAAGCTGGATCACGTGTAGCACCGCCCATCATCTCTGAGTAGGACAGGAAGCAGGCAGCTAAAGTGAGGGAGAGTGTTAGGAATCTGGCTATTTGTTTTGCGGGTGACCTATAATGATTTTTTGTGGGTGCAATATACCAGCTTTGCACCCCCGACACAGAAATATAATAATAAATCTGGCTGTCAATTCTGTGGGTGACCTATAGCGATTTTTTTTGCTTGTGAAATGCACCATCTTTGTACCCCTGACACAAAAATATAATAGCTAATCCGTCTGTTAGTTCGATGGGTGACATATTCCCGTTTTTGGTGTGAGGTACACATGCACTTTATGCGTGACAGGGAAATTAATATACGGTAGTTAATGTTATTGTGTAAAACTTAAGTAAATTAAAAAAATTCATTTAAAAAAGTATACATATTCGGTATCGCCGTGTACGTATCGACCTGCTATATAAAAATATCACATGACTTAACCCCTCAGGTGAACACCGTAAAAAAAAAAAAAAAAAAAAACGCTGGAAAAAAAAGCAATTTTTTGTCATCTTACATCACAAAAAGTGTAATAGCAAGCGATCAAAAAGTTATATGCACCCCAAAATAGTGCCATCTCATCCCGCAAAACAGACCCTACCTAAGATAATCGCCCAAAAACTGAAAAAACTATGGCTCTCATTCTTCCAATGAGCTTTCTCAATTCTGAGTGACTGTACAAGAATTCTCTGGGAATAAATATATAACTGAATCTACATCTGGTAATTATACCCAGCATGAAAAAACTATGGCTCTCAGACTATGGAGACACTAAAACATGATTTTTTTTGTTTAAAAAATGAAATCATTGTGTAAAACGTACATAAATAAAAAAAAAGTATACATATTAGGTATTGCCGCGTCTGTATCGACTGGCTCTATAAAAATATCACATGACCTAATCCCTCAGGTGAACACCGTAAAAAAAAAAAACGGTGTAAAAAAAGTCATTTTTTGTTATCTTACATCACAAAAAGTGTAATAGCAAGCGATCAAAAAGTCATACGCACCCCAAAATAGTGCCAATCAAACCGTCATCTCATCCCGCAAAAATCAAACCCTACCCAAGATAATCGCCCAAAAACTGAAAAAACTATGGATTTCAGACTATGGAGACACTAAAACATGATTTTTTTTTGTTTCATAAATTAAATCATTCTGTAAAACTTACATAAATAAAAAAAAAGTATACATATTAGGTATCGCCGTGTCCATATCGACCGGCTCTATGAAAATATCACATGACCTAACCCCTCAGGTGAACACCGTAAAAAAAAAAACGGTGTAAAAAAAGTCATTTTTTGTTATCTTACATCACAAAAGTGTAATAGCAAGCGATCAAAAAGTCATACGCACCCCAAAATAGTGCCAATCAAACCGTCATCTCATCCCGCAAAAATCAAACCCTACCCAAGATAATCGCCCAAAAACTGAAAAAACTATGGATTTCAGACTATGGAGACACTAAAACATGATTTTTTTTTGTTTCATAAATTAAAACATTCTGTAAAACTTACATAAATAAAAAAAAAAGTATACATATTAGGTATCGCCGTGTCCATATCGACCGGCTCTATGAAAATATCACATGACCTAAACCCTCAGGTGAAGACTGTAAAAAAAAAAAAACTGTGTAAAAAAAGCAATTTTTGGTCATCTTACATCACAAAAAGTGTAATAGCAAGCGATCAAAAAGTCATACGCACCCCAAAATAGTGCCAATCAAACCGTCATCTCATCCCGCAAAAATTATACCCTAACCAAGATAATCGCCTAAAAACTGAAAAAACTATGGCTCTCAGACTATGGAGACACTAAAACATGATAAATACCTAAAAACATGATAAATACCTCAGGATCTAACCTTTCAGATGAATGTTGCCAAAACAGCTATTTTTTGTTACCTTGCCTCATAAAAAGTGTAATATAGAGCAACCAAAAATCATATGTACCCTAAACTAGTACCAACAAAACTTCCACCCTATCCCGTAGTTTCTAAAATGTGGTCACTTTTTTGGAGTTTCTACTCTAGGGATGCATCAGGGGGGCTTCAAATGGGACATGGTGTCAAAATCTGCCTTCCAAAAACCATATGGCATTCCTTTCCGTCTGCGCCCTGCTGTGTGCCCGTACAGCAGTTTACGACCACATATGGGGTGTTTCTGTAAACGACAGAATCAGGGCCATAAATATTGAGTTTTGTTTGGCTGTTAACCCTTGCTTTGTAACTGGAAAAAAAAAATATTAAACTGGAAAATCTACCAAAAAAGTAAATTTTTGAAATTGTATCTCTATTTTCCATTAATTCTTGTGGAACACCTAAAGGGTTAACAACGTTTGTAAAATCAGTTTTGAATACCTTGAGGGGTGTAGTTTCTAGAATGGGGTCATTTTTGGGTGGTTTCTGTCATGGTTTGACTCTCTCTATGACAATGGCCACACCCATCTGCCTCCCAGCCAAGCTCTTGAACTAATCTCTGCTTACCTCATTTGCATAGCCAATCAGAGGGGGTTTTACAATTTACCAATTGAAAGAGGTGTTCCAACTGTCATTATAAATATATGTGATGCATTCAATAAAGATTTTGTCGTTTGAGGCCGGATTATCAACGGCGGAACCAGCAGATGTTGTGGTCACATCAGGGAGTGCCATGAGAGCAGAATAGAGGGGGCTCGTTACAGTTTCTATTATGTAAGCCTCACAAAGTGACTTCAGACCTGAATTGGTCCTTAAAAAACTTGGTTTTTGAAAATTTCTGACGAATTTCAAGATTTACTTCTAAATTCTAAGCCTTGTAACGTCCCCCAAAAATAAAATGTCATTCCCAAAATGATCCAAACATGAAGACGACATATGGGGAATGTAAAGTAATAACTACTTTTTTAGGTATTTCTATGTATTATAGAAGTAGAGAAATTGAAACTTGGAAATGTGCAAATTTTCAGAATGGCCTGGATTAGTCAAAGCGTTTTAAAGTTATCACCACTTAAAGTGACATTGGTCAGATTTGCAAAAAATGGCCTCGTCCTTAAGGTGAAAATGAGCCCGGTCCCTAAGGGGTTAAGTTGCTTGTCAAGCAACTTAAGCAGGGAGGAATCATGACTTCAGATGGAAAAAAATGATGAATATTCTAAAAAACTAATATTCGATATAGTGCTATATATTTGTTTTTTTTAGAATATTCGTAATTTTTTTCCATCTGAAGTGAACAGTGTGAGCAGTCTATAGTGCTATATATTCCTTTTTGACCCACGCCTGTGTTGATCGTGTACTATTCGCATATTACGTGATCATTACATTGACGATTTTTCGAGTAAAAAAACCCCCGAATATTCTAAAAAACGAATATATAGCACTATATTCGATATAGTGCTATATGTTCGTTTTTTAGAATATTCGTCATTTTTTTCCTTCTGAAGTCATGATTCCTCCCTGCTTAAAGAGGACCTTTCATTACGATAAAAAATCTAAACTAAGTATGCTGACATGGAGAGCGGCGCCCAGGGATCTCCCTGCACTTACTATTATCCTTGGGCGCCGCTCTGTTCTCCCGGTATAGGTTCCAGTGTCTTCAGATTTTCGGCTCAACCGGGAGGAGCCTGCTCTTGTTCTCCTGGGCGTCTCCTTCTCCCAGGCTGTAGCGCTGGCCAATCGCAGCGCTCAGCTCATAGCCTGAGAAGGAGACGCCCAGGAAAACAAGAGCAGGCTCCTCCCAGTTGAGCCGAAAATCTGAAGATATCGGAGCCTATACCGGGAGAACAGAGCGGCGCCCAGGGATAATAGTAAGTGCAGGAAGATTCCTGGGCGCCGCTCTCCATGTCAGCATACCTGTACTTAGTTTAGATTTTTTATTGTAATGAAAGGTCCTCTTTAAGTTGCTTGATAAGCAACTTAAGCAGGGAGGAATCATACCTTCAGATGGAAAAAAAATTATGAATATTCTAAAAAACAAATATATAGCACTATATTCAATATAATGCTATATATTCCTTTTTGAACCACACCTGTATTGATCGCATAATATTCCCATATTACGTGATCATTACATTGCCGGTTTTTCGAGTAAAAAAAATAGTAGAATATAACGAATATTCTAATTCAAGAATGTTCGATGAATATTCTACAAAATATTTGCTAAATATTGCGAATTCGAACATGACCCCTGCCGCTCATCACTAGTGGTGAGGTGGCAGCAGCATCAGGAAGTACCTGCTGACGATGGTGGGTGTAAGAAGGAGTGCTTGGCATAAGATGTGTGGCATCAGGGAAGTGGCGGCATCAGAATAGTAGGCAGGTAGCCAGAAGAAACCGGTCTCTTTTGCAAAGTGTTGGTGTGGCACCATGGATGATCTAGTCTGATGCATCAGGCATTGATGTTTGAAAATCCTTGCTGATCCATGCCTGATTCATCTTGACAAAGATCACTCTCTCCACATTTTTTGGTGGACAGGCATGTTCTCCTTGGGGTAACTATGGCCCCGCCGCACTAAACACCCACTCTGATGCCACACTACTGGCCGGGCAGGACAGCTTTTCCAGGGCAAGCGCGGTCACAAATCCAGTTTGGCTGCCCAGTAGTCCAGTGGATCTTCAATGTTGAGTGGCAGGATGCTGTTCAAGTATGCCACCACCTTCTGGTTCAGGTTCTGCTCCAGGTCTAGCTGTTGGTGAGTAGTTTCTTCACTAGGCGGGTGAAGAAAGCTGCTCATCAGCGACTCTAGACTCAAGTTGCTGCTGATGGAGCTGGTACTGTTCCTACCCTCCCCCCACCCCAACACAGCAGCCATGGCAGTGGAAAGTAAGCACTGAGGGCCCCCCAGTCACACCTACAATAGGATGGGCGATGGCGCACATAGGCAGAGGCCAACTGACTACATAGGATGTTTCTATAGTAGTTCAGTTTGTCCTCCCTCTCAGCTGGTGTAAACAAGGCCCCTATTTTGGACCAGTAGCGAGGGTCCAACAAGGTGGAGAGCCAGAAGTCATCGCTCTGCCGAATGGTGGCAATTCAGCTATCACTACACAAGCAAGTGAGCATGAAGCGGGCCATTTGCACAAGTGACCCTGAGGGACTCCCTGCCTCCATCTGCACTGCATACTGTCACGGTGTGCCTGGTTCCTCTGTCTCGTCTTCCTCATCTCCCTCTTGCTCCTCTGGCTGCTCCTGCTTCTCCTCTCCTGTGCAGAAAAACCACCCATTTCGCTATACATTGCTTGTGCTCCAATGTCCACCTCGTCCTCCAGTTCAGCCCCCACAGGGCTAATTTGGCCGTGAGATGTATGTGCCACGTCTCCGGTCCCCTGACCAGCCAGATTTACCAGCATCTGTTACAGGATCTAAAGCAGTGAAATGACGTTGTTCATCTCGTAGTCCTGGTGACTGACAAATAACGTGGCATCCTCAAAGGGCCTCAGCAAACAGCAGCTGTCACGCATAAGCTGCCACTGGGTAACATCGAAGTTAGACAGGGGAGTACCTCTGTCTGCTGTATCATCAAGAAATCTTTATGGCTTTTCTCTGTTTGTATAGTCAGTCCAACATATGGAGGGTGGAATTCCAACAGGTGGAAACGTCACATATCAGCCTATGTTGGGGGATGCCGTTATGCTGCTGCAGCTCAAGGAGGGTGTGCTTAGCAGTGGACAAGTGGCTGAAGTCCATGCAAAGTTTCCTGGCCATGGAATACTTCAGGAACTGCTTGACTAGCAGATTGAACACATGCGCAATGCAGGGCGCATGGCTCAGCCCTCCTTGACGCAGCGCCGACACCATGTTCTTCCCGTTGTCGGTCACCATGGTTCCGATTTTGAGTTGTCGTGGAGAAATCCAGGAATTAATTTCTTGAGAACTTCCTTCCTGTGTGACTCCATTCGCCCAGGCAAACGAGGTGCGTAAAGGACATATATTGTCCTTGCCTGTAGTTACAGATCCACACGTCGGCGCTGCCGTGCACTTTGGCAGACACCGACAGGCTTAAGGACTGGCCCACCTTCTGTTCTACATACGTGTGCAGGGCTGGTACTGCCTTTTTGGCAAAGAAATGATGGCTTGGGACTCCCCACCTCGGCTCGGCACAAGCCATCAGTTCTCTGAAAAGTGCAGAGTCCACCACTTGGAAACGGAGGGACTGCAGCACCAGCAACTTGTCCAGGAGCACATTCAGCTTCTGTGCCGTTGGAGGAGTGCACCCATACTGTTGTCTCTTGGCAATCGCTTCGGTGATCGACTGCTGACAATATGACTGACAAGGCGTAGGAGGAGGAGCAGGAGCATCAGGACCAGCAGATGATGGGAAGAACAGACAGCTCCCTTCGGCTGAGGTGGTGGAGCCTTGACTGCCTGAAATAGGGTGCGTGCCACTGGGTGATGCAACGGCAGGCTGGACCACCACATCAGAGCCACGCTTCTCCCAGGCCACTTTATGGTGACGCTGCATATGTTGAAACCCTGCACTACTACTTTCTGGGCATGTACGCTCCTGAAAAGAAGGTGGTCTACCCCAAGCACGTTTGGCTCCCAACCTCCCACTGCTGCCACGCTGCTGACTCCCGGCCATGCTACCGACTTGTTGGCTCCGCCACTGACTCATGCGCAAGCTGTCGCCCTCTTCTTCTGATGATGATGAAGCCCCATTATCAATTGTGATCTGCTACATCATCATCGAGCACTGTCTGCATGTCACTGATGTCTTCCTTAACGGTCTCTGAGCCAGGAGCCTGACCGCTCGCAACACAAGCTCCCACACCACTCTCCTCATCACTACTTGACCGCCTACCAGAGGAAGCGGCTGATGTCTCCTCCACATCTTGGCTGGCCAGTAGCTGCTGACTGTCCTCTAGTAGCTCTTCCTCACTGTAAAGAGCTGAGCCCACAGCATATAATTCCCACTCTCTTCCATCTGTTCCCTCCAAGACCCAGATGCTGCCAACACCCTATATAACACCACAATAAGTACAGCTCTGGACACTGTTGCCTTCCTCACACACAACAAAACCCGAAAAATCAACAGACAACCCTGGCACACCAACCTGACCAAAAAACTCAGATAAGCTTCCAGGGCTGCTGAATGTCGATGGAATAAATCCCATTCTAAAGATCAATTCACTGCATACAAGCAATCCCTCCTCATATTCAAATCCTCACTCGCTGATGCAAAACAGGCCTACTTCTCATCCCTCATATCTTCCCTGTCCCACAGCGCTAAACAACTTTTTAAGACTTTTAACTCCCTTCTCCGTCTCCCAGCGCCCCCACCCTCTCCTCTCATCTCAGCTGAGGACTTTGCCACATACTTCAAACAAAAGATAGTTAACATCAGAGAAATCTTCAGTACACAGTCCCCACAGACCCTCTTTACAACTGCTCGGTCCTCTCCTCCGAAAACCCACTTCTCCACCATTACAGAAGAAAAACTCTCCACTCTACTCTCGAGATCACATCTCATCACCTGTGCACTTGACCCAATCCATCCCACCTCATCCCTAACCTCACCACAGTGTTTATCCCAGCTCTAACTCATCTCTTCAACCTATTAGTAACCTCTGGTGTCTTCCCCTCTGCTTTTAAACATGCTATCATTACACCCATCCTGAAAAAGTCTTCACTTGACCCATCTTCTTTGTCCAGTTATCGCCCCATATCACTTCTTTCGTATGCCTCAAAGCTACTTAAACAACATGTCCATTTAGAACTGTCCGCTCACCTCTTCTCCTGCTCCCTCTTTGACCGGCTACAATCTGGCTTCCGACCACACCACTTGACTGAGACTGCCCTTACCAAAGTCACCAATGACCTACTAACAGCCAAAACCAAAAAACATTACTCTGTCCTCCTTCTCCTCGACCTGTCCTCTGCGTTTGACACTGTCGACCACTCCCTTCTGTTGCAAACTCTCTCATCTCTTGGCATCACTGACCTGGCCCTCTCCTGGATCACATCATACCTCACAGACCAGACGTTTAGCGTCTCCCACTCCTGGACCACCTCCTCGTCTCATTCCCTCTTTGTTGCTGTCCCACAAGGCTCTGTCCTAGGACCTCTGCTCTTCTCTATTTACACTTTTGGCCTGGGACATCTGAAAGAGTCCCATGGCTTTCAGTATCACTCTTATGCTGACGACACACAAATCTACCTCTCTGGTCCAGACATCATCACCTTATTATCCAGAATCCCACAATGTCTATCTTCTATATCATCCTTCTTCTCCTCTCGCTTTCTAAAACTTAACATGGATAAAACAGAATTCATCATCTTTCCCCCATCTTGCTCAACCCCCCCAACAGACCTATCTATCACGATCAATGGCTGCACACTCTCCCTGGTCAACCAAGTCCGCTGCCTTGGAGTGACCTTGGATTCTGCCCTCTCCTTCCAACTGCGCATCCAAGCCCTTTCCACCACCTGCCGCCTCCAACTCAAAAACATCTCCTGCACCCGCGCTTTCCTTATCTTTGAATCTGCAAAAAATGCTTGTACATGTCCTCATCATCTCCCTCTTACACTACTGCAATATTCTCCTCTGTGGCCTTCCATCTAGCACTCTCGCACCCCTCCAATCTTTCCTCAACTCTGCTGCCCAACTGATCCACCTCTCACCCTGTTACTCCTCTGCCTCTCTCCTCTGCCAATCCCTTCACTGGCTTCCCATTGCCCAGCGAATTCAGTTCAAAATACTAACAAATACATACAAAACCGTCCACAACCTGTCCCCTCCCTACATCTCTGAGCTTCTTTCCCGATACATCCCCACACGCAATCTCCGATCCTCACAAGACCTCCTTCTCTCCTCTCCTCTTATCACCTCTTCCCACAATCGCTTTGAAGATTTCTACCCTGCATCCCTCACACTCTGGAACTCGCTACGTCAACATATCAGACTCTCAATTACAGTGGAATCATTCAAGCCTACAACAGTGACCCTGCTGCCTCTACACCGCCATAACCAACTTCACCCACACCTACTGTGTCCTTCTCCCATACCATGTAGATTGTAAGCCCTCCCGGGAAGGGCCCTCTCTCCTTTTGTACCAGTTTGTGCTTAGTGCAATTGTCTGTATTATGTATGTATACGGCATTTCATATACACAGAGCTATGGAATGAATGGTGCTTTAATAATAAATAATAATAATAATGATATAATACGTGTCAGGCTGAGGGAACAGAAAAGGACAGAGACAGGTTGAGGACAGGTGAGGGCACAGGGCCTGCTCCCGGGCCATGCCAGCTAAGGGTTGTGTCTGATGAACGCACCGACTCTAATTTCGCTTGGGACGAAGTGGATGACCGAGTCAACCATTTAAGAACCTCTGGGATGCTGGTCAAGACACTACTGCTAGATGACATCGGGAGTTCAGACCTCTTGCTACGACTTCTACAGCCATGCCCACTTACTTTGATGTGACCTGTGCCTGTGCAAGAAACATTTAGGCCTCTGCCATTCCCCTGTGCAGGGCCTGTCACTTCTCTGTTTGGCATACTGTTAGATCAAATAAAAAAATAGAAAATTAATACACCCCAAAAAAAGGCTTTAAAACATATAACTGCACCGCTGAAGGGCAAATAATATATTTTTTCCCACCAATACACCAAAAAAAAGGCTTTAGAAGATATAACTGCATCGCTGAACGGCTAATAACACCTTTTTCCCACTAATACACCCCAAAAAAGGCTGTAATTTTGTAACTTCACCGCACAAAGGCTAATAAGCACTTTTTCCCACTAATACACCCGAAAAAAAACTTCAGAACATATAACTGCACCGCTGAACGGCAAACAAGCCCTCTTTTTTTCCACTAATACACTCCAAAAAAGGCTTTAGAACATATAATTGCACTGCTGAACGGCTAATTCCACTTTTTTTCCCACTAATACACGTCAAAAAAATCTGTAATTTTGTCACTTCACCGCACAATGGCTAACAAGTAGTGTTGATCGAGCACCAAAAGTGCTCAGGTGCTCAAGTAGAACACTTTACGATGCTCGGGTGCTCTACAAAGCACCCGAGCACAATGGAAGTCAATGGGAGAAACCGAGCATCCCCTGCTCTGAAGAGGGGAGGGTGTCGGGTCCCACTGAGGTCTATGCAGAAGATCGCTGTAATCGCTGTACAGTGAGGGAATCCCCCAGTGTGAGTCCGTGGCTTAGGAGTCCCTGCTCTGACTCCATATATAGCTATATCCATATAGGGAGTCAGTGCTTGGTGACACCCAGTGTATTTAAATCTAATTTAGCCTCTATTTTTGAAAAGTTTCTGCCAGGATTTGAACTCACAACCTTCTACATGAGAGGCAAGGACTTTAACCATGCAGCATTAAAGCTGAATGATAAATTCTGCAGTTTGTCATGTAGTAAGTATTCCTATACAGCAGAAGTATCATTTCATATTTCAGTGCAGGTTAACATGTAGCTGTATAGCGTAGTGGTTAAAGTTCTTGGCTCTAATGTAGAAGATTGTGAGTTCAAATCCCAGCTGAAACATTTCAGAAATAGAGGCTAAATGAAATTTATATATTTTATATATTTTTTTGTAATTGTAAAAAATGTATGGCACAAAATAAATGTGTAATTAATAATATATATATATATATATATATATATATATATATATAGAGAGAGAGACGGAAGAAGTCGGACTGTACTCCAAAATGATAGTGAAATAAACAATTTATTCACCCATAATATGGCAAACTTGCGACGTTTCGGCTCACAAGAGCCTTCCTCAAGCTCTTAGGCTTGAGGAAGGCTCTTGTGAGCCGAAACGTCGCAAGTTTGCCATATTATGGGTGAATAAATTGTTTATTTCACTATCATTTTGGAGTGCAGTCCGACTTCTTCCGTCTCTACAATACTTGGGGTACTGCCGCTGCCCCGTGCTGGACCTTGCACCCACACCCTGGCTGGTGCTCCCGCTGGATTTTCTCCTTTTTCTATATATATATATATAAAATCATACTTCTGATATATATGAATACATAATATGTGGGAAACTACTACTGATGTTTTTAGCCATAATATCTTTACATATAGTATAATATATTATATATTCTAAATATATAATAATATATGTAAATATATTATAGCTAAAAACCTATATATATACAGGGGCGGACTGACAACTCATGGGGCCCCCTGGCAATAGGAGATTATGGGGCCCCTGTGTCCCTGCCCACCCTCAAGCCACACCCACACACAACCCATCCCACATAGAGGCAGGGACAGGGAGATAGCAGATAGCAGTGGCTGTGAAGGGAAAAGTTCCAGAGCACAAAATGACAGCCCTAGAGCCTTTCTGCTGCCTGACCAACCGTATGCTGCCACAGGGCCAGCCCAGCCTGCAGAATATCAGAGAGGCCTGGGGTCCACATTATAGCACCAATACATTTACATTTATTTATTATAAAAAAGCATCATACATAACTAAAAAACAACATTTTTTACTGTCCCTTTAACTCCTTAAGGACCAGGCCATTTTTTGCTAATCTGACCAGTGTCACTTTATGTGGTGATAACTTTAAAACAACGCAAAATTTAGAAGCAAATCTTGAAATTTTTCAGAAATTTTCAAAAACCTAATTTTTAAGGACCAGTTCAGGTCTGAAGTCACTTTGTGAGGCTTACATAATAGAAACCACCCAAAAATGACCCCAACTACACCCCTCAATGTATTAAAAACAGATTTTTACAAACGTTGTTAACCCTTTGGGTGTTCCACCAGAATTAATGGAAAATAGAGATACAATTTCAAAATTTCACTTTTTTGGCAGATTATCCATTTTAATAATTTTTTTCCAGTTACAAAGCAAGGGTTAACAGCCAAACAAAACTCAATATTTATGGCTCTGATTCTGTAGTTTACAGAAACACCCTATATGTGGTCGTAAACTGCTGTACGGGCACACGGCAGGGCAGATTTTGCAGGACTGTTTTTTTGACACCATGTCCCATTTGAAGCCCCCCTGATGCACCCCTAGAGTAGAAACTCCAAAAAAGTAACCCCATTTTAGAAACTACGGGATAGGGTGGCAGTTTTGTTGGTACTAGTTTAGGGTACATATGATTTTTGGTTGCTCCATATTACACTTTTTGTGAGGCAAGGTATCAAGAAATTGCTGTTTTGGCACCGTTTTTATTTTTTGTTATTTACAACATTCATCTGACAGGTTAGATCATGTGGTATTTTTATAGACCAGGTTGTCACGGACGCGGCAATACCTAATATGTATACTTTTTTTTTATTTATGTAAGTTTTACACAATGATTTCATTTTTGAAACAAAAAAAATCATGTTTTAGTGTTTCCATAGTCTGAGAGCCATAGTTTTTTCAGTTTTTGGGCGATTATCTTAGGTAGGGTCTCATTTTTTGCGGGATGAGATGACGGTTTGATTGGCACTATTTTGGGGTGCATATGACTTTTTGATCGCTTGCTATTACACTTTTTGTGATGTAAGGTGACAAAAAAATGCTTTATTTAGCACAGTTTTTATTTTTTACGGTATTCATCGGAGGGGTTAGGTCATGTGATATTTTTATAGAGCCGGTCGATACGGACACGGCGATACCTAATATGTATACTTTTTATTTATTTATTTATGTAAGTTTTACACAATAACAGCTTTTTTAAAACAGAAAAAATGATGTTTTAGTGTCTCCATATTCTGAGCCATATTTTTTTTATTTTTTTGGGAGATTGTCTCAGGTAGGGGCTCATTTTTTGCGGGATGAGGTTATGGTTAGATTGGTACTATTTTGGTGGGCATACGCCTTTTTGATCGCTTACTGTTGTACTTTTTGTGATGTAAGGTGACAAAAAAATGGTTTATTTAGCACAATTCTTATTTTTTTACGGTATTCATCGGAGGGGTTAGGTCATGTGATATTTTTATAGAGCCGGTCGATACGGACACGGCGATACCTAAACTTCTGTATTGGAATGCATTGGCTGTATGAGTAATACAATGTGTATTACTCATACAGCTTCCTGCCTGTGAGATCCAGGGGGCTGGATCTCACAGTCTCGTCACTGAAAGGCAGCGCCGATGCCGAAGGAAGGCATCGCGCTGCCTTCCATGCCATCGGGTCCCCCCCTACAGCCGCATGGAGACCCAATGGCACCGCCGCCCGCCGCCGCAACCTACAGTAAAATCCGCAAACCACAGGTCTGAATTGACATCTCCCACACGGGAAGGTCATGGGAGCCCCCGCACATTGACCCAAGGTGCCTGCTCAATGATTTGAGCAGGCACCTTGTTCCGATCACCCCCCGCCGGCGGTGATCGGAAATACACATCACGTACCGGTACGTCATGTGTCCTTAAGTACCGGGACATCATGCCATATTGGTACGTCATTTTTCCGTAAGAAGTTAAGCAAAAGCCAGAATATAATAACAGACACGGGGGGCGTGGCCTGCTGCAGACCGTGGAGGACGTCTCCTAGCACAGCTCCGGCTACCAGAATAGAATCCCCTTCCATCCAGCTCATAATTTCTCACAACAGACCCTAAAAGCCTAACAACTAAACCCACCATATTGCCCGCATCAAAACGAGCCCATCCAGAGGTGTCTGGATAGCCGGAGACCTGAGTTCCACCTGAGGCGTAGCTGACCGATCGGATCCCCGAACTCAATTTCCAGTTGCGATACCAACGTGCGGACACACCAGCCCCAGAAGAACTCCGACACCCCTTAAGCCACTGTTCAACCCGCACCAAAAAAGAGACTCGAGTTCTGCCCAAAGCCTAGCTGATAGAGTGGATCCCTGGCCTCAACTTCCGACCACGGCACAGTCTGGGTGCTGATGTGCAGTCACATCAGCACTAGAAAACCTCCGACACCCAACATCTCACCCACTCTGGCATGGGAGGAATCACCAGATGACAGGAGACCCTTAAACTAGTCTCGTTTAACACCAGAGGACTAAACTCGGCTGTTAAGCGAAGCCAAATCCTACAAAAATAAAATAAAAAGCGAGCAGACGTTCTCTTCCTTCAGGAGACTAATTTGTTAAAAAACAAGACCCCTACTTTCCATAAACTTTATTTTGATAGATGGTTTCACTCACATACCCCTACCAAAAACTCCAAGGGAGTGGCCATTGCAATCTCCGAACATACCTCCTTCAAACTCATTGACTCACACAGATTTAGATGGTAGGGTAATTATCATCACAGGAATACTGAATGTCCCGTTGGTCACATTAGCCAACTTTTTTGCGCCTAACACATAACAAACCCCCTGGATTCACAACACCTTATCATTGCTAAATGGCATCAACATAGGAGAACTAGTGGTCGGGGGAGATTTTAACGTGGCCCTAGACCCCCTTCTTGATACCTCCTCTGGGAAATCCTCTCTTTCATAGAAAGCTCTAAGACATATAAAAAAAATCACTACAACTCTTCTCATTAAAAGACGCCTGGTGCTTTGTTCACCCTTCCGACAAAGATTATACCCTTTATTCAGCCCCACATAACTCTTATCACAGGATAGATTATTTCTTTTTACAACAGACATCCCTCCATAAAATCCAATCCTCAGTCATTGGCTTAAGCATTCATTAGATCATTTCCCATTGGAACTGGTAATGACCATATCTGACCACGCTCCTGCTAAACCACCTTGGCACCTAAATGAGACCTTGTTATCCATCTCCTCGATCCATTCCAAAATTCTAGATCAATTAGATCTTTATTTTAAACAAAACTTACACAGGAGTCTCCATACCAATGCTATGGGAGGCACATAAAGCCACGATTAGGGGAGAATTTACAGAGAGATCTACAAATACAAAGCTTACAATCAGAGATCAGTAAACTTGAAAAACTACATAAACAGTCATTGGCAGATGCACACCTTCATCAACTCACCAACATACGTCTCCAGTAGAGTTGAGCGAACACCTGGATGTTCGCGTTCGAGAAGTTCGGCCGAACTTCCCGGAAATGTTCGAATTTGGGATCCGAACTTGACCCGAACTTCGCCCTGAACCCGAACCCCATTGAAGTCAATGGGGACCCGAACTTTTCGGCACTAAAAAGGCTGTAAAACAGCCCAGGAAAGGGCTAGAGGGCTGCAAAAGGCATGTAGGTAAATCCCCTGCAAACAAATGTGGATAGGGAAATGAATAAAAATAAAA
This sequence comes from Bufo bufo, assembly GCF_905171765.1. Taxonomy (NCBI): domain Eukaryota; kingdom Metazoa; phylum Chordata; class Amphibia; order Anura; family Bufonidae; genus Bufo; species Bufo bufo. The sequence goes on along the minus strand of NC_053390.1, from coordinate 760,899,966 downwards.
ATAAAATAAATAAAAATTAACCAATATCAATTGGAGAGAGGTCCCATAGCAGAGAATCAGGCTTCATGTCAAAGCAGAGAATCAGGCTTCATGTCACCCACCACTGGAAAAGGCCATTGTCAGATATTTTTAGGCCCCGGCACCCAGACAGAGGAGAGAGGTCCCATAGCAGATATTCAGGCTTCATGTCATAGCAGAGAATCATGCTTCATGTCACCCACCACTGGAACAGGCCATTGTCAGATATTTTTAGGCCCCGACACTCAGACAGAGGAGAGACGTCCCATAGCAGAGATTCAGGCTTCATGTCATAGCAGAGAATCAGGCTTCATGTCACCCAACACTGGAACAGGCCACTGTCAGATATGTTTAGGCCCCGGCACCCAGACAGAGGAGAGAGGTCCCATAGCAGAAAATCAGGCTTCATGTCATAGCAGAGAATCATGCTTCATGTCACCCAACACTGGAACAGGCCACTGTCAGATATGTTTAGGCCCCGGCACCCAGACAGAGGAGAGAGGTCCCATAGCAGAGAATCAGGTTTCATGTCATAGCAGAGAATCATGCTTCATGTCACCCAACACTGGAACAGGCCACTGTCAGATATTTTTAGCCCCGTCACCCAGACAGAGGATAGAGGTCCCATTGCAGAGAATCAGGCTTCATGTCACCCACCACTGTAACAGGCCACTGTCAGATATTTAGGCCCCGGCACCCAGACAGAGGAGAGAGGTCCCATTGCAGAGAATCAGGCTTCATGTCACCCACCACTGGAACAGGCCACTGTCAGATATTTAGGCCCCGGCACCCAGACGGAGGAGAGGTTCTTTCAACTTTGGGTTGCCCCGCAATATAATGGTAAAATAGAAAAAAGAGGATTGAATGAAGTGCCCTGGATTACAAGAATATATTGTTAAGGGGATGTAGTTATAAAAGTCTAATCTGCCCAAGGGATGGACAGGTCCTGTGGGATCCATGCCTGGTTTATTTTTATGAACGTCAATTTGTCCACATTGGCTGTGGACAGGGGGCTGCGTTTGTCTGTAATGACGCCCCCTGCCGTGCTGAATACACGTTCAGACAAAACGCTGGCCGCCGGGCAGGCCAGCACCTCCAAGGCACAAAAGGCTAGCTCTGGCCACGTGGACAATTTGGAGACCCAGAAGTTGAATGGGGCCGAACCATCAGTCAGTACGTGGAGGGGTGTGCACTCATACTGTTCCACCATGTTAGTGAAATGCTGCCTGCTGCTAACACGTTCAGTATCAGGTGGTGGTGCAGTTAGCTGTGGCGTGGTGACAAAACTTTTCCACATCTCTGCCATGCTAACCCTGCCCTCAGAGGAGCTGGCCGTGACACAGCTGCGTTGGCGACCTCTTGCTCCTCCTCTGCCTTCGCCTTGGGCTTCCACTTGTTCCCCTGTGACTTTTGGGAATGCTGTCAGTAGCGCGTCTACCAACGTGCGCTTGTACTTGCGCATCTTCCTATCACGCTCCAGTGCAGGAAGTAAGGTGGGCACATTGTCTTTGTACCGGGGATCCATCAGGGTGGCAGGCACTGCAGCATGTAGTCGCTCATGTGTGCCAGGCTGCCCAGAGGTAAGGACAAGCTGTCCTCTGTGGGAGGCGTATCGTCATCGTCCTGCGTTTCACCCCAGCCACGCACCAGTGATGGGCCCGAGCTGCATTGGGTGCCACCCCGCTGTGAACATGCTTCATTCTCATCCTCCTCCACCTCCTCCTCATCCTCGTCCTCCAGTAGTGGGCCCTGTCTGGCCACATTTGTACCTGGCCTCTGCTGTTGCAAAAAAACTCCCTCTGAGTCACTTCTAAGAGACTGGCCTGAAAGTGCTAAAAATAACCCCTCTTCCTCCTCCTCCTCCTGGGCCACCTCCTCTTCCATCATCGCCCTAAGTGTTTTCTCAAGGAGACATAGAAGTGGTATTGTAACGCTGATAACGGCGTCATCGCCACTGGCCATGTTGGTGGAGTACTTGAAACAGCGTAACAGTGCACACAGGTCTCGCATGGAGGCCCAGTCATTGGTGGTGAAGTGGTGCTGTTCCGCAGTGCGACTGACCCGTGCGTGCTGCAGCTGAAACTCCACTATGGCCTGCTGCTGCTCGCACAGAATGTTGCCCTGCGATCCTTGCCGGCAGAAGGACGTGCGCCAAACAGCTCTCCGCCTGGGGCCCAGCCGCCACTACATTTACCCAGTGTGCAGTTAGGGAGATATAGCGTCCCTGTCCGTGCTTACTGGTCCACGTATCTGTGGTTAGGTGGACCTTGCCACAGATGGCGTTCCGCAGTGCACACTTGATTTTATCGGAAACTTGGTTGTGCAGGGAAGGCACGGCTCTCTTGGAGAAGTAGTGGCGGCTGGGAACAACATACTGTGGGACAGCAAGCGACATGAGCTGTTTGAAGCTGTCTGTGTCCACCAGCCTGAATGACAGCATTTCATAGGCCAGTAGTTTAGAAATGCTGGCATTCAGGGACAGGGATCGAGGGTGGCTAGGTGGGAATTTACGCTTTCTCTCAAATGTTTGTGAGATGGAGAGCTGAACGCTGCCGTGTGACATGGTTGAGATGCTTGGTGATAGAGGTGTTGGTGGTACATCATCTGTTTGCTGTGCGGCAGGTACCAACGTTCCTCCAGAGGCAGAGGAAGAGGCCGAGGCAGCAGCAGAAGAGGTAACAGGGGGAGCCTGAGTGAGTTCCTTGTTTTTAAGGTGTTTACTCCACTGCAGTTCATGCTTTGCATGCAGGTGCCTGGTCATGCAGGTTGTGCTAAGGTTCAGAACGTTAATGCCTCGCCTCAGGCCCTGATGGCACAGCGTGCAAACCACTCGGGTCTTGTCGTCAGCACATTGTTTGAAGAACTCCTTGAAGCTGCATTTGGGGTGCTCGGTCCCAGATGGCGGTAGCCAGTAGCAGGCAGACTCTCTTGGCGGCGGGTGTTCTGCTTTTGCCCATTGCTCCCTCTTTTGCTACGCTGTTGGCTCGGTCTCACCACTGCCTCTTCCTCCGAACTCTGAAAGTCAGTGGCACGACCTTCATTCCATGTGGGGTCTAGGACCTCATCGTCCCCTGCATCGTCTTCCACCCAGTCTTCCTCCCTGACCTCCTGTTCAGTCTGCACACTGCAGAAAGACGCAGCAGTTGGCACCTGTGTTTCATCATCATCAGAGACGTGCTAAGGTGGTATTCCCATGTCCTCATCATCAGGAAACATAAGTGGTTGTGCGTCAGTGCATTCTATGTCTTCCACCGCTGGGGAAGGGTTAGGTGGATGCCCTTGGGAAACCCTGCCAGCAGTCTTCAAACAGCATAAGAGACTGCTGCATAACTTGAGGCTCAGACAGTTTCCCTGATATGCATGGGGGTGATGTGACAGACTGATGGGCTTGGTTTTCAGGCGCCATCTGTGCGCTTTCTGCAGAAGACTGGGTGGGAGATAATGTGAACGTGCTGGATGCACTGTCGGCCACCCAATTGACTAATGCCTGTACCTGCTCAGGGCTTACCATCCTTAGAACGGCATTGGGCCCCACCAAATATCGCTGCAAATTCTGGCGTCTACTGGGACCTGAGGTAGTTGGTACACTAGGACGTGTGGCTGTGGCAGAACGGCCACGTCCTCTCCCAGCACCAGAGGGTCCACTAACACCACCACGACCATGTCCGCGTCCCTTACTAGATGTTTTCCTCATTGTTAACGTTCAGCACAATAAGAAAAAAAATATTTGGCCCAATGTATTGAATTCAAATTCAGGCCTTTTTTTTACAGGCACCTAACACTATTTGGCTATCTACTTAGGTACCGTATTACACTAATACAGGTACAGCAGTAACCACAGATTTAGCTGAATATAAATTGTAGGCCTAGTATTTAGGCGGTGGATGACAGGTATACCTTTACCGACAGAATTAGACTTGGAGATGCACGGTAGCGTTATTGAGAATGACCCTATCCGCACCTTCAATCTAATATATCCTTTTATGGATAGATTTAAACTTGGCCTGATACAGCAGAAACCACTGATTTAGGGAATTGCTAAGTTGGGAATTGTATTTCAACCCAGAACAAAAACTGTGCTTTGGCGAACACTAAATAACTTTACCAGCCACAGCAGTAAACACAGATTTAGCTGAATATAAATTGTAGGCCTATTATTTAGGCGCTGGATGACAGGTATACGTTTACAGACAGAATTAGACTTGGAGATGCACTGTAGCGTTTGAAGTTATTGAGAATGACCCTATCAGCACCTTCAATGTAATATACCCTTTTATGGATAGATTTAACCTTGGCCTGATAGAGCAGAAACCACTGATTTAGAGAATTGCTAATTTGGGAATTGTATTTCAACCCAGAAAAAAATATATCCTTTGCCAGACAGCAGACAGTATTACAATTGGCTAGCCACAGCTGAAACACCAGATTTAGGGTACTGCTATTTTGGCAATTGTATTTCGTCCCTCAATAAAATAGCAAGCACAGCCAAGCCCCTGATGTAGGATATAGCAACAAAAAACACCACACTATTGATGGTTAAATGTACTTGGTGGCAGCTTGTGCTGGCGCACCATAAGACACAAAATGGCCGCCGATCACCCCAGAAAAAAGTGACAGAAAAACGCTCTGGGCAGCCTTAAAACAGTGAGCAATTAAATAGCAGAGGTTGAATGATACACAGCTGTACATCAATCACTTCAGTAATTGTTTTTGAAGACTAAATCACTGCCTAATCTCGCCCTAACAGCAGCAGCTGCAGCCTATCCCTACACTGATCAGAGCAGAGTGACGTGCGGCGCTACGTGACTCCAGCTTAAATAGAGGCTGGGTCACATGCTGCACTGGCCAATCACAGCCATGCCAATAGTAGGCATGGCTGTGATGGCCTCTTGGGGCAAGTAGTATGACGCTTGTTGATTGGCCGAACCCGGACTTTTACGAAAATGTTCGGTTTCGAGTTTGTGTCACGAACACCCCAAAATTCGGTACGAACCCGAACTATACAGTTCGGGTTCGCTCATCCCTAGTCTCCAGTTAAGAGATATACTAAACAAAAATTCTGTCAAGATCTATATGTTGGTTAAACATTCAATTTATGCCCATGGGGATAAGGCCTCAAAACGAATGATGTCCCTAATAAAAAGACGTAAACCCTCGCACTCGCACACATATCACCAAAATCAAAACCAAAACAGGAGTCATCACGTCAGACCCAGAAATGATTGAGCAAGAATTTATAGACTTCTACTCCTCTCTATACCAATTGAACCCGCAAGAACAAATGGAAGATTCACAAGAGATCCTCTCTTCTGTTACAGAATTTCTCTCACATATCAATCTACCAAAACTGACCTCTTCCGCTCACTTAGATCTACTGAAACAATTCTCACAAGAGGAGGTTCGGTCCGCCCTGTGGAGATGCCCAAAAAGTACGTCCCCTGGCTCCGACGGCCTCCCCTGTTCGTACTACGAAACCTTCTCGTCTGTCCTCCTTCGGCAACTAACGGACACGTGTAATGCATACCTCTCAGGAACCGCTATACCACAACAAGCATTAGAAGCATACATTACATTAATCCACAAAGAAGGAAAAGACCCCAAACAATGCGGTAGTTACAGACCTATATCACTGCTAAACACAGATATGAAGCTTTATGCCAATCTGTTAGCAACTAGATTAAGACCCCTGATCCCCTCCTTGATCTCCTCTAAACAAGTAGGGTTCGTGGCAAATAGAGAGGGGAAGGATAACTCTATGAGAGTTTTGTCTTTACTACAGAATGCTACACGTAAACAACTTCCGTTGGTGCTGCTGGGGAGAGACGCAGAGAAGGCCTTCTACAGGGTGGACTGGACCTACATGAAACAGGTGCTAAGTCACTTTGGCTTCCCACAAGCATTTATAGATGCCATTTTCGTAATGTATTCACACCCCACTGCCAGATTACGCATAAAATCAAGCTCTATCAGCCCCTTTTAAGATTTACAATGGGACACGACAAGGTTGTCCTTTGTCACCTGTTCTGTCTGTTCTTTCCTTGGAACCACTACTTGTATTGATCAGAGAACATCCAGACATTAAAGGCTATGATGATGGTCACCTCGTACACAGTACAGCAGCATACGCGGATGACATTTTGGTGATCTTGACAAACCCAACAACAGAGATACCTGCATTGCAGACTCTTCTGCATGATTATGGTCGAGTCTCTAACTTCAAAATAAACGCATCAAAATCGGAGGCGATAGGACTTAATATAGGTGGAGAAGAGATAAAACACCTTGAAATCTAAATATCCCTTCCAATGGCCAACATCCCATATAACCAGTGTGGAGCAACTTATACTCCCTTAATTACGCCCCTATTCCCAAGTTATTCAAGCTACTTTTAGAGTCTTGGTCCCTTCCTTTCCTCTCTTGGATGGGACGGTAAACCTTATAAAAGCGATTCTACTCCCCAAACTGCTATATTTGTTCCAATCACTCCCAATACCACTCCCTCTCTCGTTTTGCACCACAATTAGGAAACTGATAAGCAAATTTCTGTGGCAGCACAAACGACCCCGCTTGAGCAATGCCCTCCTCATTCAACACAAAACAAAGGGGGGGGGGGGTGGCCTTACCTGATTGGAGATTGTACTATGAGGCAGTACACATATCCAGAGTGATACAATGGATGAGAACTGACAATAACAAACTCTGGGTACCAATCGAAGAACATCTAACAAATAGCCCACTACATTCCCTCCTTTGATTGAGAGAGAGAGAAGGCCACCCAGCCAACTCACACAAAATTCCATCACTCAGGCCTCTTTGAAATTTTTGCACTTGTATATGGACAAACTCAGCCCTCCTCTTTCCACACTTATGACAGTGGCAGATATCCCAGAACTATACCACACAAAATACAGATATTGGTCTAAAAAATCTCGGAACTAAGGCCCATTTTGTTATACTCATTTCTAGACACTGAGCAACCTGGGGATCCCTTGACTCACACCTCTTTACACTCTTTATACAAAAAGCGCGTGTTCGTTCATTGGTGACACCCTACCTAACCCACTCGGAAAACACAAGAGAGAATTAACTCAGTTCTAAAAACTGATAGCTCTTAAGAACCCCCCCTAGACATTTACTCTCACAGGTCTACGGTATACTTCAGCAAATAAAATATCCACTTGGTAGAGGGTATGTTTCGGAGTGGAACATGGATTTCAATACCATTTGGACAAAAACAGAAATCAAGCAATTATTTTACAAATCACATGGAATCTCCCGTTGTACACGTCTTCAAGAAAACTCATTCAAACTAGTCACCAGATGGTATCTCACGCCAGTCCAGCTCAAACAGATGAACTGTCTTAGTTCTGACGTCTGCTGGAAATGTCATCTGTCGCAGGGCACCTATCTGCACATGTGGTGGTCATGCCCAGTGTTACAGCCCTTCTGGTCTGAGATACTGGATCTAATCAAGAGCATCTGTTCATTAGATAAGACCACTTCACTAATCTCTGTATTACTGAAAATCAGACTAAAGGACATACCTCACCCTAAGCGTAAGCTTTTTCAATACCTATCTGCAGCAGCAAAATCGCTGATACCTCAATATTGAAACCAACAGGCACCCCTTAATATACACCAATGACTGCATAAGGTGAACCACATATATCATATGGAGGAGCTCTCAGCTTGGGAATTAAGATCTCACACTAAATTCCAAAAGATATGGAAGGACTGGGTTACGTATCGCTCAACTTCTTCAATCCTGAAACAATTAGCGGAACATGCTCATACCACGATTGACTAATCCTGTAATGATATAAGTGAACCATTATGCCCACAACAAACCCTGTTCCCCCCCCCCATACTCCCCTTAACCTACATCCAACCCTATACACCCCTGTTACATATCTATTGTACTAGTTTTGAATGATGGCATGATGATTTCCTGCTTAACTTTATTGCATCTTATCGAATGTGTTTGCATTGTAACAATTTTTGTCTTTTCTGAAAATAAATAAAAAGAGAATTGAAAAGAAAGAATATAATAAAAGACATAAACAGACATTAAACTTAACTACATTTATAATAAAACAATTTACTTACAAATGAAGTTATTCAGTCGTCTGCTGAGCTGTCCTTTGCTTGCTTCCACAGATTCTTTTCCCTCATTTCTGTCTCTCCTCAATGCGCAGGCACACTGTTATAGAGGATCTGTGAATGACACACTGTTATGGGGGCATCTGTGGATGACACTGTTATGGGCATCTGTGGATGACACTGTTATGGGCATCTGTGGATGACACTGTTATGGGCATCTGTGGATGACACTTTTATGGAGGACCTGTAGATGACACACTGTTATGGGGGATCTGTAGATGACACACTGTTATGGGGGATCTGTAGATGACACACTGTTATGGGGGATCTGTAGATGACACACTGTTATGGGGGATCTGTAGATGACACACTGTTATGGGGGATCTGGAGATGATGCACTGTTATGGGGGATCTGTGGATGACACACTGTTATAAGGGCATCTGTGTATGATGCACTGTTATGGGGGCATCTGTGGATGACACTGTTATGGGGGGATATGTGGATGACACTGTTATGGAGGTAATCTGTGGATGACACATAGCATCTTGTGCTATACATGTGTCATCCATAGATCCCCCCATTACAGTGTCCCTGTGTAAATAGTGACCCCCAATACATAGCAGTCTGTATATGTAAAATGTAGGCATAATCCTTAACCTGTGCTTTGTTAAAGTAGGGCAGTGGTCTGTACTAGACTGGGGGTATAGGGCCTCGTGTGACAAGGGCTGTGTCATGATCGGATCATTGGAATGGTGAAACATAAGGCTGTGGACAGACAGTGAGGGGAAGAGGTATCACAGCAGCGCAGAGTATTACCGCAGAGTGTTATCTGTCCACTCATATGGTTAAATGCATGAGGAAGGGAATGGAGGCAGGTGTGGGGGGGGGGGGGGCATAGATTTGAATGGAAGGGGCTTCACAGCAGTACAGAGTGTTTCAGTGTAGTGGTCTATCAAGATGCAGGGATCTGTCCACTCATATGATTTGCAAGGAGGAGGATGGAGTGGAGACAACATGGAGATCACAGACAGTGAATGGAAGAGGCTTCACAGCACAGTGGCACAGAGTATTTCAGTGCACTGGTCTAGGGTGGTGTAGTAATCTGTCCACTCATCTGATTAAATGCATATTAGGAGGGGGAGGGAGACAACATGAAGATCACAGACAATCTGTGAATGGAAGGGGTGTCACAGCAGCACATAGAATGTCAGGACTCCTGACTCCTACTAGGGTTGGGCGATATCAATAATATTCCCACGATAACGATATTAAGAAATTTATCGCAATAAAGATATATATTGCGATAAATACCCATTTAGAAGAAAAAAAACACTTGGGGCCACAAGGAGACATTATAATGTATGGGGGCAGCCACAAGGAGACGTTATACTGTATGGGGGCAGCCACAAGGAGACGTTATACTGTATGGGGGCAGCCACAAGGAGACGTTATACTGTATGGGAGCCACAAGGAGACGTTATACTGTATTGGGGCCACAAGGAGACATTATACTGTATGTGGGGCAGCCACAAGGAGAAATTATACTGTGTGGGGGCCACAACGAGACGTTATACTGTATAGGGGCAGCCACATGGAGACGTTATACTGTATGGGGGCCACAAAGAGACATTATACAGTATGTGGTCCACAAGGAGACGCTATACTGTATGGGGGCAGCCACAAGGAGACGTTATACTGTATGGGGGCAGCCACAAGGAGACGTTATGCTGTATGGGGGCAACCACAAGGAGACATTATACTGTATAGGGCAGCCACAAGGAGACATTATAATGCATGGGGCAGCCACAAGGAGACGTTATACTGTAAGGGGGCAGCCACAAGGAGACGTTATACTGAATTGGGAAGCCACAAGGAGAGGTTATACTGTATGGCGGCCACAAGGAGACGTTATACTGTAAGTGGGCAGCCACAAGGAGACGTTATACTGTATGGGGCAGCCACAAGGAGATGTTATACTGTATAGGGCAGCCACAAGGTGACATTATACTGTATGGCGGCCACAAGGAGACATTATACTGTATGGGGGCCACAAGGAGACGTTATACTGTAAGTGGGCAGCCACAAGGAGACGTTATACTGTATGGGGCAGCCACAAGGAGACACTATACTGTATGGGGGCAGCCATAAGGAGACGTTATACTGTATGGGGGCAGCCACAAGGAGACGTTATACTGTATGGGGGCAGCCACAAGGAGACGTTATGCTGTATGGGGGCAACCACAAGGAGACATTATACTGTATAGGGCAGCCACAAGGAGACATTATAATGCATGGGGCAGCCACAAGGAGACGTTATACTGTAAGGGGGCAGCCACAAGGAGACGTTATACTGAATTGGGAAGCCACAAGGAGAGGTTATACTGTATGGCGGCCACAAGGAGACGTTATACTGTAAGTGGGCAGCCACAAGGAGACGTTATACTGTATGGGGCAGCCACAAGGAGATGTTATACTGTATAGGGCAGCCACAAGGTGACATTATACTGTATGGCGGCCACAAGGAGACATTATACTGTATGGGGGCCACAAGGAGACGTTATACTGTAAGTGGGCAGCCACAAGGAGACGTTATACTGTATGGGGCAGCCACAAGGAGACACTATACTGTATGGGGGCAGCCATAAGGAGACGTTATACTGTATGGGGGCAGCCACAAGGAGACGTTATACTGTATGGGGGCAGCCACAAGGAGACGTTATGCTGTATGGGGGCAACCACAAGGAGACATTATACTGTATAGGGCAGCCACAAGGAGACATTATACTGCATGGGGCAGCCACAAGGAGACGGTATACTGTAAGGGGGCAGCCACAAGGAGACGTTATACTGAATTTGGCAGCCACAAGGAGAGGTTATACTGAATTGGGCAGCCACAAGGAGAGGTTATACTGAATTGGGCAGCCACAAGGAGAGGTTATACTGTATGGGGGCAGCCACAAGGAGACGTTATACTATATGGGGGCAGCCACAAGGATATGTTATACTGTATAGGACAGCCACAAGGAGACGTTATACTGTATGGAGGCAGACACAAGGACATGCTATACCATATGGGGCAGCCACAAGGAGATGTTAAACTGTATGGGGGCAGCCACAAGGAGATGTTAAACTGTATGGGGGCAGCCACAAGGAGACGTTATACTGTATGGGGGGCCACAAGGAGACATTATACTGTATGGGGGCAGCCACAAGAAGACTTTATACTGTATGGGGGCAGCCACAAAGAGACGTTATACTGTATGGGGCAGCCACAAGGAGATGTTAAACTGTTTGGGGGCAGCCACAAGGAGATGTTAAACTGTATGTGGGCAGCCACAAGGAAATGTTATACTATATAGGGGCAGCCACAAGCAGACGTTATACTGTATGGGGGGCCACAAGGAGACATTATACTGTATGGGGGCAGCCACAAGGAGACGTTATACTCTATGGGGGCAGCCACAAGAAGACTTTATACTGTATGGGGGCAGCCACAAGGAGACGTTATACTGTATGGGGGCAGCCACAAGGAGATGTTATACTGTATGGGTCACTGGGGCAGTCACAAGGTGACATTATACTGTGTAGGGCAGACACAAGGAGACGTTATACTGTATGGGGCAGACACAAGGAGACGTTGTACTGAATGGGGCAGCCAAAAGGAGACGTTATACTGAATTGGGCAGCCACAAGGAGATGTTATACTGTATGGGGCAGCCACAAGGAGAGGTTATACTGTATAGGGAAGCCACAAGGTGACATTATACTATATGGGGCAGCCACAAGGAGACGTTATACTGTATGGGGTAGCCAGAAGGAGACATTATACTGTATAGGGAAGCCACAAGGAGACGTTATACTGTATAGGGCAGCCACAAGGAGACGTTATAATGTATGGGGCAGACACAAGGAGACGTTATACTGTATGGGGCAGACACAAGGAGACGTTATACTGTATGGGGGCAGCCACAAGGGGACGTTATACTGTATGGGGCAGCCACAAGGAGACGTTATACTGTATGGGGGGCAGCCACAAGGAGACGTTATACTGTATGGGGGCAGCCACAAGGAGACGTTATACTGTATGGGGCAGCCACAAGGAGACGTTATACTGTATGGGGCAGCCACAAGGGGACGTTATACTGTATGGGGCAGCCACAAGGAGACGTTATACTGTATGGGGGCAGCCACAAGGAGATGTTATACTGTATGGGGGCAGCCACAAGGAGACGTTATACTGTATGGGGCAGCCACAAGGAGAGGTTATACTGTATAGGGGCAGCCACAAGGAGACGTTATACTGTATGGGGCAGCCACAATGAGACGTTATACTGTATGGGGGCCACAAGGAGACGTTATACTGTATGGGGCAGACACAAGGAGACGTTATACTGTATGGGGAAGCCACAAGGAGACGTTATACTGTATGGGGGCAGCCACAAGGAGACGTTATACTGTATGGGGCAGCCACAAGGAGAGGTTATACTGTATAGGGAAGCCACAAGGTGACGTTATACTGTATGGGGGCAGCCACAATGAGACGTTATACTGTATGGGGGCCACAAGGAGACGTTATACTGTATGGGGCAGACACAAGGAGACGTTATACTGTATGGGGAAGCCACAAGGAGACGTTGTACTGAATGGGGCAGCCATAAGGAGACGTTATACTGTATGGGGCAGCCACAAGGAGACGTTATACTGTATAGAGCACTGGGGCAGCCACAAGGGGACATTATACTGTATGGGGCAGCCACAAGGAGACGTTATACTGTATGGGGCAGCCACAAGGAGACGTTATACTGTATAGAGCACTGGGGCAGCCACAAGGGGACATTATACTGTATTAGGCGGCTGGGGACAAGGTGACATTATACTATATGGGGAGGATTATACTGCATGGGGTGGGCCAAATGGTGACATTATACTGCAAGGGGCAACAATCCCCCCCAATACAATATCTGTCTGCATGGCATAAATAGTTGAGGGCTTGCTGGGCTTTATAGTGCACTTAAGGCCACAGATTGCTTCTTTAACATTAGCTTATTGTATGATGCAAACACAAAGCATCACCTACCTCAGGCAGTAACAGTGACAACCTCATGACAGCAGCTAGGGCCCACACAGCACACAGGGTGATGCACTGCTGGTAGTCACCAGTCCCACTAATGTACAGCAAGCCACACTAACCTAAAACCACTACACTTCCTGGCTGTCCTAAGCCCCACCCCCAATCCATTTATAGCCAATCAGCATTTGTCTTACCACTAACCAATCAGCGGGCCTGTAATGGCTGCTCTCACATGAGGTATATATGAGAGAAGCACTGGGATTGGCTGGGAGCAGCTGCCTGAGGGATTGTAATACTGGTATAGAGAGTGCCAGCTCCTGCAGTGATCCGGAGCTCTATCAGGTCCTACTGCCTGCACCTGGATTATGGTGCGGAGGCAGGGACTGAACAAACATGCTGCGATGGTACAGCATTCCAGAAGAAACTCTATAGATACGCATTAAACTTTTTTGAGAGGGGTGGGGACAGACCCCGATGCTGCCCCGCGTTAAAGACGGCCCTGCAGGAGGAGCCTCTCACAGGGCCCCCTAGTGGCCGAGTGCCCTCGATCCAGGCCCCTGTATATTTATATATACAGGTGAAACTCGAAAAATTAGAATATCGTGCAAAGTTCATTTATTTCAGTAATGCAGCTTAAAAGGTGAAACTAACATATGAGATAGACTCATTACATGCAAAGCGAGATATTTTAAGCCTTTATTTGTTATAATTTGGATGATTATGGCTTATAGCTTATGAAACCCCAAGGTCACAATTTTGAGGTACTCTTTGCTCAGGGGGTATGGATTAATTAGCTGACTAGAGTGTGATACTTTGAGCCTAGAATATTGAACCTTTTCACAAAATTCTAATTTTAAGCTGCATTAATGCAATTCCTTTTAATTTGCATTACTGAAATAAATTTACTTTTGCATGATATTCAAATTTTTCCTGTATATTTAAATTAAATTTAGCCTCTATTTCTGAGAAGTTTCTGCCAGGATTTGAACTCACAACCTTCTATATACGAGTCAAGAAGCTTAACCACTACGCTATACAGCTACATGTTAACCTACAGTGCAATATGAAATGATACTTCTTCTGTATAGGAATACTTACTACATGATAAACTACTATGAGGTTTTTCTGACACAGTTTATCATTCAGCTTTATAGCTGAGTGCTAAAAGTCCTTGCATCTAATGTAGAAGGTTGTGAGTTCAACTCCTGACAGAAACTTTTCAGAAATAGAGGCTAAATTGGATTTAAATACACTGACTCAAGCATCGCGTTTGAGCACACGAGGTAGTCAGCCGAGCATCGCGATGCTCGAGCCGAACTGGTGTTCGGCCAAGCATGCTCGCTCAACACTAGTAACAAGCATTTTTTTCTACTAGTACATTATTTAAAAGATTAATGGGTGTAAACAAAAAACAAGGTGGTGCGAATTTTTGAACAAGCCAAAGGAGTAAAGGAGTGGTATGCCTTTAAGTGGGGTATAGACAGAAAGAGGAAGAGAAATGGTAATGGGTCTCTTCCCCTACACATCCCTACTCAAATTCCTCCCTACACACAAAGGGTACTAATTGCTCACCCTACAAAGGGTGACCCCACTGTGTACCTCCTGGGTCCTTATATGTCCCTTATTGTCTCTACGCTGCACCGGTTGACTGCCCAGCTTCATCAAAGGACAGTAAATAAGGAAAAGGGGGACCCTAAGGATAGCTGAATAAACTTTTCCAACGAGTTTCATTGACCATTAGGCCAAATCATCAAGGGACTGGCAGCAGTAATCAATAGTACATAAGTGATTTAGATAGTACACTTAGCTTTTGAATGGAGTTAGTGAATCCGTTCAGTGTAGAGGTATAGTTTGGAGGTCTCAGTTTATTCTTTCACCCAAAGGATGCCCAAAGGTTTCACATGCTGTAAGATGTCCAGCCCTGGATTCTGGCGGCAGAGCATGGCAGTGGCGCCACTAGTACACAGTAAAAAAGGCTTTAGAACGTATAACTTCACCGCTGAAAGGCAAATAAGCCCTCTTTTTCTCCACTAATACACCCCTAAAAAGGCTTTAGAACATATAACTGCACCACTGAACGGCTAGTAACACTTTTTTTTCCCACTAATACACCCCAAAAAAGGCTGTGATTTTGTCACTTCAACGCACAATGGCTAACAAGCCCTTTTTTTTAACTAATACACCCCAAAAAAAGCTTTTGAACATATAACTGCACCTCTGAACGGCTAATACCACTTTTTTTTTTCCATTAATACACCCCCAAAAAGCTGTAATTTTGTCACTTCACCGCACAATGGCTAGCAAGCCTTTTTTTTCCCACTAATACACTACAAAAAAGGCTTTAGAACATATAACTGCACCACTGAACGGCAAATAAGCCCTCTTTTTTTCCCACTAATACACCCCAAAAAAGTCTTTAGAACAATATAACTGCACCGATGAACGGCTAATAACACTTTTTTTTCCACTATTACACCCCAAAAAAGGCTGTAATTTTGTAACTTCACCACACAAAGGTTAATAAGCCCTTTTTTTCCCCACTAATACACCCTAAAAAGGCTTTAGAACATATAACTGCACCACTGAACGGCTAGTAACACTTTTTTTTCACTAATACACCCCAAAAAAGTCTTTAGAACAATATAACTGCACAGATGAACAGCTAATAACACTTTTTTTTCCACTATTACACCCCAAAAAAGGCTGTAATTTTGTAACTTCACCCCACAAAGGTTAATAAGCCCTTTTTTTCCCCACTAATACACCCTAAAAAGGCTTTAGAACATATAACTGCACCACTGAACGGCTAGTAACACTTTTTTTTTCACTAATACACCCCAAAAAAGTCTTTAGAACAATATAACTGCACCGATGAACAGCTAATAACACTTTTTTTTCCACTATTACACCCCAAAAAAGGCTGTAATTTTGTAACTTTACTGCACAAAGGTTAATAAGCCCTTTTTTCCCCCACTAATACACCCTAAAAAGGCTTTAGAACATATAACTACACCACTGAACGGCTAGTAACACATTTTTTTTTCACTAATGCACCCCAAAAAAGGCTTTAGAACATATAACTGCACTGCTGAACAGCTAATAACACTTTCTTTCCACTATTACACCCCAGAAAAGGCTGTAATTTTGTAACTTCACCGCACAAAGGCTAATAAGCCCTTTTTTCAACTAATACATCACAAAAGGCTTTAGAACATATAACTGCACCGCTGAACGGCAAATAAGCCCTTTTTTCCACTAATACATGCCAAAAAAGGCTTTAAAACATATAACTGCACCGCACAAGGGCTAATAAGATGAACAAATATTTCCTAGTAATACACCCTGTTAATGGCTGTATCACACAGCACTTGCACCCCAATAACAAGCAAGGTTTGTTAGAATTACAGAGGTATCATCTATTGCAAACCTAAAAGCAGCTGAATAATTACTCCCAATCCTTTCCTTACACTTCTACTAATCTTTCCCTGAACTTGTAAATCTTTTTTTTTAGCACAATAAAATCTTTCCTAGCACTTTCCCTAGCGCCTGCTGACGTCTCTTCCTGCACTAAGCACACTGGAAAATGGCAGCATCCAAGATGGCTGAGGGTATTTATAGGGCTGTGACATCACAGGGCTGGCTGGCTGATGATTGGCTGCATGCATGGCATTGTGGGTGATCCCTCGTTCCCAGAGTTCTTTGCTCCATGTCCTAAAATGTGCGGCAGCCATTTTAGGAAAAAATGCAATTCGTTACCACGAAACGTGAGGAAATTTGGATTCAGTGCAAACCAAATTTTTCATGAAATTTGGATCGAATTCCACTTCGTCAACTTCGATTCGCTCATCAGTCTAGGGAACTAGGGAATTCATGAGTAATCTGAGTAGTGTTGAGCGAAGCAAAGCATTCAAAGCGGAATTCAGTCTGAAGTTTAGGAAAACTTCGATTAGCAATTTTCTTGTGCTTTGTGTTAACAAATCAGTTTTTCCTAAAATGGCGGCTACACGTGTTACAAAGTGAAAGTAAGAAGCCTGGGAACGTGAGATCACCCATAATGCTGTGCAGCCAGCCAATTCGCAGATAGTCATCCTCTGTGTGATGTCTCAGACCTATAAAACCCTCATCCCGCACGGTCTCCGCCATTGTCCTGTTAACTGAGAATAGAGAGAGTCATGGCAAGCGCTCATGTGCTAGGGACAGAAGAATATCATTTTTTAAATTTATTCCTACATTTACTTATTCCTACATGAGATATTTAATTCAATACGAATAAGATGGAAGCCTTTATTATTCCACTGCCAGGGTTCTAACCAATACCATCCAGTCTGCACCCTTTAGTGAAGCCAGGTCTTCATTGTGACCATCCTCATTAGAGATGAGCGAATTTTAAAAAAATTAGATTCGGCCGGTTCGCTGAATTTTTCAAAAAAATTGCAGCGAATCGCGTTAAAAACAGCTATTTCCTGGCTGCAGAGACCCTTTATAGTGGTGTATAACACTGTTACTTGCAGTAACACGCATAGGGAGTCTGCTGTGGTAGTAAAACAATACAGTGAGTCAGTATGACATGCAGATGACAGGCATCGCACTTGGAATCACTGCACACTTCACTTATTTAAGCAGTTTCGGGACCAAAACTGACCAAATGAACTCAGCCTTAGGCCTCTTGCACACGATCGCATGGCTTTTTCAGTATTTTGCGGTCCGCAAAAAACGGATCCGCAAAAAATACGGATGACGTCTGTGTGCATTCCGTTTTTTGAGGAATGGAACAGCTGGCCCCTTAAAGAAAAGTACTATCCTTGTCCGTTATGCGGACAATATTAGGACATGTCCTATCTTTGAAAAGAACGTAAAAACGGAAATAAGGAAATGGAAGGCATACGAAGTACCTTCCGTTTTTTTAGCGGATCCATTGAAATGAATGGTTCCGTATACGGACCGTATACCGAAAGCAAAAACGGAATGGAAACGGGAAAAATAAACATTCGTGTGCATGAGGCCCTACAGGTCAATGTTAGCGTCAAGAAGAATTCCATATAGATGTCTAGAGAACCGTTCTATTAAAAGCTTATACAAGTAGATCCCCCCCCTGACAGAGTGGAGAGGGTGTCAGCAGTAAGTTTGCATTGACATCACTGATTATTTTGCCCTTCCTCTGATCCATCAGAACAATAACCCCAATAAAACTGATCCTGTCTGAGCATCCGCCTTCACTCGGTCAGCATTTGGTCAGTAATAGATCAGTATTGCTAAAGCCAAAAAAGCAGGAGTAGATTCAAAACAGAGATGACATGTGACGTGAATGGAATATTTGCATGTCTTCTGTGTTTTGTACCCACTCCTGCTTTTGGCTACCAAATCATAAGCCAATTCTGATGCAAAATACAGGAAGACAGGATCCATTGTGCGTCTCATTTTTCCTTCCTTCTGACTAATAAGAAGAAGCGTCAAATGAATGATGATGTCAACCAGGCCAAAAGGCAAAATAGTGGGCCAGTCATAAAGTGGGGAGGGTGGGAACAGCATGAGAAGTCCACAGAGTGGCCCTATGACATAGTGGTGAGGTGGAAGTAGCAGGAGGAGACCACAGTGTGGCCCAATGACAGTGTGGAGGTGGCAGAATCAGAAGGCCAGAGTGGCACAATGACATTGTGTAGCTGGCAGAAGCAGCATCAGCATCAGGAGGCTGACCCACGCCTGATTCATTTTGACAAAGGTCAGTCTCTCCACATTTTGGGTGGACAGGCGAGTTCTTCTTGGGGTAACTATGGCTCCCGCCGCACTAAACGCTCTGATGCCACACTACTGGCCCGCAGGACAGTTTTTTTTAGGGCAAACTTGGCCAGTTGCGGCCACAAATCCAGTTTGGCTGCCCAGTAGTCCAGTGGATCTTCAATGTGGGGTGGCAGGGTGCTGTCCAAGTATGCCATCACCTGCTGGTTCAGGTCCTGCTCCAGGTCTAGCTGCTGCTGCTGGTGAGTAGTTTCTTCACTAGACCGCTAGATGACAACGGGAGCTCAGGTCTCTTGCTGTGACTCCTGCTGTCACGCCCCCTTACTCTGCTGCGACCTGTGCCTATGCCAGAAACATTTAGGCCTCTGCTACTCCCCTGTGCAGGGCCTGGCACTTCACTTTCTGACATAGTGTTAAATCAAATAAATAAATAAAAAGGAATTTAATACACCCCAAAAAAAAAGGCTTTAGAACATATAACTGCACCGCTCAAGGGCAAAAAAAAAATGTCCCACTAATACAGCAGAAAAAAGGCTTTAGAACATATAACTGCACCGCTGAATGGTAAGTAATATATATATTTTTTCCACTAATACATGCCAAAAAGGACTTTTGAACATATAATTGCACCGCTGAACGGCACATATACATTTTTTTGCCACTAATATATATATATTTTTGCCACTAATAGATGCCAAATAGGGTTGTAATTTTCTCACTTCACCACACCACGGCAAATACTTTTTTGTGCCACTAATACATGCAAAAAAGGGCTTTAGAACATATAACTGCACTGCTGAACAGCAAATAATTTTTATTTTTTTGCCACTAATACACGCCACAAAGGGCTTTAGAATATATAACTGCACCGCTGAACAGCAAATATATATATTTTTGCCACTAATACATGCCAAAAAGGGCTTTAGAACATATAACTGCACCGCTGAACGGCAAATATATATACCACACAACAACTAATAAGCCCTTTTTTCCGACTAATACAAGTAAAAAATGCTTTAGAACATATAACTGCACCGCACAAGGGCAAATAAGACGTAGAAATATTTCCTTGTAATAAACCCTGTAAATGGCTGTATCAAACAGCACTTGCACCCCAGTAATAAGAACGGTTTGCTGGAATTACAGAGCTATATAATGGCAATTTGGATCCGCAGTCAGTGCAGCAAGATGTAATAGGATTGTTCCTATTACCCAGGCTGTAAACTCCCCTACGAAACCCTGTTCTGCTTCAATACTGTGAAATAATTCCTCCCTATCCTTTCCCTACACTTCTAATGCTCTTTACCTGAACTTCCATTGAGCAAAATATAAGTATTCAAGTCTTTACTAGCATTGTCCCCAGTGCCTACTAACGTCTCTCCCTGCACTAAGTACACTGGAAAATGGCTGAATCCAAGATGGCTGAGTGATGTGACATCACAGGGCTGGCTGGCTGCTGAGTCGCTGCATGCATGGCATTGTGGGTGATTCCTCGTTCTCAGAGTTCCTTGCTCCATGTCCTAACACGTGCAGCAGCCATTTTAGGAAAAAATGCGATTCGTTACCATGAAGCGTGAGGAAATTCGAATCCGGTGCAAATCGATTTTTGCTGAAATTCAAATGGAATTCCACTTCGTCAACTTTTATTCGCTCATTTCTAATCCTCATCTTTTGCTGCATCTTGTGTAGGATGCCATTGTGGTGCAAGTAGTTCGCTGCCGACATCCTCCATTGTATGCATTTTTGCTGGGGATTGCCAGAGGAATTGCTCCCCCGGTTATAAACATGCCACAGTGTTTGGGGTTTTTGAGCGTTTCCTCCCATTTAAGCCACTTTATTTCAGTTATTTTTCTTGATATGTTTAGAATGTGCCATTGCGTACTGCTAGTAGCATTCTGTTGCACCTGGTAGCCTGTGTCACATGGCCTGTTATAGGTGGGGCTTACAGCCTTATCATCTCTCCCACTACATGAGTCATTTCACTATGGAGGTATGTGGGAGCTTGGCTGTAAGTTGTATCTTAGCACCTCTCAGACCGTGTCCACACACCTTAGTTAGTCTAGTGGTAGGAACCCATGCCACACTGAGATACCACACGCCACAGTGTTTGGGGTTTTTGAGCGTTTAAAAAGAAAAATTTACTGAAAAAAGTGGCCTAAACGGTTGGAAATGCTCCAAACCCAGACACTGTAGCGTGTCTATAACCGGGGGAGTAATTCCTCTGCATGCGGTCCGCAAATAACAGCAATCCCCAGCAAAAACTGGAGGATGCCGGGGCGGACCGCATGCACCACAAGGACTTCTTACACAAAATGATACATTGAGCAGATGAAAAAATATATACATACATACATAAATCACTGCAAAAAATGCACCAAAATGATATGCAACTGACAATACTAGCTAATTCCTCAAGCCAATGTTAAAAGCTGAGAGCTTTGCCAATATATTCCAGTCAGGAACATATCGGAGCCGCTCATGCACCACGTCACGGTGTCTCAGCACACATGGGGTCCTACCACTTTACTGCCCGTGGTGTGTGAACAGGGTCTCACATGCCTCCATAGTGGTATCACCAATGCACTGTGAGGTAGGATAAAGCTGTGAGCCGCACCCACAACAGACCATGTGACACAGAAGCCGCACCCACAACAGACCATGTGACACAGAAGCTAACAGGTGCAAAAGAACGTTACCAGCAAAATCACGTGGCACATTCCATACACATAAAGACAAAAACTCACTGGGGTCCTACCACTTAACTGCCCATTTCCTCCCATTTAGGCCACTTTATTTCAGTTATTTTTCTTAATATGTTTAGAATGTGCCATTGTGTACTGCTGGTAGCATTCTGTTGCACCTGGTAGCCTGTGTCACATGGCCTGTTATAGGTGGGGCTTACAGCCTTATCATCTCTCCCACTACATGAGTGATTTCACTATGGAGGTATGTGGGAGCTTGGCTGTAAGTTGTATCTTAGCACCTCTCAGACCGTGTTCACACACCTTAGGTAGTCTAGTGGTAGGAACAGGAATACATTGGCTAAAGTCTCAACTTTTAACATCAGCTGTAGGGATCAGCCAGAGTTGCCAGTTGCATATCATTGTGGTGCACCTTTCGTAGTGATTTATGTATTTTTATATTTGCATCCACAAACTATTCCATCTTGTGTAAAATGCCATTGTGGTGCATGTGGTCCGCTGCCGACATCCCCCATTGTATGCATTTTTGCTGTTAGCAATGGATTACATGCGGAGAAATTGCTCCCCCGGTTATAAACACGCCATAGTGTTTGGGGTTTTTGAGCGTTTCCTCCCATTTAGGCCACTTTATTTCAGTTATTCATCTTTTGCTGGCTTTACTTCTTCCAAATCATCCTTCAAAGTCTCCATGTCCTAGAAAAGTCAGCAAGATGCATAGAGAGGAGGAGCTGGATGTTCCTTATTACATATTTTCATCAATTTTAGATGATGTGGAAAAGGAGGAAAAGCAGATGGCAGAAGAAGGGCTCCCAATTTTATGGCAGGAGAGCTCTTTGGTTGGACATGTAGGTATTCCATCATATTGTCCCCCCATCTAACCAGCCAAACCCCATTCCAGAAACAGTGTAGTCTTCATTATTAAATGAATGGCAACTGCAGGCTTATTGGCCACACGGTTCTTCACCGCTGCATGGCCGCACTCTGCCCGCAGAACGGCTGCTCCATGTGGCCATACCTAAAGGCAGAGTGTCCTGGGTATACCTGATTTATAGCGATTCATGACTAATTAATTAGGAACAAATTTATTGGCAAACTTTAGTGAAGCTGCTGAATAGAATTTTTCAAAATGTTTTCATAATTTTGCTCTTCCCTAATTCTGAGCTTGTACGTTACATTGATGTGACAGGATGTCTGTTGAAAAGACAGCAGAAAAAGCTTTACCTTTAGACACACACACCTAGTTTAGGGTCAGAAAGGGACAGTTTTAAGGGAGATGATTGCTAATAAATGGAATCAAAGGCAAAAAATTGGCCCAATTTCCCATTGATGTAAGGTCTTGTCCTGCTTCTAGCATACTGCCAGAGAGGGCATGCAGCACAGACAAATTATCCCCCACAAATATAGAAAACATTACATTTCTGCAAATAAATCAGGCATATGGATCCATGAAGATTTTTACAAAACTGTGGCTGATGCAAATGAATAGATCCGCCACTGCTAACAGTGGGGACTGCCTATTAATCACAAGTCCAATGATCCGTTACTGTTTGCCTGTCCATCATTTCCCAAACTGTACTGCTGCAGTACACTACTGCACCTACTACTGCACCTTATGCTGTTACTATTATCCCTACCCAGCTGCACATCTCCCTCCTTGTTCGTCAGGTTCCATACTGTATTGCTGCTGCTGTGCTTTTATGCAGCTGTTGTAAAAATAAAAGCCATTTCTTCTTTACTTTCTTGAAACTCAGTCACACGGTCACATGTGTTTATGGTGGTGGAACTGGTGAAGATCAAATATACAGTATATATCTTTAACATAACACCAAACCTGTTGCTACTTCCCAAAAAGGAATCATTTTTAGACCACTTGATAAAAACAAGTCGCTGTTTCTTCAGATATTACTGTGTATCTTAACTTCAAAAGACACCTTTTACCAAAACGGATCATTTTTTAACCGTTTTTAATTTTACAAAGCATATCAAATCCTTTGCTTGTTACTAGAGATGAGCGAATCGAAGCTGACGAAGTGGAATTCGATGCGAATTTCAGAAAAAATTTGATTTGCACCGAATCCAAATTTCCTCACGCTTCGTGGTAATAAATCACATTTTAAAATGGCTGCTGCACGTGTGAGGACATGGAGCAGGGAACTCTGGGAAGGTGAGATCACCCATAATGCCATGCATGCAGCCAATCAGCAGCTAGCCAGCTCTGTGATGTCACAGCCCTATAAATAGCCTCAGCCATCTTGGATTCTGCCATTTTCCAGTGTACTAAGTGCAGGGAGAGACTTCAGCTGGCGCTAGGGATAGTGCTAGAAAAAACTTCATTATGCTAAAACAACGATTTACAAGTGCAGGGTAAGATTATTCAAGGTGTAGGGAAAGGATAAGGAGGAATCATTCCACAGCATTTATGGTGAACAGGGTTCAGTAGGGAAGGTTACAGCCTGGGTAATTCCAGCAAGCCGTTCTTGTCATTGGGGTGTTACAGCCATTAACAGGCTTTATTACAAGGAAATATTTATACGTCTTATTTGCCCTTGTGCGGTGCAGTTATATGTTCTAAAGCATTTGTTGGCTTGGGAAAAAGGGCTTATTGACCGTTGTGTGGTGAAGTGGTAAAATTATAGCACTTTTTGTTGTGTATTAGTGGCAAAAGAAAAATATATTTGCCATTCAGCGGTGCAGTTATATGTTCTAAAGCCCTTTTTGTCATGTATTAGTGGCAAAAGAAAAATATATTTGCTATTCAGTGGTGCAGTTATATGTTCTAAAGCCTTTTGTAGTGTGTATTAGTGGCAAAAGAAAAATATATTTGTCGTTCAGCGGTGCAGTTATACAGGGAGTGCAGAATTATTAGGCAAATGAGTATTTTGACCACATCATCCTCTTTATGCATGTTGTCTTACTCCAAGCTGTATAGGCTCGAAAGCCTACTACCAATTAAGCATATTAGGTGATGTGCATCTCTGTAATGAGAAGGGGTGTGGTCTAATGACATCAACACCCTATATCAGGTGTGCATAATTATTAGGCCACTTCCTTTCCTTTGGCAAAATGGGTCAAAAGAAGGACTTGACAGGCTCAGAAAAGTCAAAAATAGTGAGAGATATCTTGCAGAGGGATGCAGCACTCTTAAAATTGCAAAGCTTCTGAAGCGTGATCATCGAACAATCAAGCGTTTCATTCAAAATAGTCAACAGGGTCGCAAGAAGCGTGTGGAAAAACCAAGGCGCAAAATAACTGCCCATGAACTGAGAAAAGTCAAGCATGCAGCTGCCAAGATGCCACTTGCCACCAGTTTGGCCATATTTCAGAGCTGCAACATCACTGGAGTGCCCAAAAGCACAAGGTGTGCAATACTCAGAGACATGGCCAAGGTAAGAAAGGCTGAAAGACGACCACCACTGAACAAGACACACAAGCTGAAACGTCAAGACTGGGCCAAGAAATATCTCAAGACTGATTTTTCTAAGGTTTTATGGACTGATGAAATGAGAGTGAGTCTTGATGGGCCAGATGGATGGGCCCGTGGCTGGATTGGTAAAGGGCAGAGAGCTCCAGTCCGACTCAGACGCCAGCAAGGTGGAGGTGGAGTACTGGTTTGGGCTGTATCATCAAAGATGAGCTTGTGGGGCCTTTTCGGGTTGAGGATGGAGTCAAGCTCAACTCCCAGTCCTACTGCCAGTTTCTGGAAGACACCTTCTTCAAGCAGTGGTACAGGAAGAAGTCTGCATCCTTCAAGAAAAACATGATTTTCATGCAGGACAATGCTCCATCACACGCGTCCAAGTACTCCACAGCGTGGCTGGCAAGAAAGGGTATAAAAGAAGAAAATCTAATGACATGGCCTCCTTGTTCACCTGATCTGAACCCCATTGAGAACCTGTGGTCCATCATCAAATGTGAGATTTACAAGGAGGGAAAACAGTACACCTCTCTGAACAGTGTCTGGGAGGCTGTGGTTGCTGCTGCACGCAATGTTGATGGTGAACAGATCAAAACACTGACAGAATCCATGGATGGCAGGCTTTTGAGTGTCCTTGCAAAGAAAGGTGGCTATAATGGTCACTGATTTGTTTTTGTTTTGTTTTTGAATGTCATAAATGTATATTTGTGAATGTTGAGATGTTATATTGGTTTCACTGGTAAAAATAAATAATTGAAATGGGTATATATTTGTTTTTTGTTAAGTTGCTTAATAATTATGCACAGTAATAGTCACCTGCACACACAGATATCCCCCTAAAATAGCTAAAACTAAAAACAAACTAAAAACTACTTCCAAAAATATTCAGCTTTGATATTAATGAGTTTTTTGGGTTCATTGAGAACATGGTTGTTGTTCAATAATAAAATTAATCCTCAAAAATACAACTTGCCTAATAATTCTGCACTCCCTGTATGTTCTAAAGCCTTTTGTGTCTTGTATAAGTAGCAAAAGATAAATATATTTGCCGTTCAGCGGTGCAGTCATAGGTTCTAAAGCCTTTTGTGGTGTGTATTAGTGGCAAAAGAAAAATATATAAATATATATATATTTTTTAATTTAATATATTTGAAGCATACCAAACATTACATAATTCAATCAGAGCATAAAGTTACAATTTTGTCTCCGAACCCCACCCAATAAAACAAACCACACCACCCACCTCCGCGATGCGTCTCATTCTCTTTATCAAACAGTAAAAATAATAAATAATTAAAGAGGGTACAGGAAGAGAAGAAAGTCTCACAGGAAAAAAAAACTACAATTTCCAATCTCCCCATGTCTTAAACCATTTTCTTTTAGAGTTCCTTTGAGAATACAGAATATTCTCATATCTCTTAATCTTGCCTACTAGATTTATCCACTCATTAAGCCTTGGAGTATTTTGAGAAAGCCAGACTCGAGTAATTAGGAGTCTGGCTAAAAAAATAATTTTGACCAAGAAAAACTTCCTTTCGGTACTTAAGGCAAGTGAGGTTAGAAAAGTCATTCAATATACAACATTCAGGAGTCAATGGGATTACTATCTTACGTTTTTGTGAAATAAAGTTACAAATCGATTCCCAGTATATTTTTAAATCTGGACACGACCAGAAGATGTGGATAAAATCTGCATCATTATATGACTGAAATTGTGCAAAACAAATTTTGTGATAAGAATATATAGTAAAGTCTTAGGGTGGATATACCTCAAAGTAGAGGTGTCCCGAACTATTCGCCGGCAAACAGTTCCCGGCGAACATCGCTTGTTCGCGTTCGCCGCGACGGGCGAACATATGCGTTGTTCGGTCCGCCCCCTATACGTCATCATTGAGCAAACTTTGACCCTGTACCTCACAGTCAGCAGACACATTCCAGCCAATCAGCATACCCTCCCTCCCAGACCCTCCCAGACCCTCCCACCTCCTATCAAAAAGCAAGGACAGCATCCATCTTAGATTCATTCTGAAGCTGCAGTGTTAGTTAGAGCAGGGAGAGTGCTGCTGCTGCTGCTGCTGAATTAATAGGGAAATCCTTAGCTAGGCAAGTGTTCTGTGTCCACTCCAGTCCTCAAATACTCATCTGCTGTAAGGACAGCATCCTGACAGCACACCAAAAAGCCTGCTTTTTTAAATTTTATTATATATATATATTGCAGTTGCCTACCCATGTGTGAGAGGCCACAGGCCCACAGACTGTACTGTGCCCACTGCCCACCACTCCTATCGGGTGGCACAGTACCTTGCAGATAAAAAAGTCATTTCATTTTTACCCTTTAATATAATTGCAGTTGCCTGCCAGTGTGTGTCAGGCCCACTGACTGTACTGTGCCCACTGCCAGTGCCCACCACTCATATCAGGTGGCACAGTACCTTGCAGATAAAAAAAGTCATTACATTTTTTCTCTGTAATATAATTGCAGTTGCCTGACAGTGAGTGTCAGGCCCACAGACAGTACTGTGCCCACTGCCCACCACTCATATCGGGTGGCACAGTACCTTGCAGATAAAAAAAATCATTTAATTTTTACTCTTTAATATAATTGCAGTTGCCTGCCAGTGTGTGTAAGGCCCACAGACTGTACTGTGCCCACTGCCAGTGCCCACCACTCATATCGGGTGGCACAGTACCTTGCAGATAAAAAAGTCATTTAATTTTTACCATTTAATATAATTGCAGTTGCCTGCCAGGCCCACTGACTGTACTGTGCCCACTGCCAGTGCCCACCACTCACATCGGGTGGCACAGTACCTTGCAGATAAAAAAGTCATTTAATTTTTTCTCTGTAATATAATTGCAGTTGCCTGCCAGTGTGTGTCAGGCCCACTGACTGTACTGTGCCCACTGCCAGCGCCCACCACTCATATCGGGTGGCACAGTACCTTGCAGATAAAAAAGTAATTTCATTTTTTCTCTGCAATTTAATTGCATTTGCCTGCCAGTGTGTGTCACGCACACAGACTGTACTGTGCCCACTGCCCACCACTCATATCGGGTGGCACAGTACCTTGCAGATAAAAAAGTCATCTAATTTTTTCTCTGTAATATAATTGCAGTTGCCTGCCAGTGTGTGTCAGGCCCACTGACTGTACTGTGCCCACTGCCAGTGCCCACCACTCATATCGGGTGGCACAGTACCTTGCAGATAAAAAAAGTCATCTAATTTTTTCTCTGTAATATAATTGCAGTTGCCTGCCAGTGTGTGTCAGGCCCACTGACTGTACTGTGTCCACTGCCAGTGCCCACCACTCATATCGGGTGGCACAGTACCTTGAAGATAAAAAAGTAATTTTATTTTTTCTCTGTTATATAATTGCAGTTGCCTGCCAGTGTGTGTCACGCACACAGACTGTACTGTGCCCACTGCCCACCACTCATATCGGGTGGCACAGTACCTTGCAGATAAAAAAGTCATCTAATTTTTTCTCTGTAATATAATTGCAGTTGCCTGCCAGTGTGTGTCAGGCCCACTGACTGCACTGTGCCCACTGCCAGTGCCCACCACTCATATCGGGTGGCACAGTACCTTGCAGATACAAAAAGTCATCTAATTTTTTCTCTGTAATATAATTGCAGTTGCCTGCGAGTGTGTGTCAGGCCCACTGACTGTACTGTGTCCACTGCCAGTGCCCACCACTCATATCAGGTGGCACAGTACCTTGAAGATAAAAAAGTAATTTCATTTTTTCTCTGTTATATAATTGCAGTTGCCTGCCAGTGAGTGTCAGGCCCACAGACTGTACTGTGGTCGTGGTGCTGTGATTTCCTTCAGAGGCCACGTACCCTGAACTCGAAAAGTTCTGAGGACATAGTTGACTGGCTTACACAGGACACCCAATCTTCTACAGCTTCAGCTCGGAACCTTGACGCACCATCCTCCTCCAGCTCAGCTTCGGGCACCTCTCAAGTTACCACTCGCCCGCCCTCCGCCACCACCAACACTAGCACCACAGCCGCTTCACTTGATCTGTCAGAGGAGTTATTTACACATCAGTTGGAAGAAATGAATGATGCGCAACCATTATTGCCAGACGATGTAGATAACAGGGATATGTCTCAGTCAGGAAGCATTACACACATGGACGTACGGTGTGATGATGATGATGTTGTACCCGCTGCTGCTTCCTTTGCTGAGTTGTCAGATACAAGTAAAGCGGTTGATGATGACGATGTGTCCGTGGATGTCACGTGGGTGCCCGCTCGAAGAGAAGAAGAACAGGGGCAAAGTTCAGATGGGGAGACAGAGAGGAGGATGAGACGAGTTGGAAGCAGGGGGAGGTCGTCGCAAGGAGCTAGTGGCATAGTCAGACAGCATGTATCGGCACCCGGGGTCAGCCAGACAGCACGCCAATCAACGCATGCTGTTGCCACCACCAGAATGCCGTCATTGCAAAGCTCAGCAGTGTGGCATTTTTTTTGTGTGTCTGCCTCTTATAACAGCGATGCCATTTGCAACCTGTGCCAAAAGAGTCGTGGGAAGTCCAACACCCACCTAGGTACAACTGCTTTGCGAAGGCACATGATCTCACATCACAAAGGCCTATGGGATCAACACATGATAAGTACAAGAAGCACAGAAACTCAAAGCCACCATCCTCCTCCTGGTCCAGCATCTTCAGCCACGTCAACCACTGCTGTCCTCCTTGCCCCCTCTCAACCACCCGCCACTCCGCCTCTCACCTTCAGCAGTTCCTGCTCATCTGCCCACAGTCAGGTGTCTGTCAAGGAAATGTTTGAGCGTAAGAAGCCAATGTCACAGAGTCACCCCCTTGCCCGGCGTCTGACAGCTGGCTTGTCGGAACTTTTAGCCTGCCAGCTTTTACCATACAAGCTGGTGGAGTCTGAGGCCTTAAAAAAATTTGTAGCTATTGGGACACCGCAGTGGAAGGTACCCGGCCAAAAGATTTTTTCACAAAAGGCAATCCCCAACCTGTACTCTATTGTGGAAAAGGAAGTCATGGTATGTCTGGCACACAGTGTTGGGGCAAGGGTCCATCTGAACACTGATACCTGGTCTGCAAAGCACGGTCAGGGCAGGTATATCACGTACACTGCGCATTGGGTAAACCTGCTGACGGCTGGCAAGCATGGAATGCGTGGCTCTGCAGAGGAGTTGGTGACATCGCCACGACTTGCAGGCAGGCCTGCTGCCACCTCCTCTACTCCTCCTACTCCATCCTCTTCGCTAACCTCCTCGGCTGAGTCCTCTTCTGCTGCTGCATCTTGCTCGACATCAACGGCACCCCCCCAGCTCCCCAGGGGCTATTCCACATCCCGGATACGACAGTGTCACGTCGTCTTGGGGTTGACTTGCCTGAAAGCAGAGAGTCACCCCGGACCAGCACTCCTGTCCGCCCTGAACGCACAGGTGGATCAGTGGCTGACCCCGCACCAACTGGAGATCAGCAAAGTGGTGTGTGACAACGTAAGCAATTTATTGGCGGCATTGAATTTGGGCAAGTTGACACATTGTCCGTGCATGGCACATGTGTTGAATATGATCGTACAACGCTTTGTGCATAAGTACCCAGGCTTACAGGACGTCCTCAAGCAGGCCAGGAAGGTGTGTGGCCATTTCAGGTGTTCCTACACGGCCATGGCGCACTTTTCCGATATTCAGCGGCGAAACAACATGCCAGTGAGGCGATTGATTTGCGACAGCCCGACACGTTGGAATTCAACACTCCTAAAGTTTGACCGCCTGCTCCAACAAGAAAAAGCCGTCAATGAGTATTTGTATGACCGGGGTGCTAGGACAGCCTCTGCAGAGCTGGGTATTTTTTTGCCACGTTACTGGACGCTCATGCGCAATGCCTGTAGGCTCATGCGTCCTTTTGAGGAGGTGACAAACCTAGTCAGTCGCACCGAAGGCACCATCAGCGACATCATGCCATTTGTTTTCTTCCTGGAGCGTGCCCTGCGAAGAGTGCTGGATCAGGCCGTAGATGAGCGTAAAGAGGAAGAGTTGTGGTCACCATCACCACCAGAAACAGCCTTATCATCATCGGTGCTGGACCTGCGGCAACGCTGGAAGAGGAGTCTGAGGAAGAGGAGTCAGAGGAGGAACGTGGCATTGAGGAGGAGGAAGACCAACCACAGCAGGCATCCCAGGGTGCTCGTTGTCACCTATCTGGTACCCGTGGTGTTGTACGTGGCTGGGGGGAAGAACAGATCTTCAATGAGATCAGTGAGGATGAGGAACGGGACATGAGTAGCTCGGCATCCAACCTTGTGCAAATAGGGTCTTTCATGCTGTCATGCCATTGAGGGACCCTCGTATAAAAAGGCTGAAGGAGAACGACCTGTACTGGGTGGCCACACTACTAGACCCCCGGTATAAGCAGAAAGTGCCTGAAATGTTACCGAATTACCAGAAGTCGGAAAGGATGCAGCAGTTCCAGAAGTCGGAAAGGATGTAGCAGTTCCAAAACAAGTTAAAAAGTATGCTTTACACAGCGTATAAGGGTGATGTCACAGCACAACGGGAATCTAACAGGGGAAGAGGTGAAAGTAATCCTCCTCCTACCACGACCACGTCGGCAAGGACAGGACGCTTTAAAGACGTGTTATTGATGGAGGACATGCAGAGCTTTTTAAGTCATACGCATCGCCACAGCCCTTCGGGGTCCACCCTCAGAGATCGACTCGACCGACAGGTAGCAGACTACCTCGCCTTAACTGCAGATATCAACACTCTGAGGAGCGATGTACCCCTTGACTACTGGGTGTGCAGGCTTGACCTGTGGCCTGAGCTATCCCAATTTGCGATAGAACTTCTGGCCTGCCCCGCTTCAAGTGTCCTGTCAGAAAGGACCTTCAGCGCAGCAGGAGGTATTGTCACTAAGAAGAGAAGTTGCCTAGGTCAAAAAAGTCTAGATTACCTCACCTTTATTAAGATGAATGAGGCATGGATCCCGAAGGGACTGACAGTGAGGGATGCATTTGACTAAAAAAGGCCTGATGAGATGCCTTGGGCTAAAAATGGTCTACACGCTGCTATATTTATTTTCTGCATGCCGGATGACTTGCGTGACTTCTCCGCCACCAACTAGGGTTCAAGCCGCAATGTTTTAGTGCACTTTCTGCCTGGAAAATACCAAATTTTTCAGGCATGTGTACATGCCTAATTTTTCTGGCCTCTGGTGTTGCACTGTGGCTTCAAAAACAAAACAAAAAAAAAGGCACATACATGTGTCAATTCACCTTCGTGATCGTTACATTGTTGTGGTGAAGGGGCTTGCGTATCACAATGAAGCGATCACCTCTATGAGTGTGTTGGCAATGTTGGCACACTCCAGATGATAAGGTCGTTGCTTCATTGTGAACAGACCAAAAGCGATCGGCTGGATAATTTTGCATAGAAAAAACATTAATTTTCTTTGTGATCATCTAAGGTGATCATTAAAGCCTTCATCTGTCACTGAACTACCTCAGCACGACCATAGGCTTTGAAAAACCGCCATCGCCTGCAATCTCCTAAACGTGCGCACGAGCACAGTCATCACTACACCAACATTGACGCATAGAGGAAAATTTATGTCATGAGTGTGTCAACTATTGACAACTCTTTGCGGTTGTCTAAAATCTATTCGATAGACGTCCCCTGATAGGGGACGTAACAGGGATTAAACTGATAAGAATAGTACTACTTAACACTCCACTCATATAGGGTGGCACAGTACATTGCACGGCGCACGCGCAGTGCCCCAGATCAGAAGTAAGAGGACCGACCAACCATCTTTTTCCATCTCCCGGGTTTCCTAAAATCTATTCCATACACCGGCCCCTGATAGGGGACGTAACAGGGATTCAACTAATAGGAATAGTACTACTTAACACACCACTCATATAGGGTGACACAGTACATTGCACGGCGCACGCGCAGTGCCCCAAATTGGAAGTAAGAGGACCGACCAAGCATCTTTTTCCATCTCCCGGTTTCTAAAATCTATTCCATACACCGGCCCCTGATATGGGATGCAACAGGGATAAAACTGATAGGAATAGTACTACTTAACACACCACTCATATAGGGTGGCACAGTACATTGTACGGCGCACGCGCAGTGGCCCAAATTGGAAGTAAGAGGACCGACCAAGCATCTTTTTCCATCTCCCGGTTCCTAAAATCTATTCCATACACCGACCCCTGATATGGGATGCAACAGGGATTAAACTGAAAGGAATAATACTACTTAACACACCACTCATATAGGGTGGCACAGTACATTGCACGGCGCACGCGCAGTGCCCCAAATTGGAAGTAAGAGGACCGACCAAGCATCTTTTTCCATCTCCCGGTTGCTAAAATCTATTCCATACACCGGCCCTGATAGGGGACGTAACAGGGATTCAACTAATAGGAATAGTACTACTTAACACACCACTCATATAGGGTGACACAGTACATTGCACAACGCACGCGCAGTGCCCCAAATTGGAAGTAAGAGGACCGACCAAGCATCTTTTTCCGTCTCCCGGTTCCTAAAATCTGTTCCATACACCGGCCCCTGATATGGGATGCAACAGGGATTAAACTGATAGGAATAGTACTACTTAACACACCACTCATATAGGGTGACACAGTACATTGCACAACGCACGCGCAGTGCCCCAAATTAGAAGTAAGAGGACCGACCAAGCATCTTTTTCCATCTCCCGGTTCCTAAAATCTATTCCATACACCGGCCCCTGATATGGGATGCAACAGGGATTAAACTGAAAGGAATAATACTACTTAACACACCACTCATATAGGGTGGCACAGTACATTGCACGGCGCACGCGCAGTGCCCCAGATCAGAAGTAAGAGGACCGACCAACCATCTTTTTCCATCTCCCGGTTGCTAAAATCTATTCCATACACCGGCCCCTGATAGGGGACGTAACAGGGATTAAACTGATAGAAATAGTACTACTTATCACACCACTCATATAGGGTGGCACAGTACATTGGACGGCGCACGCGCAGTGCCCCAAATTGGAAGTAAGAGGACCGACCAACCATCTTTTTCCATCTCCCGGTTCCTAAAATCTATTCCATATACCGGCCCCTGATAGGGGACAAAACAGAGATTTAAACTGGTAAGAACAGATTTTTTTTATTTAAAAAAAAGAGGACAGCCTCTGCGGAGCTGGGTATTTTTTGGCCGCGTTACTGAACGCTCATGCACAATGGCTGTTGGCTCATGCGTCCTTTTGCGGAGGTGACAAACCTGGTCAGTCAAACCCAAGGCAACATCATCGACCTCATCCCATTTTTCTGGAGCGTGCCCTACGAATAGTGCTGGATCAGGCCGTAGATGAGCATGAAGAGGAAGAGTTGTGGTCACCATCACCACCAGAAGCAGCCTTGTCGTCGTCTATTGCTGGACCTGCGGCAACGCAGAGAGAGGAGTCTGAAGAAGAGGAGTCAGAAGAGGAAGGTGGCTTTGAGGAGGTGGAAGACCAACCACAGCAGGCATCCCAGGGGGCTTGTTGTCACCTTTCGGGGACCCTTGGTGTTGTACGTGGCTAGGTGGAGGAAGAGACCTTCAATGACGTCAGTGAGGACAAGGAACGGGACATGGCTAGCTTGGTATCCAACCTTGTGCAAATGGGGAGTTTGCGGTTGTGCAAATGGACTGTTTGCGGTTGTTTGCGGTGCGTTAAACGGGGAGTTTGGTCTGTCAGAGTTTGGTCTGTCACTGTGAAGCGGGCGTAACCCTTACACTACCTGATCGATACAACATCATACCTGATCGTATACACACACTGGATGTTTTAAAGCTTGTTATTCCAAACAATTTAGGATTGTTAGGTGATTTATGCCCTTTATGGATTAAAACCTGACTCTGCATCAACTACGTAATTTTCCATGGGAGTTTTGCCATGGATCCCCCTCCGGCATGCCACAGTCCAGGTGTTTGTCCCCTTGAAACAACTTTTCCATCACTATTGTGGCCAGAAAGAGTCCCTGTGGGTTTTAAAATTCGCCTGCCTTGTGAAGTCTATGGCGGTTCGCCCAGTTCGCTCGTTCGCGAACATTTGCGGAAATTCAAGTTCGCGAATGGAAAATTTTATGTTCGAGACATCTCTACCTCCAAATGGATGGTACCGGTGCTCGTATCGTGACTTTTTGCCCTCCCAGTCACTATAAATTTAAACAGCAGAAATAATTAATTGGATAGGCACTCGGACATCTAGAGTAATGCAGCAAATATAACAAAAATATAACAGCAATCAATAAGAACAATTTAAAAATGATTAATATGTAATGCAAAAATTATACAAATAGAAATAAAAAAATAAAAATCTAAAGATAAAATATTGAGATAGAAATTGATATATTTCTGCAGGTAGTCCATATACTCAATATGAAAAACACCCTGGTATGTTGCATTACTCTAGATGTCCGAGTGCCTATCCAATTAATTATTTCTGCTGTTTAAATTTTGTGATAAGTGAAAATATTTCCCAAGCCCAATGAAGTGACGACCGGACAATCATTTTCCCAGGCCCTCTGTCCTGGTGAAAGGACATTAAAAAAGTTGTCTTAATTAATAATTTATATAATTGGGAGATCTTTCCCCTGTAACCAGAGGTAGCAAGCACAACATTCAAAAGTGAAGAAGTATCTATCACTAAAAGTGAAACCTGTTTAACTCTTAAAAGGGCTGAACCTAACTGACAATAACGAAACCAGCTCAGGTTGCCTAAATTCCCCAAAAGTGCTGAACTCGAAAGCGAAAGTACCTCTGTATGCTTCACCACTTTTGAAAGATAAATAATATTGTTTTTTTGCCAGAATCTATCAGATAAGAATTTATCAATCTCCTTTGAAAAAGTTGTGCCAAAGAGCAGTGCACCGAAGAGAACACTTTATCCCCATTCATCCTCTGATAGTTGTCCAGACTCTGGAAAATAACTTCCCAGTAGCTCTATATTCTTTTTCAACATTAATCAGTTGCCCAGCTTCCAACAATGTAAACATTTTATCAAAAGGTGAACAATTTACCAAAGCTTTACACAACAAATTTTCCTCCCAGTGACAAAATTACAATAGCTGCCCAGCTATAAAATAACTCTTAAAACAGGGAAGATTCATACCTCCCTGTTCCAATGGCTTAAAAAAAATGCACTAATTTCAACCTCACTCGCTTTCTTCCCCAAAACAGGCCATTCATCATCCTGTCAAGAAGTTTAAAGAACTTGTCCTCAATCCAAACTGGAGAGTTCCTGAGAACATAAAGAAGTTGGGGCAAAATCACCATCTTAATTAAAGAGATTCTATCAGCTCTACATAAAAATAATCGCGACCATATTGCAATTTTTGATCTCAACTTGCTTATCAATGGTATCAAATTAAGCTGAATGTAATCCTCAACACTAGGTGATATCATCATGCCAAGATATTCTATTGTTTCAAGTACCATTAACATTGTGAGAGGAACCTCACTCAAATACTCAAAGTTATCTAGTAACATGAGGGAAGTTTTTGCCTAATTAATATCGAGACCAGAGACCTCCCCAAAAGAGTTTACCAAATGGATAACTCTTGGGAGAGTAGTGTTAGTTTTATTCATATAAAATAGTACATCATCCGCGTATAGGAAGATCCGATCCTCTGGTCCCAATACTCCAAAACCCTCAATAATTGTATCTTGTCTAATACTAAGTGCTAAAGGATCAATATAAATATCAAACAATAATGGTGACAGGGGACAACCTTGATGGGTGCCTCTAGACAACAAAAAGCTAGGGGACAAGTTACCATTAAAGTTCAAATTTGCAGTTGGAGAGCTGTATAAAAGCCTAACCATGCTAATAAATCTAAACTCGAAAAATTAGAATACTGTGCAAAGTTCATTTATTTAAGTAATCCAACTCAACGGGTGAAACTAACA
Source organism: Bufo bufo (assembly GCF_905171765.1). Taxonomy (NCBI): domain Eukaryota; kingdom Metazoa; phylum Chordata; class Amphibia; order Anura; family Bufonidae; genus Bufo; species Bufo bufo. Next base: position 760,862,979 of record NC_053390.1, on the reverse strand, counting down.
TACGTGATCGACTCATTACTTGCTAAGCGAGATATTTCAAGCCTTTATTTGTTATAATTTGGATGATTATGGCTTACAGCTTATGAAACCCCAAAGTCACAATTTTGAGGTAACCTTTGCTCAGGGGGTATGGATTAATTAGCTGACTAGAGTGTGACACTTTGAGCCTAGAATATTGAACCTTTTAACAAAATTCTAATTTTAAGCTGCAATAATGCAATTCCTTTTAATTTGCATTACTGAAATAAATGGTCTTTTGAACGATATTCAAATTTTTCGAGTTTCACCTGCAGATCCAAATCCCATCCTTTCTAACACCTTCCAAAGGAATTTCCACTCCACCCTGTCGAACGCCTGCCTTAAAGGCATCCAAGGACAGGATGGAGCGGGAATCCTCGCCCAAGAGACTGTATATTTGCAAAAAAATTATGGAGATTATGATGGGTACCTTTATTAGGAATAAACCCATTCTAATCAGGGTGAATAACCGAAGAAATAACTTTAGAGAGCCTAGTAGCCAGGATTTTTGCAAGAAGTTTAACATCGGTAGTAAGGAGTTATATCGATCTGTAGGACTCTATATCTAAAGGATCCTTTGCCTTTTTTAATATTAGTGCAATTTCCGCTTCACACATTGATTCAGGTAATATACCGTCCTCCTAGGAATTATCAATTACACTCAGCAATTTTTGAAGTATCACGTTACCATACTTGCGATAAATCTCATAGGGGAGGCCATCTGAACCAGGGGAAGAATTTCCAGTTCCTTCAATGCAGCCTTTATCTCCTGGAGGGAAAATTCTACATCAAGGGAGTTCCTTCAGTAAGAACCAGAAATTTGATGGAGTTCAAATAGGACTCCATGTCATCATCCGTACTATCATTACTAGTTCTATATATTTCTGAAAATTGTTCTACAAAAGCCCCCCTTTATTTTTTCCTGATTTACAGTAATGATACCCTCAGGCAACCGAATAATACCTATTTATTTTTATTTTTTTAATCTTGATTAGATATCAGTTTAGCCAAGAATTTTCCGGGTCGTCTCCCTGAATCACAAAATTCTTTTTGCCCCCTAAAGAAAAGTCTTTGCTGAGCCTTGTCCAAAAGGAAATCAGAATATTCCTGACTAGCTTTTTGGATATCTATTTTTTTCAGTCCTTTTCCTGGAAAACTGCTCCCTTCCACTTAACGCCGCTGCCTTCAAAGCCCTCTCCTTCCTACCATATTCTCTTCTAAGATGGGTGATAGTACTAAGAAATAACCCTCTTTCCACGGCCTTGAAGGCATCCCAGACAAAGTGGATTTTAGCTAATTTATAGTTGACCTTCCAGTAATACAACATCTCCTGTTTCATCCGATCATGGTTGTCTATTACAGATAACCAATGAGGATTTAGTCTAAAAGGGGGTGTTACCTTTCACTATCCTCATTCAGAGTAAGTTGGAGGGATACCGGGACATGATCTGAGACCAACTTAGCCTCATACCTCATCTGTTTAATGCAACTCAAAAATGTCTCATTTACCAATGCATGATCGATCCGTGACATACAGTTTCCAGATCTAGTCACACAGGAATAAGCTCTTCTTCCCTGTCCTAGTACACTCCATACATCTACAAGGCCAAATTCCTGACAGAATCGAGCCAGGGGGGATCCCTGATTGGATACAGAGGGATACCGGTTTCCATCCATCGTGATCTGATCAATCTTAGGATAAATAAACCAATTAAAGTCCCTATTTACTAAGATTAGACAGTCTGGCTACTTCTTCATGAACATTAGTAAAAGGTTGAGTACATCAAAAGAAAAGGGGGGAGGAATATAAATAAAGGCTAAAGTACATAATCTACCTCAAAGTTTACCATGCAGAAAAACAAACCTCCCCTCTTTATCAATATGGGAGGACGCGCAAAGGAAATCAATCCCTTTATGTATAAACACCGTCACTCCTCTAGAGTGACTGGAGAAGGTAGAATGAAATGCCTGTGCAACTCATCCCCTAGTAATCCTAGTCACCACCTCTTCCGTAAAATGGGTTTCTGATAAACAGACAATCGCAGGTAAATGCCTCTGCACTAAATCAAACACTGCCTGTCTTTTCAGTTTATCCCCAAGTCCCCTTACATTCCAAGTTAAAATTGTGATGGACATATAATCAAATAGTCAAGGTCAATCCCCCTCAACTGACCTGAGAGACACGTCGCATCCCACCCAAAACCCTCTTTTCTCCCCCTAACCCACCCAAAACCCCATGGTCCGCTAAATAGAAACAGACCTTACTGAGACCATCCTTTCCCCTCCCCTCTACCCTCGCCTCCAAAAAAGGAAAAAAATAATAATAAAAAATAATAAATGCAATTTAAACATTATTCAAGTCCAGCCATTCCATGGCCTGAACTGGGGTATCAAAAAAATAAACTGAACCATTAAATATGGTACGCAATTTGGCTGGATATAAAAAGGAGTATTGAGTATTCTTGGCCTAAAGTCGTTTTTTTAAAGCAAGGAAAATACACCTCTTGTCCTGAACATCTTTCGAGAAATCCAGGAAAAACAAGTTTATTGCCATTGTATAATATAGGAGGGCACTCCCGTGCTCACTTTAAAGAGGACCTTTCACTAGAAAAAAAAATGTAAACTAAGCATACAGACATGGAGAGCGGCGCCCAGGGATCTCCCTGCACTTACTATTATCCCTTGGCGCCGCTCCGTTCTCCCGGTATAGCCTCCGGTATCTTCATATTTTCGGCTCAACTGGGTGGAGCCTGCCGGCGTCTCCTTCTCCCAGGCTGTAGCGCTGGCCAATCGCAGCGCTCAGCTCATAGCCCGAGAGTTTTTTTTTCTCTCAGGCTATTAGCTGAGTGCTGCGATTGGCCAGCGCTACAGCCTGGGAGGAGGAGACGCCGGCAGGCTCCACCCAGTTGAGCCGAACATATGGAGATACCGGAGTCTATAACCGGAGAACGGAGCGGCGCCCAGGGATAATAGTAAGTGCAGGGAGATCCCTGGGCGCCGCTCTCCATGTCTGTATGCTTAGTTTACATTTTTTATTCTAGTGAAAGGTCCTCTTTAAAATCATGTCTCTCTCACGAGAGACAAGCATCTTCACCACTAGTGCCCTTGGTGGGCCCTTTCGATTAGAAACATAGATGAAAAATGTTTCTTCCCAAAGTTCTCAAAAATTATAGATTGCACTGTTCCAGACAGATTTTTTTCCTCTATGCCCTCAGGGAGCCCAATAATTCTAACATTAGATTTTCTCGACCTATCTTCCAGGTCCACAACTTTTCTTTTAAAATTATCATATTGTGTTTTCAAAGTGGCAATTTCAGGTTTTAATACTTTTACTTCTTGCTCCACAGAGCTCATGTTCTTTTCTATTTCAATGACTCTATGGCGTACCTTTATCAAGTTATCTTTTATTATAGCCACGTCAGTCTGAACTGACCCCGGCTGCACTGCGACAACTTGTATCACCTTGGCATTATTTTGTACCATAGATAGAATCTCCTCCTATGTAGAAAGCTCCCTTAGTGGGGCTTCCGTTTCATTCTACCTCTGCCCCCCCCCCCCACTATAAGGGTATTCATCTTGAATTTCTTCCGGTCTAAATTCAGAAGTGTTCTTTATCGAACTTATATCCTGCTTCCCCTTTTGTCCAGCCCTGGTGTTTACATTTAGTGACTTTAAAAATTGCTCGATTTTAGCAGACTCTGCCAATTTCTGTCCCAGTTTAGACAGTGACAAATCTGTTGACCGCCTACTCTGCTTGGGGGACTTCCCCCCCCCCCCTCTTTTCAATTTTTTTATAATTTTTGTATTCCTTTTCTGTGAAGTGAAGTGCTTCTTGGTAATTTTCAGATACTTTTGTTTGCAATGAACTAAGCAGGTATAATTAACAAATGCACCTGGGGGAAGGGAAAGACATAGGAGACCAGGACGGATCTCACCACCACACAAATAAAAATATATTTGCCATTCAGCGGTGCAGTTATATGTTCTAAGCCTTTTTTGTCGTGTAATAGTGGCAAAATAAAAATATATTTGCCATTCAACAAAGCAGTTATATGTTCTAAAACCCTTTTTGTTGTGTATTAGTGGCAAAAGAAAAATAAATTTGCCATTCAGCGGTGCAGCTATATGTTCTAAAGCCCTTTTTGTCATGTAATAGTGGCAAAATTAAAATATCTTTGCCGTTCAGCGGCGCAGCTATATGTTCTAAAGCCTTTTGTGGCGTGTATTAGTGGCAAAAAAAATATATACTTGCCGTTCAGTGGTGCAATTATATGTTCTAAAGCCTTTTGTGTCATGTATAAATGGAAAAATAAAAATATATTTGCCATTCAGCAGTGCAGTTATCGTATTTTTTGCCCTATAAGACGCACCGGCCCATAAGACGCACCGGCCCATAAGACGCACCTAGGTTTTTAAGGAGGAAAATAAGAAAAAAAATATTTTGAACCAAAAGGTGTGCTTTTGCTGGGCTTTGAACTAATGGTAGCCTGTGAATGACACTATTATGGGGGATCTGTGGATAACGCACTGTTATGGGGGATCTGTGGCTGACACTGTTATGAGTGTCTGTGGATGGCACTGTTATGGGGGTCTGTGGATGGCACTGTTATGGGGGTGTCTGTGGATGGCATGACACTGCTATCGGGGGGATCTGTGGATGACAGATAAATAGCATCTTATATTATGTGTCATCCACAGATCCCACCCATAACAGTGTCCCTGTGAATGACCCCCAATACAGGGGGTGGGGGCTGGCATCTACAGTAGTTTTGTAATGGCAGCGGGGCCCAGTGCAGTCATTGTATTCTATTGCACCGGGCCCCGCTCACTGTACTAATCGTATCTAACTGCAGGAAATGTTTAACTATAGAAAATCTTCAATCCAGCAGCCTGTACTTACGACCATAGCGGGCAGGAGGCAGGAGGCTGGGCGGGAACTGGCAGTGCAACTCACTACGTCACGTGCCCGCGCCGCCTGCTTCATTCATAAAGTGGGCGGAGCAGGCGCGTGACATAGTGAGTTATGCTGCCAGTGCCCGCCAGCCCGCCCAGCCTCCTGCCTCCTGCCTTCTGCCTGCTGTGGTCATAAGTACAGGCTGCTGGATTGAAGATTTTCTATAGTTAAACATTGCCTGCAGTTAGATACGATAAGTACAATGAGCGGAGCCAGCTGCAATAGAATACAGTGACTGCACCGGGCCCTGCTGCCATTACAAAACAAGATGCCAGCCCCCAGCCCCTCCTCCCTCCTCGCTGATACACGCGGTCGGCGGTGTATCAGTGTAAACAGCAGCATTCACCCCATAAGACGCACTGCCATTTCCCCCCACTTATAAGGTGCGTCTTATAAGACGAAAAATAAATCCTTTTGTGGCATTTATAAGTGGAAAAATAAAAATATATTTGCGGTGCAGTGATATGTTCTAAAGCATTTTGTGGCGTGTATTAGTGGCAAAAGAAAAATATATTTGCCATTCAGCGGTGCAGTTATATGTTCTAAAGCCCTTTAGTCGTGTAATAGTGGCAAAATAAAAATATATTTTCCTTTCAGCGGTGCAGTTATATGTTCTAAAGCCCTTTTGTCATGTAATAGTGGCAAAATAAAAATATATTTGCCTTTCAGCTGTGCAGTTATATGTTCTAAATTCTTTTGTGGCGTTTATAAGTGGAAAAAGAAAAATATATTTGCCATTCAGCGGTGCAGGGATATGTTCTAAAGCATTTTGTGGCGTGTATTATTGGCAAAAGAAAAATATATTTGCCATTCAGCGGTGCAGTAATATGTTCTAAAGCCTTTTGTGGCGTTTAGAGGTCGCAGCAGAGTTAGGGGCTGTGGCAGCAGGGGTCACTTCGAGACGCCTGAGCTCCCAGTGTGAGCTGACGGTCGTGTCTTGACCAGCAACCCAGCGGTTCTTGAATGGTTGACTCAATCTTCCACTTCTTCGCAACTTCAGACATCCCCAGCCAAGAGTTGTTGGGTTTGTCAGACACATATAATATCTCAAATGACCCACTGAACCCAGGAGGTCAATAGTAATGATTCAATAGCCTGAGACTATAAATTCCTGTTTCTGGTCTTTAGTTTAAAATATAACTTTTATTCTTTATTTTTAAACAATGCACAAACTACAAAAAAATAAAAGTGAAGATTTAAAAATATATATGGTGGGCTACTGTATAGGGGCTGGATGTATAGTGTGCCTCTACTTCATTAGTAGATCATTAGTAGATCAGAAGGATATTAGGTGCATATCCATCTGAAGGTAGTGTGTGGTCTATATCATTGTAGTTACTTATGTCTGCAATTGTCTGCAAATGTCATTCAACACCAGCCACTCTATCACCTAGACTACACTCTATTAGCTGATTACCCTTCGGGGAGTACTCTTTACAATTAGTATCTTAGAACTTTCTAGGAGTCCCCAGGTATTAAGCTCCTGGCACCTCGATTCCTATCTATGCTGCCCCTATCATATGATCATATGTGCTCGGCGTCTGCAGTTCGCCGTGCTAATGTTCAGTTGTTTGCCCTGCCATAATTTTTAAAAGAGTCATTAAAGACGCAGCTCCCCCGACATGTTTCACCGCTCTAGGCGGCGTCTTCAGGGGAATGGAGCTACTATCAACACAAATGTTTTCTATGGGAGGTCCTTTATACCCGTAGGGCGGATCTCTCATATTGGTAACCTATAAAAGTTTTTATCTCGTGTTGAGCGGCATCTTTTCGGGCCAAGCATATCCATTTCTTAGATCACGATGTAAGATTTCTAGGCAAATCAGAAGATTAGTTTCGCGCCTGCGTCCAAAACTTGAATGTTTTCCATTCCAATGATTAAGCGCGCATGTGTTAGGACTTAGAAAACTTCAGTATCCCGACCAATAAATTCAGTGCGCATGCGTCCGGACTTAGTTTAAAAAGCAGAGGTCTCGATGCGCGCAGGCGTCAGAAGACAGATTTTTTTCAATTCCGGCTGTCCAAGATCTCCACTTATGCCGACATATAGATGCTCTATCTGTACTTTACGGTGCTGGAATTCACAAAGCGTGCAATATGAAATGTTTGTCAGACACAACCCTTTGTTGGCATGGCCCGGGAGCAGGTCCTGTGCCTTCACCTGTCCTCAACCTGCCTCTGTCCTTTTCTGTTCCCTCATCCAGAGAAATATTGTATGCTGTGGGCTCAGCTCCACTATACAGTGAGGACGAGCTACTAGAAGACAGTCAGCAGCTACTGGCAAGCCAGGATGTGCAGGAGACATCCGCTGCTTCCTCCACTAGGCGGGCAAGTAGTAATGAGGAGAGTGGCGTGGGAGCTTTTGTTGAGAGCGGTCAGGCTCTTGACCAAGAGATGGTTGAGGAGGACATACTCGATGATGATGTAGCTGATCGCACTTGGGAGCTGGGTGACGAAGGGGCTTCATCATCATCGGGAGAAGAGGGTGGCAGCTTGCCCTTGAGGCAGCAGCGGAGTCAGCAAGTCGCTAGCGTAGCCGGGAGTCAGCAGGGTGGCAGCAGTAGGAGGTCGGGTGCCAAACATGCCCAGAGTAGACCACCCCCTTCGCAGAAGCCTACCTGCCCGGGAAGTAGCGGTGCACGTGTTCACGGAGGCAGCGGCGGTAGCAGTCAGTCAGTGCGTAGTGTTGGGGTTAAAATCACCTACTCAGCGGTGTGGTAGTTTTTTGTTAAGCCGCCGGAGGAGGTGAACATGGCAATATGTAGAACCTGTGGGCAGAAGTTGAAGCGTGGCCAGGGTGTCAATGTTGGCACCGCTGATCGACGTCAACATATGCAGCGTCACCATAAAGTGGCCTTGGAGAACCGTGGCTCCGATGTGGTGGTCCAGCCTGCGATAGAAACCACTGCATCACCCAGTGGCACCCAGCCGATTTTAGGCAGTCAACGCTCCACCACCTCAGCCAAAGGGAGCTGTCTGTCCTTCCCATCATTTGCTGGTCCTGATGCTCCTGCTCCTCCTCCTACTCCTCGCCAGACATTCTGTCAGCAATCAATCACAGAATCGATTGCCAAGAGACAACAGTATGCGTGTACTCATTCAATGGCGCAGAGGCTAATCGTGCTCCTGTCCAAGTTGCTGGTGCTGCAGTCCCTCCCTTTTCAAGTGGTGGACTCTGGACCTTTCAGAGAACTCATGGCTTGTGCCGTGCCAAGGTGAAGAGTCCTAAGCTGTCATTTCTTTGCCAAAAAAGCAGTACCAGCCCTACACACATATGTAGAACAGAAGGTGGGCCAGTCCTTGAGCCTGTTGTCTGTCAAAGTGTACGGCAGTGCCGATGTGTGTAGCTGTAACTACAGTCAGGGAAAATACATGTCCTTTACGGCCCGCTGGCTGAATGTGGTTCCTGCAAAGCCACACCAGCAACTTGGCTAGTTGATGCCGCTGCAACCTCCATGTTCTCGCGCCGTTGGTCCTGCGACAATGTCCGCCTCTTCCTCCTCATCCTCCACCGTGTCTTTAGCCTCCACTGCAGGGATAATTCACAGTGCCCCTCCAGCATACCTTATATGCAGGGCACAGTGGTGTCACGCTGTTCTGCACCTCATTTTCCTGGGTAAACTGAGTCACACAGAGGAGGAACTGCTCTGTGTCCTTCATCAAGAAATCAAATCCTGCCTTTCTCCACGACAACTTAAAATCGGAACTATGGTGACCGACAACGGGAAGAACATGGTGTCAGTGCTGCGTCAAGGAGTGCTGAGCCATGCGCCCTGCATGGCACATGTGTTAAATCTGGTTGTCAAGCGGTTCCTGAAGTCTTCCACCCATCTGCAAGACATTCTAAAAATGACCCGAAAACTTTGTGTGCATTTTAGCCATTCATACACCGCAAAGCACACCCTCCTTGAGCTGCAGCTGCAGAACATCATCCCCCAATATAGGCTGATATGCAACGTTTCTACCTGTTGTAATTCCACCCTCCATATGTTGGACCAACTATACAAACAGAGAAAGGCAATAAACGATTTCTTGATGATTCAAGTGGACAGAAGTACTCCCCTGTGTAATTTAGATGTCAGCCAGTGGCAGCTCATGTGTGACACCTGCCGTTTGCTCTGGCCCTTTGAGGATGCCATGTTATTTGTCAGTCGCCAGGACTATGGGATTCCACTGCTTCATATCCTGGAACAGATGCTGGTAAATCTCACAGCCACATGAGCCCTTTGGGGGCTGAACTGGAAGAGGAGGATCAGAAGGACATTGGAGCACAAGCAAAGTGTAGCGAAATGGGTGGTTTTTCTACACAGGTGACAGAAGAGGAGAAGCAGGAGCAGCCAGAGGTGCTATAGGGCGATGAAGAAGACGAGGCAGAGGACTCAGACACACCTTGGCAGTATGCAGTGGAGATAGAGGCAGGGAGTCCCTCGAAGTCACTTTCACAAATGGCACGATGCATGCTCACTTGCTTGCGTAGTGACAGCCGAATTGTCAGCATTCGGAATAGGGATGACTTCTGGCTCTCCACCTTGTTGGACCCTCGCTACCAGTCCAAAATGGGGGCCTTTGTTACACCAGCTGAGAGGGAGGACAAACTGAACTACTATAGAGACATCCTATGTAGTCAATTGGCTTCTCGCAGGTCTGACCGGGAGGGCCCTCTGCGCTCACGTTCCACTGCCATGGCTGCTGGGGAGAGGTGAGTTGGCAGGAGCAGTACCAGCTCCATCAGCAGCAGCCTGAGTCTAGAATCACTGATGAGCATCTTTCTTCACTAGTGATGAGCGGCATAGGCAATATTCAAATTCACAATATTTCACACATTTTTGGCTGAATATTCACCATAAATTTGAGAATTCAAAATCTCCATTCATTATTTACTTGGTTGCGAAAAATTGGCAATGTAATATATTCGCAATAAAAATTTGCAATTAGAATATTTGCGAACAACACTAAGGGATAGACAACTTTCCTATTGGTTGCTAGGGATGTTGCTAAGTGCCGATATTCACGATAAATTCGCCAAAAATTTGCGATTACAATATTCGTGAATATGAATATATAGCACTATATTCTAAATATTTGCGAATTCTCGAAGTGGCGATATTAACGATTAAAATTAGAATATTCTCGCTCAACACTATTCTTCACCCGCATAGTGAAGAAACTACTCACCAGCAGCTAGACATAGAGCAGAACCTGAACCAGCAGGTGGTGGCATACTTGGAGTGCACCCTGCCACCCATCATTGAAGATCTGTCGGATTACTGGGCAGCCAAAATGGATTTGTGGCCGCACCTGGCCAAGTTTGCCCTGGAAAAGCTGTCCTGCCCGGCCAGTAGTGTGGCATCAGAGCGAGTGTTTAGTGCGGTAGGGGCCATAGTTACCACAAGGAGAACTCGCCTGTCTACAAAAAATGTGGAGAGACTGACCTTTGTCAAGATGAATCAGGCGTGGATCAGCCAGGATTTCCACCCACCAATGCCTGATGCATCTGACTAGTGATAAGCGACAGGGGCTATATTCGAATTCGCAAAATTTCACGAATAGTTTTTAGAATATTCGTCACATATTCGCGTATTTGAGAATTCGGGATTATTTTATTGAATGCGAAAAATCGGCAATGCAAAAATCGTGTAATGCGAAATCGTAACGCGAAATACAGGCATGGGTCACTTTGGCTACATTTTTAACTGCATTTGTGTAGCGGCACCTGCTGTTTGTTGTTTTTATTATTACTTGTCCACCTCACCGAGGCGGTCGCATGTGGTCAGTTCAACTGTCACCAACCATATCTTCTGTTTGAAGCTGTGGCAGTTACAAGGAAAGAGCTACTGCAGAAAGTACACAACCCCTCAGCTGCCAGCCTGAAATAAAGACCAGTGATTGGCTGTAGTAGTCATGTGGAGGCACGTACCGTCATCACTGCAGGACTAGTAAAACAAACTGTATCAGATTTAATCCTGTTTGCTCTTTTTTTTTTTTAAACATAGACTACATTTATCTTTTAACTACTGTGAAAATAAATCTATCTGACCGGTCTGTTCTTGAAACTTTTTGAAGGAAAAAGACACCATTAATTTCGCTTACAATCAGCTGGCACGATTTACGTTCTGTTTCAGCAGCCTGAGAATGTAGAATTGCTGTGTCTTTCAGTATTGTCTGCTTAAATTTCTGGGAGTCCAGACAATGCAGTGTGAATATGAATTTCCAATTACTCATTCTGCTTTTTAACTCCTGCTTTGCAAATTAGATAATATTTAAACTGATCTTTCTGCTTGGCAAACTATAAAAAGACCTGTTTTGATTGTGTGATTAGACAATGGAAGCATGGGAAAAGATAGCGAAACATGAATAGATTACCAAGGGAATGGAGCAATAGTGATTTTATCACCTGGTGAAACAATAAAGGTGTGGATGTCCTAAAAAGAGCTTTAAATGCAAAAGAAAGTAAGATATTTCCCGGCAAGTCTGAATTGTTTACTCAAGTATCATTGAGCAGGATAATATCTTGATACCGTTGACTTATTTTCCTCCTATGTGATGTTGATGGGTGACCTTATTAAAAGAGCTGTTACTTTGCCAGTGGAAATGTTATCTAAATTGATTGGAAACTGGAAGTAAAATTGGCACCTGACCATGGTAGATATTCATTCTCACCATAAAGTCAATATGTAATATGTTTAGATAAGGATACAGCAGCTTTTGGTTTCATAAAAGATCTCCCTTAGCATAATAGTCTTATTTCTTCTGTATATTTTACTACAAAATCTTATAGTAACCCTAATCTGATAGTAGGGTTAGCCCCTAGGGATCTGAGTCACCAAAGAATAGTTAAAGGGAACTTGTCATAAACTTTATGCTGACCTCACAGAGGACAGCATAAAATAGTGACAGAAATGCTGATTTCAGCGGTGTGTCACTCATGAGCTAAAAGTAAGTGGTTGCTGAGAACCAGCTTTATAATCATTGCAGCACAGGCCTTGAAAAGAGTCAAATCTACTTGAAAAGAGTCATGGTTATTCTGAATCTCTTGCACTCTCATCCGTCTGTTGATGATAAGCAGTTCTCTCCTAGAGAGAAGAGAAAACTAGGTAGAAGACTGTCAATCATCAGCAGTCGGGCAGGGAGAGCAGGAATTCATAAATAACCATGACTCTTCTCAGGTGGCCGTGACTCTTTTCCAGGCCCAGTCTGCCATGATTGTGATATTGGTTCTCAGCAACCACTTACTTTTAACTTTTAAATGACAAGCTGCTGAAATCAACTCACCTGTGTCTACTTTATTTTGCTCTTAGTATGAGCAGCATAAAGTTGATGACAGGTTCCCTGTTCAAGCTGATTGTGAGCTGTTATTACATGTTAAAGCTGAAGTGGACTCCTAAAGAGGTGGTAACTTTTCTAATAGACTGTAGACTCAAACTATATAGACCTTACTCTAGTTTTAATGCAAAGTATTGGTGGTCAGGAGGCACCTCCAGAGAAACGTTGCAGCCTAGTGGTCACCAAGACCCTCAGAGGTGCCAGTGCATCTATATACAAGTGGCTGGTGCAGTCCTATGGACAACACCAATGTAGGGCATGCTGTCGTAGGGGGTAGCCTAATTTAATCTTCAAGCAACATGAAAAGTTCAGGCAAGGGCTAGCCTCCTGGAGGATTTGTCGTGTGGCACATAGTCCTCTGGGCCCCAGCAAGAGACTGTTCATAGTTCTGCAACAGTTCTAATGTTCAAGTGCAATTTTCATGTGTGTGCCTGTGAATGTAACCACTGTGACGAGCAAAGTATTTAAAAATCCAATTTGGCTGCTTTGCCAAATTTTACCCAAAAAATATGATTTGTGATTAATTACTTTGTCATGAAGCACATTTCTTTATAGGTAGTGGGTGCAATGACACAGAGTGGTGATTGCGCTACCCCCGTCATTGTACCCCTCAGATGCCGTGTTCATACATGATCGGGACATCTGATATTAATAACAGTGTGAGTCAGTGTATAATAAAAAAAAATAATAATACTTACCTAATCCATTTGCTTTTGCAAAGGGATGGCCGCCACCATCTTGCTAGAAGGTCTGGCGCAAAATCTTGCGCGGCCTAAGATGACGTCACTGCGCACAGGATTTTGGCCCAGATCTTCAAGCAAGATGGTGGCGGCCGGTCCTGTCACGAGCAACTGGATCAGGTAAGATTTTTTTTTTCTTTTTTACACTATTTCAGGTTAAATCGATTCGCTACCATGAAGCACGAGGAAGTTTGGCTTTGTGGCAAATCGAATTTATCCTGAAATGCGGATCATTCATGGACTTTGATATGCTTATCACTAGCAACCGCTACGGCTGTGTAGTACACTATTCTGAAATTATATTTTTGCACATATTATTATGTATATACTGCACACTTCTTGTGTAATAATATTGTTATGCACATCATTAAGCTCAGATCTGTTTTTAGTATAAAGTTACAGAATATGGTATATGCATCAATACTGTTTACACACTCTCTCTCACGAATCTTGGTCTAACATTCAGTATTTTTTTTAAAAAGTCAGGTCAAATTTCTATTTTATAGAATTGATTCACTGATCTCTATTCTGTATGTAATTTATTGTAACTTTTCCAATACTCAATATGCCTCATAATAAGATGTAACATAGTAACATAGTTAAACAACAGAGTGGAAAACAAAAGACCCATGCCTCATCATCTGTGAGTGAGAATTAGTGATGAGCAGCAGGGGCAATATTCGAATTTGCGATATTTCGTGAATATTTTGGCGAATATTCGTCATATATTCGTGAATTCGAGAATTTGAAATCTCGTCATTATTTTCTTTATTGCGAAAATCTGCAATCAGAAAATTCACAATAAAAATTTGCGATACAAAAATTTGCGATCAACACTACTCCTATAGTCAAAGATATTGCAGCCTTCTCATTGGCCCACAAACAAGAAGCAGTGAGGGATCGTGGGTACTGATGAAAAAAATATAGAATATTCGCGATTACGACGATATGGCACTATATTCTAGACCAGGGGTCGGCAACCCCCGGCACGCGTGCCCGGCATGGCACGCGAGTCTGTCTCTGCTGGCACGTGTGAGCGGCTGTCAATTTCGCCCCATAAGACGCCCTTTTTCTTCCCCCAAAATGGGGGAGAAATGCCCCTGCGTCTTATGGGGCGAATGCTTGCCGTTTTACATCGCAAGCTGCGATGTAGGAGCGAGTGGGGACTCGGGGAGGGACTGGGAGGAGGATCTGGGGGCTGGCAATAGCGGCGGGGCGGTGCAGTCAGTGTAGTATAGCCCCGCCCCGCCGCTCCGGTATACTAATATAAGATTTCATATTCATTTATTGGTTATTAAACATGCTCCCTCAGTCCTATTACTACCTTACATCCTAATCGCATCTGTAGAATTCAGGCAGGCCAGGCGGGCGGCAGCGTAACTCTTGTCATGTGCCTGAATGAAGCAGGCGGCGCAGGCAAGTGACGTCAGTGAGAGACGCGCCGGCCGCCCGGCTTGGGCTGCCTGAATTCTACAGATGCGATTAGGATGTAAGGTAGTAATAGGACTGAGGGGGCATGTTTAATAACCAATAAATGAATATAACATCTTATATTTGTATACTGGCGGCAGGGGCGGAGAGGCGGGGGCGATCTGTGGATGGCACAGTTATGGGCTGGGGGGGTCTGTGGATGTCACTGTTATGGGCTGGGGGGGGTCTGTGGATGTCACTGTGATGGGCTGGGGGGGGGGTCTGTGGATGTCACTGTTATGGGCTGGGGGGGGTCTGTGGATGGCACTGTTATGGGCTGGGGGGGGGGGCTGTGGATGGCACTGGTATGGGCTGGGGGGTCTGTGGATGGCACATATATAACAGTGCCACCCACAGATCCCCCCAGCCCATAACAGTGCCATCCGCAGATCCCCCCCTGTAACAGTGCCAGCCACAGATCCCCCCCCCGTAACAGTGCCAGCCACAGATCCCCCTGTAACAGTGTCCGTCATCCACAGATCCCCCCCATAACAGTGTCCGTCATCCACAGATCCCCCCATAACAGTGACAGTCATCCACAGATCCCCCCATAACAGTGTCTGTCATCCACAGATCCCCCCCATAACAGTGTCCGTCATCCACAGATCCCCCCATAACAGTGACCGTCATCCACAGATCCCCCATAACAGTGTCCGTCATCCACAGATCCCCCCATAACAGTGTCCCTCATCCACAGATCCCCCCATAACAGTGTCCCTCATCCACAGATCCCCCCATAACAGTGTTTGTCATCCACAGATCCCCCCCATAACAGTGTCCGTCATCCACAGATCCCCCCAGATCTGAGGTCTCCTGTGTATTGCTGCTGGTCTGAGGTCTGGTAAAAGGTTTGAGGCTGACGTGAGGTCTTTTGGTGATGCTGTAGGCCTGTTAGAAATTATTTTCTGTAAGTAATAATTATTTTGTATTTCTTCCAGTCTACCAGAAGAAAATACCTGCCAGTAACCTACAGTCAGAAGTCTACAGCTTGAACGCCTACAGCCCACACGCCTCCGGTCTTTTGTCTCAGCTCTCCATCAGGTAAGTAAAAACCCTGTGTTTTATGAAGGTGCAGTGTTTAGGGCTGATCTGAGGTCTTTTTGTAATGTGGAATAGAATTTCTCACTGCCTTAAAGGAGAACTATGAGGTGAGTGCTTTTCACTCACCTCATAGTTCTAGCCGACCTGTGACAATGAGACTGTCACAGGTCGGCTCAGTAGATCGGGAGGTGAGCTAACACATGCACATAGCTGTAGCTCGCGTTATACTGAGCTTAGGGTGGCAAGGTAAACACCTTTAATTAATTAGTGAGTTTAACTTACTATTAGCAGTACAACTATGTACTTGTACTGTATAAAAAGTATAAAAAGGAAAATCTAACTAACACTATGGAGCGCTGTTGTTCACTGGCACCCGGTTGTCTGATGGTTTCAAAAATGGCACCCGGTGTGTAAAAGGTTGCTGACCCCTGTTCTAGACATTCGCAAATTCTCGAAGTTCCAATATAGTATTTATATATATTCATATATATATATATACATACAGTATATATATATTAGAATATTTGCAATCAACACTAGTGAGAATGTGGGTGGCTGTAGTAGTGGAAGCAGGAGTAGCAGCACCAGCCATCTGGCCACATTCCTACCAGAATTTTTGGTGATGTTATTTTTAATTTTCCATGTCAGTATCTATATTTAAACAAAAAACATAAAATCCTCAAGTTTTACCATTGGCCACTAAGAATAATAATAGGCTCTTACTTCTTGGTCTATACAGATCACTTTACTGCAAGTATCTGCTTATCTATACGCAGAGGTGATATCATTAGAGGCATAATTAAAATGACAGATAAGACATGCTGCTTCTCCTCCTCAGACTACTCCTACTACTCCTCAGCTCCGTCGACAGCCTGTGTAATTTTTCTCCAGAATGCTAGCAAACAAAAGCAATGTGCAAGGTCTGAGGGATGAAAATAATCTGTGGGCATAGGTACAAACATAGGTACCAGGGTTTAATTGAAGAACATGAGGTAGCATTACCAGATCCAGTTGATAAAATAGAACTGGCCAGCATTTGAAACAAGTCTTTCCTCCTTCTCCTGGTCTCCTTTCACAACCAATACAGTGTCCTTGTCATCATCAGTTACTTGTTCTCCTGCTTATACTCCTCCTTCTCTGCTCAGCAGTCATTAGTAAACTAATGTGCACAGAGGACACAACACCACAAGCCCAGCAATCTTGTTATGAGCAAGCTGAACTCTCTCTTGGCCAAGTTACTGGCAGTGCAGTTGCTGCCATAACACTTAGTTATGGTAACTGTAATGCAGTTCCGCACCTTTACCAAAATTTAAATCAGCAGGCATAAAATGTGTCTTGTTCTCCAAATGTGGTGCAGTTCCGCACATTCACCCAAATTATATTCTTCCCCATAGCATTCTTACTTATAGTCAGCTGTCAGTAAAAATGTCTAGTCATTCTCCAAATGTGGCACAGTTCCGCACCTTCATCCAAATGTAATTCAGCAAGTATGGCCTGGTGCCCATAAAATGTATCTTGATATTCTCCAAATGTGTGCAGCTCTGTGCCTTCACTCAAATTTACCTCAGCAGACAGTAGTTCTTCTGCCCAGCCATCTGTAAAACATGTTTCTTCATTCTCCAAATCTGTTTTCTATTTTCAAGTGAGACTGATGCAAATCAGTAAATTTATACATACAGCCTGAACAGCCAGGTTCAGTCCTACCTAGTCTGTGGTCTTTCTCCAGCATATACCATGTTCCCTGACCCCATGGACTTCTGGGCAGCCAGATCTGAACTGTGCTCTTGCAGTACTTTCATGTCCAGCTTCCAATGTCATCTTAGAAAGGTTTTTCAGCATGGCAGAAGGTGTCATTACACTCAAATGGACAAACTTTTACTCCGCAAGTGTACAAAGCATAACTTTTACCAATATGAATAAAACATGGAATAATGAGTATTTTCACACATCTCTGGCTGAGGACGATGAATAGATCTGCCATTGCTAATCGTGGCTGTTTATGGCCAGTCTGATCATGCTACTGTTTGCCTGCCTACCATCATGTTCCGTGCCATATGACTGCTGCTGCCACAACCACTGAGGCTGCTATTCCTCCTACTGCCACTACTATTACCCCTACACAGCTGCACATCTACTGCTTTGCCTCTACTAATACTTCTACATAGCCACACATCTACTGCCTTGTCTGTTCCATGCTGTGCTGCTACTGCTGCCACTAATATTGCTGTCACTGTTATGTCAACACAGCCTACCCCTTCCAAATCCACACTGTACTGCCGCTGCATCTCAAAAAAGGGAGAATTTTTGGAGACTTGTTCTGAACAATCTATTGTTTCTTCTGATATTAACATTTGTCTGTGTATAAACAGGGGCAGGCATCTACCTCCATTAAGGCATCATTTTTGGATGCTTGTTCAGAACAGAACAAGCCACAGTTTCTTCTGACACTGGTGTGTGTACAAACAGGGGCAGTCATCTTCACCTGTTAATGAATAATTTTTTTTTGCTTGTTCAGAACAAGTGACTGCTTTTCCTGACACTACCAAGTGTATAAACATGGGCAAGCATCTGATCCCATTAAGGCATAATTTTTGGACTGCTTTTTTAGAACAAGCCATTGTTTTTCCCAGGAACACTGGTGTTTAAACACCATCTCCCCCCAATAATGGAACATTACAATTTTTGGAACATTTTTAATTTTAAAAGCACAACATATGCTTAATTTGAAATAGGAATTTTTGGGAAATTCAAAAATAAATTCAATCAGTTTAGAATGGATTTGCTTATCTAGTTGTAATACATTTATAAATATTTTATAAGTAATTTTCATATATGACTTTGACTTTTTTGTTTCAGTCTTTTGTAGATGTTAGATACATCCATAGACAGCAGGCTGTTGCAACCCCAAACAAAACCAAGGTAGAACATGTTGTGGTAGCCTCCATTATAATTCTGTGGATAGGCAATAAATGTTTTTTTAAATGATAAAAACCACTTTAAAAGAGTTTGAGCACCTTATGACATACAATACTCACCTTTATCTGTTGATTTTTTCCATTGTTATAATACACATTTTGCCATAATTGCTAAGAATTGTATAAAGATGATTAAAGATCACCTATAAGCAATAAATAGCTTACATAAAACTATTGTTAACAAAATGATGTATACTTCCTCTGTGGGGACAGAGAGATGTATAGCGATCGTATTTTAGCATGTAAAGCATTCTGTCAATTGATGTAATGACACGTGAATTTAATGTGTTTATGCAGTGACTGTTTATTTCATTATGAGGGGGTAGATACTTTCAATGTAGTAACACATTTTCATGTTTAGAGTGATTTATTTGAACAATCTACAGGGTTCATGTATTTGCACTGGATCATTAATTACTATGATTTTTTATGCTTGCTATTTCAATATGGAATCAATATTGGCTTGTAAATATACATTTTTATATTGCTAGTTAGAAAGAGAATGTAAACAATTCTCAGCATTAATGTATCTGCTGATGTTTCATATCTGTCGTTTTGGTTTAATTAATGGAGTAATATAAATTATATTTTTAAATGCACATTGGCAATTAGTAGATTATGCCTTGTTGGCAATAATGTGTAATAAACTATAATATGGCGTTTGTTTGTGTGTGTGTGTGTACATGTGAGTATGCAGTGACATGCAAAAGTTTGGGACCCTTGGTCAAAATTACTGTTACTGTGAACAGGTAAGCAAATTGAAGATAACACATTCACTCTGTATTTTAAGCAAAAACAATTTTTTACTTTCATCTTTTACATTTTCAAAATAGAAAAACGAAAAGGATCTGAAGCAAACTCTGGGCACCTTGCATGGTTAGTACCTAGAAGCACAGCTTTAGCAAGTATCACAACTTATAAATGCTTTTCATCCATTTTTCCTTAAACAACCGCCAATAATTAAACAAAGTACAAAACAATATGTGTGGAAACATATAAAACAACTTCTAAATAATTGGAGCCACACAAATGACAATACTAGAATACATCTTTATTAAATCATCCAAAAAGGACATCATATACATAATCATAAGCAATATTAATAAAACCTTGCGAAAAGTGCTATAAAATGGAAGAAAGCCCTCCCCACATAAACTGGAGTCAATAGGGTAAATCCAGGATCCAATGAAAGCTGTAATGGCACCGGACGGGGTTAAAATCAGAGTGTGCTTGGCGTGCATGCTGACCTGCATTCCCTGGACTTTGTGTGGCTGTCATGGCCCATAAACAGGTAGGAACTAGTGTTAGGGACCACTCCATAGAGGCGACCTTGACGTGGTGAGTGGCTTATTACGCTTTGGCCAAAATGTACACCAATGCCTCATCCAGCATAGAGGCAGGGCAGAATGCTGGTTGCAGAGTGCTATCACATTTGTATTTTGTGTTTGTATATGTATTTCGCCATAGTGATGTGCACCTACATACAGGTTGTGCTGACTCAATCACCCACATTTTTTCTTAATAGGGTAAATATGCTGCCCCCAATGGTGGCTGTAAATAACACAGTTTAACACGGGGTTCCAAATACAGTATATACCAACATGCTGAATGAGCTGTACATAGAAAATAGCACCCAGATCCACCAATTAAACAGTATATTAAGCAGCCAGCAGTAGGGGAGACAGTAAATATGCCACACTGCTAATATGCAATCAGTATATAAATACCATGATGTTATCATATGTTATAACATGTGTTCAATGTAAGATATGAAGCTGACATGCCAATAATGGAAGTATCATAAATCCCAAGTGGGAGATACTCATGGTGTAAGAACACACCATATAGTCAGCACAATCACCAATCTACCACTGAAAAACATGCAGCAGTCCTGAAGCCATAGCAGGGCAAACAATAGATCAAAACATAACTATCCGAACCAGTGTAAGGAAAGCCAAGACCCGACGTACGTATCACACCCCCCTTTCTTCGGGGGCATGTTTAACCGCATCTTCAAGCCACTTATATATACCCCTACTAATGATGCTATCAAGATCATTATCCCTCACATGTGGAACGCATCAGTCGTCACAGCATGATGCACACCATGGAAATCACACTATGTAACATCCAGGACCTGCCCACGAAACATCACATGACTCCCCCACATGATTGCAATGTGATCTGTGGCTAAGGAAGGTGCTAACCGGGACCTGCCCAAGATGCGTCACATGGCACCCTCACAAGATCGTTCATTTGATCAATACTATCAGGAGACTACCCAAGAGGTGTCAGGTGACTCACCCACATGATCGCATCATGTGATCCATATACAAAGAAGGTGCAAACCACAACGTACATTTTTTTTATACCATGGAACTGTATGGTGAACGGACGCCACTGTACGGCATCAGTCTGAGGCATCTGTTAAAACATACATTTTTGGTATGCATTAAATGGATGGCAAAAATAGGATGTGAACCCAGCCCTAGTGTCAGAATAAGCACCAGTACACAACGGAGCAGCAAGGCAAAGAGCGGAGGCAGCCATGTACTGCCAGAGCGCAACCTGGTCCTGGTGGTCAGGGATGAGGACTGTGTCTCCCAAGGATCATTTTCTACTGGTAAATACAGGACACAGTATAAAACCCTAAAATTTATATAATATAAAGATATTAGCCCTACCCCCGAATAATAATACAATTAGGTGGTCATTTGTTATATAGAAATAAGTCTATGTTAGGCGTATTTCTGACAAGGATTGTGGCGCAAAGTTCCTTAGCATATCTGCATATCTTTCCCGCTCATGCAAGGTCTAAAAAAGGATGGTGTGGGCAGGAAAAGTGATACAGTTATGGACATCCAGTTATTGGATACCACCGCCATACATTGACCGGATAACACCTCTGTACAGTGACCGGATAGCACCGCAATACCGTGACTGGATAAAAGGGTATAAGAGGGTACAGTACAGGGAATGACTAGGGGCACTGCACAGGGTGTGGTAAGAGGGCAAAATGCAGGGTATAAGGGGGCACAGCACAGGGTGAGAGGCACAGTACGGGGTGGGGGTCACAGTCACATGACCCTGTGACATTATAAGGTACTTATGGTGAATGCGGTTCATACTCCACCATAATGAAAGGCAGAGGAGTGAGACAAGGGTGTGATTATGTGGCTAGAGATAAAAAATGTAACTGTCGGCCAGTACAGGCCCCAAAAATTAGGCAATAGGCATTCACCTGACAGCAAAGAACTTTGGATTCTGTGGCTTGAGGTACATTAGGCGGTCACAGGATAAAAATGTAACTGTCGGAGAGTATAGGCTCAAAAATTTAGGCAATAGGCATTCACCTGACAGCAAACAACTTTGGATTCTGTGGCTGGAGGTACATTAGGCGGTCACAGGATAAATATGTAACTGTTGGCCAGTACAGGCCCCCAAAATTAGGCATTCATCTGACATAAAAGGCCTTTTATGCCACTTTAAATACATAAGGCAAGGACCATTCTTTGTTCTATGTGGTGGTGGATATGTGTGGGCTGGCATGAGGAAATTCAATTACACTTGGTCATCACAGGTGTGGAATTCCTCCGAGATCCATGCCTCATTAATTTTAAAAAATATGAGGTAGTTCACACTGTCGTGAGCTAGGCGAGTGCGCTTATTGGTCACGATCCTCCCTGCTGCGCTCAACGTCATTTTGGACAGGACACTCGACAAGGGGCTAGCAAAGAGTTCCATGGCAAATTGTGCCAGCTCTGGCCACAGGTCAAGCCTGCACACCCAGTAGTCAAGGGGTTCCTCGCTTCTCAAAGCGTCCACATCGGCCGTTAACCCGATCTAGTCGGGCAAATGTCGGTCTAGGTGTTCCCTGAGGCTGGATCCGGAGGTCGGATGTCGATGGGTTGGCTACAAGAATGATCTCATATCCGAAGTGACCAACAGATCTTGAAACCGCCCTCTTTTTTCAGGCGCGGTAGAATTGGTACCCGCACCTGTTTCGCTGTGGGTGGAAATTCCTCTGCCAGCACCCGCAAATGCAGAATGCAGCATCTCTCGCAGCAAAGCCTGGAAACGCTGCATTCTGCCAGCCCTCTTTGATGCTGGTAACATGTCCGCCATTTTGTGTTTGTGACAAAGGATCAGCAACAAGGTAGACAGCAAGGGAAAGAAACCCACCCCGAGTGTCACACCGTTGGCACTAAAAAAGTGAGGAGGTGAGCGCCAATCTCAAGAGTATCAGATTAAAAAAGCAGGTAGAGTTTAGGATTGCAACACCCATTATCACATAGATCTCGCATGTAGCCATGACAACGCGTTGAGCCGTATATTTTAATATTAAAGAGGATTGAAGACGTTTTCTTCGATTCATGTGCTGATTTACATCCGGGCTACATATCCAGTGCGTTGAAATCAACCTCCACCATTCTACAGGTGATCCCGGCCGGGGGGGGGGTGACTTGCCCCAGGTGTCTTGAGTTTATCCTGGTGGCGACCCCCCAGTGAAGTGAGTGGATCATTTTGAATAATATTCTCAACCAATATTATTATTATTAGTTTATTATTCATATATTGATTTTAAATTGTGTTCCATACATTGGTTCATGCACTATCTTATTATATTTTATTGCACTTCACTTTATAACTAGAGATGTCCCGAATAGTTCGCCGGCGAATAGTTCCCAGCGAACATTGCTTGTTCGCGTTCGCCGTGGCGGGCGAACATATGCGATGTTCGGTCCGCCCCCTATTCATCATCATTGAGTAAACTTTGACCCTGTACCTCACAGTCAGCAGACACATTCCAGCCAATCAGCAGCAGACCCTCCCTCCCAGACCCTCCCACCTCCTGGACAGCATCCATTTTAGATTCATTCGGAAGCTGCATTCTTAGTGAGAGGAGGGACATTGTAGCTGCTGCTGATTTAATAGGGAAATCGATAGCTAGGCTAGTGCATTCAGTGTCCGCTACAGTCCTGAAGGACTCATCTGATCTCTGCTGTAAGGACAGCACCCCAAAAAGCCCTTTTTAGGGCTAGAACATCAGTCTGCTTTTTTTTTTTCCCTGTGTAATCTAATTGCAGTTGCCTGCCTGCCAGCGTGTGTGTCAGGCTCACAGCGTATACTGTGCCCACTTGCCCAGTGCCACCACTCATATCTGGTGTCACAATAGCTTGCATTTAAAAAAAAAAATATTTTTGGACTGTAATATAATAGCAGTCAGTTGCCTGCACGCGTGTGCATTTCAGGGCCTGCCAGGGCACAGTGTCACACCAGTGCAACTCATATCTGGTGTAACAGTGGAGTACATTTAAAAAAATAAATAAACTTTTTGGACTGTGAAACAGTAGCAGTCAGTTTCCTTCACACGTGTGCGTTTCAGGGCCTGCCAGGGCACAGTGTCACACCAGTGCAACTCATATCTAGTGTAACAGTAGTGCACATTTAAAAAAAAAAAAAACTTTTTTGACTGTGAAATAATAGCAGTCAGTTTCCTTCACACGTGTGCATTTCAGGGCCTGCCAGGGCACAGTGTCACACCAGTGCAACTCATATCTGGTGTAACAGTAGTGCACATTTTTAAAAAACAACACTTTTTTGACTGTGAAATAATAGCAGTCAGTTTCCTTCACACGTGTGCGTTTCAGGGCCTGCCAGGGCACAGTGTCACACCAGTGCAACTCATATCTGGTGTAACAGTAGTGCACATTTTAAAAAAAAACAACACTTTTTTGACTGTGAAATAATAGCAGTCAGTTTCCTTCACAAGTGTGCTGCGTTTCAGGGCCTGCCAGGCCACTCATATCTGGTGTAACAGTAGTGTACATTTAAAAAAAAAAAATACAATTTTGACTGTAATAGATTGAATAGCAGTTAGTTGTCTGCAAGCGTGTGTGTCAGGCCTACAGCGTCTACTCTGCTAACTTCTGCCAGTGCACAGTGCCACTTATATCTGGTGTCACAGTAGTTTGCACGCATAGTACAACTTAACTAATCTAAAAAAAAATGACAGACAGAGGCAGGCCACCCCGCAGGGGCCGTCGTGGTCGTGGTGCTGTGATTCCCTTTGGCCCTAGAATAATGCCCATTGTTCAGAGGCCACGTACCCTGAACTCGAAAAGTTCTGAGGACATAGTTGACTGGCTAGCACAGGACACCCAATCTTCTACAGCTTCCGCTCGAAACCTTGACGCACCATCCTCCTCCAGCTTAGCTTCGGGTACCTCTCAAGTTACCACTCGCCCGCCTGCCGCCACCACCAACACTAGCACCACAGCCGCTTCGCTTGATCTGTCAGAGGAGTTATTTACACATCAGTTGGAAGAAATGAGTGATGCGCAGCCATTATTGCCAGAGGATGTAGATAACAGGGATATGTCTCAGTCAGGCAGCATTACACACATGGACAGTCGGTGTGATGATGATGATGTTATACCCGCTGCTGCTTCCTTTGCTGAGTTGTCAGATACAAGTGAAGCGGTTGATGATGACGATGTGTCCGTGGATGTCACGTGGGTGCCCGCTCGAAGAGAAGAAGAACAGGGGGAAAGTTCAGATGGGGAGACAGAGAGGAGGAGGAGACGAGTTGGAAGCAGGGGGAGGTCGTCTCAAGGAGCTAGTGGAACAGTCAGACAGCATGCATCGGCACCCGGGGTCAGCCAGACAGCACGTCAATCAACGCATGCTGTTGCCACCACCAGAATGCCGTCATTGCAGAGCTCAACAGTCTGCCTCTGACAACAGCGATGCCATTTGCGACCTGTGCCAAAAGAAACTGAGTCGTGGGAAGTCCAACACCCACCTAGGTACAACTGCTTTGCGAAGGCACATGATCGCACATCACAAACGCCTATGGGATCAACACATGAGTACAAGCAGCACACAAACTTAAAGCCGCCACTCCGTCTCTCGCCTTGAGCAGTTCCTGCTTATCTGCCCACAGTCAGGTGTCTGTCAA
The DNA here is from genome assembly GCF_905171765.1 of Bufo bufo. Taxonomy (NCBI): domain Eukaryota; kingdom Metazoa; phylum Chordata; class Amphibia; order Anura; family Bufonidae; genus Bufo; species Bufo bufo. Next base: position 760,837,497 of record NC_053390.1, on the reverse strand, counting down.
GGACATGTTTGAGCGTAAGAAGCCAATGTCACAAAGTCACCCCCTTGCCCGGCGTCTGACAGCTGACTTGTCTGAACTCTTAGCCCGCCAGCTTTTACCATACAAGTTAGTGGAGTCTGAGGCGTTTCAAAAATTTGTAGCTATTGGACACCGCAGTGGAAGGTACCCGGCCGAAATTTCTTTGCACAAAAGGCAATCCCCAACCTGTACTCGATTGTGCAAAAGAAAGTAATGGCATGTCTGGCACACAGTGTTGGGGCAAGGGTCCATCTGACCACTGAAACCTGGTCTGCAAAGCACGGTCAGGGCAGGTATATCACCTACACTGCGCATTGGGTAAACCTGCTGACGGCTGCCAAGCTTGGAATGCGTGGCTCTGCAGAGGAGTTGATGACACCGCCACGACTTGCAGGCAGGCCTTCTGCCACCTCCTCTACCCCTCCTACTCCATCCTCTTCCATAACCTCCTCGGCTGAGTCCTCTTCTGCTGCTGCATCTTGCTCCACATCAACGGCACGCCCCCTGCTCCCCAAGGGCTATTCCACATCCCGGATACGGCAGTGTCACGCCGTCTTGGGGTTTACTTGCCTGAAAGCAGAGAGTCACACCGGACCAGCACTCCTGTCCTCCCTGAACGCACAGGTGGATCAGTGGCTGACTCCGCACCAACTGGAGATCGGTAAAGTGGTGTGTGACAACGGAAGCAATTTGTTGGCGGCATTGAAGGCACCATCAGCGACATCATACCATTTGTTTTTTTCCTGGAGCGTGCCCTGCGAAGAGTGCTGGATCAGACCGTAGATGAGCGTGAAGAGGAAGAGTTGTGGTCACCATCACCACCAGAAACAGCCTTATCAGCATCGCTTGCTGGACCTGCGGCAACGCTGGAAGAGGATTGTGAGGAAGAGGAGTCAGAGGAGGAATGTGGCTTTAAGGAGGAGGAGGAAGACCAACCACAACAGGCATCCCAGGGTGCTCGTTGTCACCTATCTGGTACCCGTGGTGTTGTACGTGGCTGGGGGGAAGGAACATACCTTCAGTGAGATCACTGAGGACGAGGATCGGGACATGAGTAGCTCGGCATCCAACCTTGTGCAAATGGGGTCTTTCATGCTGTCGTGCCTGTTGAGGGACCCTTGTATTAAAAGGCTGAAGGAGATCGACCTGTACTTGGTGTCCACGCTACTAGACCCCCGGTATAAGCAGAAAGTGCCTGAAATGTTACCGAATTACCGCAAGTCGGAAAGGATGCAGCAGTTCCAAAATAAATTAAAAAGTATGCTTTACACAGCGTATAAGGGTGATGTCACAGCACAATAGGAATCTAACAGGGGAAGAGGTAAAAGTAATCCTCCTCCTCCCACGACCACGCCGGCAAGGACAGGACGCTTTACAGATGTGTTGTTGATGGAGGACATGCAGAGCTTTTTAAGTCCTACGCATCGCCACAGCCCTTCAGGGTCCTCCCTCAGAGAACGACTCGACCGACAGGTAGCAGACTACCTCGCCTTAACTGCAGATATCGACACTCTGAGGAGCGATGAACCCCTTGACTACTGGGTGTGCAGGCTTGACCTGTGGCCTGAGCTATCCTAATTTGCGATAGAACTTCTGGCCTGCCCCGCTTCAAGTGTCCTGTCAGAAAGGACCTTCAGTGCAGCAGGAGGTATTGTTACTGAGAAGAGAAGTCGCCTAGGTTAAAAAAGTCTAGATTACCTCACCTTTATTAAGATGAATGAGGGATGGATCCCGAAGGGACTGACAGTGGGCGATACATTCGACTAAAAAAAGCCTGATGAGATGAGCTGCCTTGGGATAAAAATGGTCCACACGCTGCTGTATTTTATCTCTGAATGCCGGATGACTTGCGTGACTTATCCACCACCAACTAGGGTTCAAGCCGCAATGTTTTAGGGCACTTTCTGCCTCGGAAACAAACATAAATTTTTCTGGCCGCTGCTACAGCAGCGGCTGCAACAATACCTAATTCTTCAGGTATGTTTACATGCCTAATTTTTCTGGCCTCTGGTGCTGCACTGTGGCTTCAAAACCCCCCCCAAAAAAGGCACATACATGTGTCAATTCCCCTTTGTGATCGTCACCTTGTCGTGGTGAAGGGGCTTGCATATCACAATGAAGCGACCACCTCTGTGAGTGTGTTGGCAATGGCAATGTTGGCACACCCCAGATGATAAGGTCGTTGCTTCATTGTGAACAGACCAAGAGTGATCGGCTGGATAATTTTGCATAGAAAAAACATTAATTTTCTTTGTGATCATCTAAGGTGATCATTAAAGCCTACTAGGCCAACAATGGGCCCACACTGCAGAATCATTGTTTTCTGGGTCACTTAATTGTCACTGAACTACCTCAGCACGACCATAGGCTTTGTAAAACCCCCATCGCCTGCAATCTCCCAAACGTGCGCATGAGCACAGTCATAACTACACCAAGATTGACGCATAGAGGTATAAAATTTATGTCATGAGTGTGTCAACTATTGACAACTCTTTGCGGTTGTCTAAAATCTATTCCATACACGTCCCCTGATAGGGGACGTAACAGGGATTAAACTGATAGGAATAGAACTACTTATCACACCACTCCTATCTGGTGGCATATTAGATTGCACGCGCAGTGCCCCAAATTTGAAGTAGGAGGACCGACCAAGCATCTTTTTCCATCTCCCGGATCCTAAAATCGATGCCATATACACGTCCCCTGATAGGGAACGTAACAGGGATTAAACTGATAAGAATAGAACTACTTAACACACCACTCCTATCTGGTGGCACATTAGATTGCACGCGCAGTGCCCCAAATTTGAAGTAGGAGGACCGACCAAGCATTTTTTTCCATCTCCCGGTTCCTAAAATCGATGCCATATACATGTCCCCTGATAGGGGACGTAACAGGGATTAAACTGATAAGAATAGAACTAATGTGGGTGATTGAGTCAGCACAACCCTGTATGCAGGTGCACATCGCTATGGCGAAATACATATACAAACGCAAAAAAAAAATATGCAATAGCACTCTGCAACCAGCATTCTGCCCTGCCTCTATGCTGGATGAGGCATTGGTGTACATTTTGGCCAAAGCGTAATAAGCCACTCACCACGTCAAGGTCGCCTCTATGGAGTGGTCCCTAACACTAGTTCCTACCTGTCTATGGGCCATGACAGCCACACAAAGTCCAGGGAATGTAGGTGCAGCATGCATGCCAAGCACACTCTGCTTTTAACCCCGTCCGGTGCCATTACAGCTTTCATCGGATCCAGGGATGCAAGTACCAACATGCATGCTGAGCCCACTATATACTTGTCCTGGAGCCAAATGGCTACTGGTAGGTGCTATATAAGCAGACTCAGTTTTATACTGACTTTAAAACCAGCCTCCAGGACAGATTGACTGGTCAGGTGTGCATGACTGCATGGAGATCGCCACGCCTCCAATATATACTACAAAGAAAAAATGTGGGTGATTGAGTCAGCACAACCCTGTATGCAGGTGCACATCGCTATGGCGAAATACATATACAAACGCAAAATAAAAATGCAATAGCACTCTGCAACCAGCATTATGCCCTGCCTCTATGCTGGATGAGACATTGGTGTACATTTTGGCCAAAGCGTAATAAGCCACTCACCACGTCAGTCGCAAATTAGACGTCTGACGGGCAGGTGGTGTCACAACTGAACGTCAGCAAGGCAAGCCATGGCCGTGTAAGATCTTATAAAATGCCTGCCACAAGACGTCCTGGTATTGGGCAATGAATCGCTGCACGACTAAGTTCAGGACGTGTGCCAAGCACGGCACATGTGTCATTTTGCCCTGTTTCAGCGCGCTCAACAGATTGGCACCATTGTCGCACACCACTTTACCAACTGTCAAATTGAGGGGGGTTAGCCACTGATCGGCCTGTGACCACAGAGCTTAATGGAGTGCAGGACCGGTGTGGCTCTTGACTTCCAGGCACAACAGCCGCAGCACAGCATGGCAACGTCTCACCTGGCATGTCAAATAGGTTCTGCGGAGCTTGGGGGGTGCAGCGGAAGAGGCGGTAGCAGTAGAAAAGGAGTAGTCAGCCGAGGAGGAGACGGAGGAGGAGAATAAGAGGCAGGCCTGCATGCAATCTATGGCAGTAACACAAAATCCACACGGGTGCCACGGGTTACATGCTTGACGGCCGTCAGAAGGTTCACCCAGTGGGCAGTAAAAGTTACCTTCCCTGCCCATGTTTGCTAGACCATGTGTCTGTGGTCAGATGTATCTTGGCACCGACACTGTGTGCCAGAGATATATTAACTTGCCGCTGAACGTGGCCATATAGTTCAGGGATCCCCTTCTGGGTGAAATATTTCCTTCCGGGGACCTTCCATTGCAGTGTGCCAATGGCCACAAATTTTCTAAAGGCCTCCGAGTCCACCAATTTATATGGCGGTAGTTGGCGGGCTAGAAGTTCCGATAAGCCAGCGGTCAGCCGTTGGGCAAGAGGATTATCCGGTGTCATCAGTATTTTTACGCTCGAACATTTGGGCCACGAAAGCCTGCCTTGTGCCAGATGAATGCGACGACGGCACGGTGGAAGGTAAAGTGGAGGACAAATGGGAGGAGAGAGGAGAAGGAGAAGAGGCAGGACACGGAGCGCCGAGAGTGTGGCTTTATGGGTTCTGACGGCGTTGGTCCCACTGGGCTCGGTGATAGGGGGCCAGGTGCCTTCTTAAGTCGGTCATCCCTAGGTGAGTGTTGGGCTTACTGCGACTTATGCCTTGACAGCACAGGCTGCAGATGGCAACACAATTATCAGCAGCTGACACGTTAAGAAAAGCCCACACTGCGGAGCCATGTGCCGGGGTCCTGGGAGCACAAGATGTGACCGTGCATGGTGGATGGCCCGCTCCAGATACATTTGCAGTCTGCACTTTCTGTCCTGTGCACTGCGAGTTCTGCCTGATTCTCCTCCTTCTCCTCCCTATCTGCTTCTCCGTCTCTCCCTCTGAACTCCCCTTCTCTTCCTCTCTTGCGGGCACCCACGTGACGTCCATCGACACATCATCATCGTCACCTCACCATCACTGACATTAGAGATCTTGGAGTAGGCAGCAACAGCGGGGACCACCCTCCTTGGGCTGATCTGGGTACTGTCGTCAGACCGATGGGTGGCGGCCGTTGCTACCTCCTCTTTCTCATCCGATGTCAAGAATGGCTGCGCATCGGTAAGGTCTGGGAATGGATGGGAAAATAATTCCTCTGACTTGAGTGGAGTGGCTATGGTGGTGTCTTTGGGGGTGCACACAGCAGAGAGTGAGGAGGGTGCAGATACAGAGGATGAGAAGGATGCAGAAGCGGAATGCTGAGTGAGTCCCTCAATTAACTCTGGTGCGCCCTTTGAAGTTATCGCACGCAACTTCTCCAACTTTCCACTGAGGCTCCGTCCTAGTGCACCTGCCCGACCCCTACCATCCCTGCGTAACAGTCAACCTCTTCCTCTGCCTGTCATTTTCTAAATGACCCTCTGCCTAAGTCTGTAGAGAAGAGCAGTATTTGTGGAAGAAGGTATAATGCAGCCCTTAATCAGTATTTGGTGGAAAAAGGTATACAGCAATAGCACCCCTCAATCAGTATTTTGTGGAAGAAGGTATATGATACCCCTCAATCAGTATTTGGTGAAAACAAGTATATAGCACTCCTCAATTAGTATTTGGCGGAAACAGGTATATGGCACCCCTCACTCAGTATTTGATGGAAACAGGTGTATTGCAGCCCTCAAACGTTATTTGTTGGAAGAAGGTATATATCCATAGCTCCCCTCAATCATTATTTTGTGGAAGAAGGTATATGGCACCCCTCAATCAGTATTTGGCGGAAACAGGTATATTGTACCCCTCAATCAGTATTTGGCAGGAACAGATATATAGCACCCTTCAATTAGTATTTGGCGGAAACCGGTATATGGCACCCCTCAATTACTATTTTGTAGAAGCAGGTGTATTGTAGCGCTCAATCAGTATTTGGTGGAAGAAGGAATATAGCAATAGCACCCCTCAATCATTATTTTGGGAAGAAGGTATATGGCACCCTTCAATCAGTATTTGGCGCAAACATGTATATAGCACCCCTCAATCAGTATTTGGCAGAAACCGGTATATAGAACCCCTCAATCAGTATTTTGTGGAAGAAGGTATATAGCACCCCTCAATCAGTATTTGGCGGAAACAGGTATATAGCACCCCTCAATCAGTATTTGGCGGAAACAGGTATATAGCACCCTTCAATCAGGATTTTGTGGAAGAAGGTATATAGCACCCCTCAATCAGTATTTGGCAGAAACAGGAAAATGGCACCTCTCAATCAGTATTTTGTGGAAGAAGGTATATAGCACCGCTCAATCAGTATTTGGTGGTAACAGGTATATAGCACTGCCAGGGGAGCACCCAGGAATTTTGTTTAGGGGGGGTCCGAAAGGCAAAAAAATGTGGCATGTGTAGTGCGCTGTGCTAATTCAATTTTTCAAAGCCCCCTTTATATTTAAAAATGATTCTTTAATTGGCGATTCTAAAAGCCCTGCAGGAAAATAACAATGCGGCACACAATGGAAGCGCTCATCTCCTAGTACTCCTACTGGCCCCTCCCACCACCACCGCGGCCGCCGCAATTACATCCAGGGCCGCGCCGCCTGTGGTGATCGGCGCTGCGGCCCTGAAGGATTAAAAAAAAAATAATTCGGCTGGTTGTTCTAGGGGGGGGGGGGGGTCCAGACCCGCTGGACCCCCCTGTAGGTGCGCCACTGAGCACTCCTCAATCAGTATTTGGTGGAAACAGGTGTGTCGCAGCCCTCAATCAGTATTTGGTGGAAGAAGGTATATAGCAATAGCACCCCTCAATCAGTATTAGGCAGAAACAGGTATATAGCACCCCTCAATCAGTATTTGGTGGGAACAGGTATATAGCACCCCTCAATCAGTATTTGGGGGAAACAGGTATATAGCACCCCTTAATCAGGATTTTGTGGAAGAAGGTATATCGCAGCCATCAAGCAGTTTTTTGGGGGGCAAGAGGTATATCACACCCGTTGCAATTAGTTACTCCAATAGCGTTTGTCCCTCTATCTAGCTGCTTTATCGCACCAGAACCGCACACAAATGCTGCACAATACAAATGCACTATAATTTCTATGTTAGAAAGCATATTATAGGTATATCACACTCTACATCACACCTATTGATAACACACCTATACCAGTCCTTAAAAGGACTTTTGTGGCCCTATTAGCTAGCGTTTGGTGTTCCTAACTGTCCCTACTCCAAAATGCAACCTCTCCCTACACTGGCAAAACACATAATGTAAAATGGCTGCCAGATCAGGTTCTGTTATATGGTTGGGGGTGTGTCCATGTGCTGAAACATCTCATTTGGCTGTCCTGTCCCACCTGATGGATGTGTCATGGGCCAACGTTCGGCGCTATGCAAAAAAATATGGCGCGTGCGAATATCACCATGTTCAGCGAATCGAGCAATTGAGCAAAGTTCGCCGCGAAATGACCGCCGGGTGAACCACAAGGCCATCTCTAAAAATAAGTGATGCATGCAAACTGAGGTGATGTGCACTATGATTGAAGTGCCCAGTGAATAAGTGAAATGACTCAAACATAAAATTATTATAAACAACATATGTCTAAAATGCCACAATGGGAGAATTATTAAAAAAGAAAATGTTATACATATATGCCACAATTATAAATATACACATAGGGAGAAATCATATAAGGCTACCAACATATATTGTACGGTAGCTGGTATGTACAATGTTCACATATTAACAGCAACAATATCTATGTATCTCAGCCCAACTAGAGGAATAATACAAATTCTAAAGATTACATCAGCCATCCATCTTTCCTAATTTATCAAAAAAAGGTGGCCCGAACGTTCAGTTCCCCATTGGCATTTCCTATGTCAATCTGTAGGAAAAGTAGGATGTCAATCCACCACACATCAAGGAGCATATATTTCTGGAGAAGTGAAGAACAAAAATACAACGGTAAGTACACAAAGATCACAATCAACTGTTAAAAATAAATCAAAAGACTCATAAAATTATCCAGTTAAAATTTGGATCTTACCTAATGTTCAGATGATCCAAGTCAAAGGGGCACACAGGGGGCATACAAAAAAGGGGCAAAACTGTTGCCATTATCCAGAACAAATGGCGCTACAGTATTTAGCAAGATGTTTCCCTCTGGCTGAGGAGCTTCTTCCAATCCCCCCCTCTTGGGGATATATTCACTCGATCAATCCACCTAAATTGAAGGAGGGAGCTGTCGCAATTATGTGCTTCCTTAAAGTGTTTAGGAATAGTTGTCAAATTGTCAATTTCTTTAGTCTCATTAGCCGCTTGTATCGCCAACACATGCTCACGGAATCGCCTCTTAAACTGTCGTGAGGTCATCCCCACATAAATCTTTTTGCCAGAACAAATGGTCCAATATACAACTCCTTTGGTTGTGCATGTTATTGGGTAAGTGATGTGATACTATTTATGTTGCGAGGAGTCCCAAAACACATCAGATCTATCCATATTGACACATGCTATGCACTTCCCACATTCCTTATTGCCCCATGGTGGGCCTCTCGTACCTAAGATGGATGGTTGATGTAATCTTTTGAATTTGTATTATTCCTCTAGTTGGGCTGACATACATAGATATTGTTGCTGGTAATATGTGAACATTGTACGTACCAGCTACCGTACAATATATGTTATTAGCTTTATTTGATTTCTCCCTATGTGCATATTTATAATTGTGGCATATATGTATGTATAACATTTTCTATTTTAATAATTCTCCCATAGTGGCATTTTAGACATATGTTGTTTATAATAATTTTATGTTTTCGTCATCTCACTTATTCACTGGGCACTTCAATCACAGTGCAAGTCACCTCACTTTGCATGAATCACTTATTATTCAGTTATTTCTTTACAATAAATGGGTAGACACTTTTTTAATTTTAATGGAATGATTAGTTTGGTCTATATTGTTTCTATACAAGACAGTGTTCCATTATTATAATCCTGTTATATATATATATGTGTTTTATATCAATAATTTTTTTAATTTTTTCACATTGTACAAAGTTATGTCTGCAGCGACAGTGGGTATATCTGAACAATTAGTTTAGGTCTTTACTCTTTATCTCTCTCCTTGTAGTGCTGCAGGCTGCATGATATCTCTACAATCTCTATTAGAAGATCTGTGTCCTTGCAACATGTTGACATGTCAACCTTGTGGTTGGCACCTTCTTTGTACAGTCGTTTCCAAAAGTTTTGAGAATGACACAAATATTAGTTTTCACAAAGTTTGCTGCTAAACTGCTTTTAGATCTTTGTTTCAGTTGTTTCTGTGATGTAGTGATATATAATTACACGCACTTCATACGTTTCAAAGGCTTTTATCGACAATTACATGACATTTATGCAAAGAGTCAGTGTCGGCCCTTCTTTTTCAGGACCTCTGCAATTCGACTGGGCATGCTCTCAATCAACTTCTGGGCCAATTCCTGACTGATATCAACCCATTCTTTCATAATCACTTCTTGGAGTTTGTCAGAATTAGTGGGTTTTTGTTTGTCCACCCGCCTCTTGAGAATTGACCACAAGTTCTCAATGGGATTAAGATCTGGGGAGTTTCCAGGCCATGGACCCAAAATGTCAACATTTTGGTCCCCCGAGCCACTTAGTTATCACTTTTGCCTTATGGCACGGTGCTCCATCGTGCTGGAAAATGCATTGTTCTTCACCAAACTGTTGTTGGATTGTTGGAAGAAGTTCCTGTTGGACGGTGTTTTCGTACCATTCTTTATTTGTGGCTGTGTTTTGGGGAAAAATTGTGAGTGAGCCCACTCCCTTGGATGAGAAGCAACCCCACACATGAATGGTCTCAGGATGCTTTACTGTTGGCATGACACAGGACTGATGGTAGCGCTCACCTTTTCTTCTCCGGACAAGCCTTTTTCCAGATGCCCCAAACAATCGGAAAGAGGCTTCATCGGAGAATATGACTTTGCCCCAGTCCTCAGCAGTCCGTTCACCATACTTTCTGCAGAAGATCAATCTGTCCCTGATGTTTTTTTTTGAGAGAAGTGGCTTCTTTGCTGCCCTTTTTGACACCAGGCCATCTTCCAAAAGTCTTCGCCTTACTGTGCGTGCAGATGCGCTCACACCTGCCTGCTGCCATTCCTGAGCAAGATCTGCACTGGTGGCACTCCGATCCCGCAGCTGAATCCTCTTTAGGAGACGATCCTGGCGCTTGCTGGACTTTCTTGGACGCCCTGAAGCCTTCTTAACAAGAATTGAACCTCTTTCCTTGAAGCTCTTGATGATCCTATAAATTGTTGATTGAGGTGCAATCTTAGTACCCACAATATCCTTGCCTGTGAAGCCATTTTTATGCAACACAATGATGGCTGCACGCGTTTCTTTGCAGGTCACCATGGTTAACAATGGAAGAACAATGATTTCAAGCATCACCCTCCTTTTAACATGTCAAGTCTGCCATTTTAACCCAATCAGCCTGACATAATGATCTCCAGCCTTGTGCTCGTCAACATTCTCACCTGAGTTAACAAGACGATTACTGAAATGATCTCAGCAGGTCCTTTAATGACAGCAATGAAATGCAGTGGAAAGTTTTTTTTGGGATTAAGTTAATTTTCATGGCAAAGAAGGACTATGCAATTCATCTGATCACTCTTCATAACATTCTGGAGTATATGCAAATTGTTATTATAAAAACTTAAGCAGCAACTTTTCCAATTTCCAATATTTATGTAATTCTCAAAACTTTTGGCCACGACTGTATATGAATTACTTGATGCGATCATGTGGGTGAGTAACCTGACACCTCTTGGGTAGGGTTGAACGAACCGAACTTTAGGATTTTTGGACCCTAGATCCGAACCCGAACATTTCAGTAAAGTTTGGGTTTGGGTTCGGTGTTCGGCGATTTCTTGGCGCTTTTTGAAATGCTGCAGAGCAGCCAATCAACAAGCGTTTAACTCTGTGCCCTTAGAAGCCATCACAGCCATGCCTACTAATGGCATGGCTGTGATTGGCCAATGCAGCATGTGACCCAGCCTCTATATCAGCTGGAGTCACGTAGCGCTACACGTCACTCTGCTGTGCTTAGTGTAGGGAGAGAATGCTGCTGTGAGGGAGAGAATAGGAAAGAAACTTTAATCAGAACGACATAAATTTAGTTGTATGGGTGCAGTGCACAATATTTTTACCCTGCCCTGAGCCCATCGACAGAGAAAAATTACTTTTACCCGTCTGTTAGTTAGGTGGGTGGCGGCGGCCATTTTATGCAATCTCAGTGCACTAGCACTGCATATGTGCTTTTGTGACATTGAAATCCAAGCTTGAAATACTGCAATAATAATCTGGGTTTAAAAAGAACACCCATTTTTGGCAATGTCCTACATCTGGTGCCTTTGCAGCATTAGTCAGTGTGCAATTTAAGCTAGAAATATAGCTATAATTTAAATTAAATACTCAATTTTACAGCCCTTGTTGCATCTGTACGTGTGAAATTCAAGCGTTATATACTGCTGTCATATTCTGTTAGTAAAAAAAAACACCCATTTTGGGCAAAGTACTTAATATTGCAGTCTTTGCTGCATCTGTTATTGTTAAAACAAGCTTGAAATACTTCAATAATTTTATGGCTTTAAAAAAACTAAAATTTTTGGCAATACCCTCCATCTTGGGCCTCTGCCGCATTAGTCAGTGTGCAATTTAAGCTAGAAATACAGTTTTATTTTTTGGGGTTTTAAAAAAACACCCTTTTTGGGCAAGATACTCAATTTTACAGCCCTTGCTGCATCTGTACGTGTGAAATTCAAGCGTTATATACAGCTGTCATATTCTGTTAATAAAAAAAACACCCATTTTGGGCAAAGTACTTAATATTGCAGTCTTTGCTGCATCTGTTATTGGTAAAACAAGCTTGAAATACTTCAATAATTTTCTGGCTTTAAAAAAACACAAATTTTTAGCAACAACCTCCATCTTGGGCCTCTGCCGCATTAGTCAGTGTGCAATTTAAGCTAGAAATACAGCTATAATTTTCTGGGTTTTAAAAAACACCCTTTTTGGGCAAAATACTCAATTTTGCAGTCCTTGTTGCATCTGTCAGTGTGAAATTCAAGCATTATATACTGCTGTCATATTCGATTATTAAAAAAACACCCTTTTTTGGCAAAGTACTTAAATATTGCAGTCTTTGCTGCATCTGTTATTGTTAAAAAAATCTTTAAATACAGGTGTACTTAAATAATTTTCTGGGTTTTAAAAAAACACCCATTTTTTGCAATACCCTCCATCTGGGGCCTCTGCCGCTTTAGTCAGTGTGCAATTTAAGCTTGAAATATAGCTATAATTTTCTGGGTTTTAAAAAACACCCTTATTGGGCAAAATACCAAATTTTACAGCCCTTGCTGCATCTGTACGTGTAAAATTCAAGCGTTATATACTGCTGTCATATTCTGTTATTAAAAAAACACCCATTTTTGGCAATATCCTACATCTGGTGCCTATGCCGCATTAGTCAGTGTGCAATTAAAGCTATAAATACAGCTATAATTTTCTGGGTTTTAAAAAACACCCTTTTTGGGCAAAATACACAATTTTACAGCCCTTGTTAAATCTGTGCTTGCAAAATTCAAGCGTTATATTCTGCTGTCATATTCTGTTATTAAAAAAAATATACATTTTGGGCAAAATACTTAATATTGCAGCCTTTGCTGCATCTGTGATTGTTAAAGACAAGCTTGAAATACTTCAATAATTTTCTGACTTTGAAAAAACACACATTTTTGGCAATAACCCCCATCTTGGGCCTCTGCCGCATCAGTCAATGTGCAATTTAAACACTGCTGTCATTTTCTATTAGTAAAAAAACACCCATTTTGGGCAAAGTAATTAATATTGCAGCCTTTGCTGCATCTGTTATTGTTAAAACAAGCTTTTAATACTTCAATAATTTTCTGGGTTTTAAAAAACACCCATTTTTTGCAATACCCTCCATCTGGGGCCTATGCCGCATTAGTCAGTGTGCAATTTAAGCTAGAAATACAGCTATAATTTTCTGGATTTTAAAAAACACCCTGTTTGGGCAAAATACTCAATTTTACAGCTCTAGTTGCAACCCCATGTGTGAAATTCAAGTGTTATATACTGCCTTCATATTCTGTTATTAAAAAAACACCCATTTTGGGCAAAAAATTTAATTTGCGGCCTTTTCTGCATCTGTCAGTGTGAAATTCAAGTGTTATTATACTGCTATCATATTCTATTAGTGAAAAAAAACACCTATTTTGGGAAAAGTACTTAATATTGCAGCTTTTGCTGCATCTGTTTTTGTTAAAACAAGCTTGAAATACTTCAATAATTTTCCTGGCTTTGAAAAAACACCCATTTTTGGCAATAACCTCCATCTTGGGCCTTTGCCGCATTAGTCAGTGTGCAATTTAAGCTAGAAATACAGCTATAATTTTCTGGGTTTTAAAAAACACCCATTTAGGGCAAAATACTTAATTTGCGGCCTTGTCTGCATCTGTCAGTGGGAGATACAGGCTTTTTAAAAAACACCCTTATTGAGCAAAATCCTCAATTTTACAGCCTTTGCTGCATCTGTGCGTGTGAAATTCAAGTGTTATATACTGCTGTGATATTCAGTTTTTTTTTAGAAAACACCCATTTTGGGCAAAGTACTTAATATTGCAGCCTTTGCTGCATCTGTGATTGTTAAAAACAAGCTTGTAATACTTCAATAATTTTCTGGCTTTGAAAAAACACTAATTTTTGGCAATAACCCTTCATCTAGGGCCTCTTCCGCATTAGTCAGTGTGCAATTGAAGCTAGAATTACAGCTATAATTTTCTGGGTTTTAAAAAACACCCATTTAGGGCAAAATACTTAATTTGCAGCCTTGTCTGCATCTGTCAGTGGGAGATACACGCTTTAGATACTGCTGTGCTATTCTGGTATAAAAAAACACCCACTTTGGGCAAAATACTTAATTTGCGGCCTTGTCTGCATCTGTACGTGTGAAATTCAAATGTTATATATTGCTGTCATATTCTGGTATTAAAAATACAAACATTAACTTAACTTAATTTTGCAGCCTTTGCTGCATATGTCATTGTGAGATAAACCCTTTAGATACTGTGGTTCTATTCAGTTATTTGAAAAGCAGCCATTTTGGTCAACAAACTCTAATTGCGGCCTAGTCTGTATCAGGACGTGTGAGATACACCCTTTACATACTGTGGTTCTATTCATTTTGGGCAAAAAACTTTAATTGGGGACTAGTCTGCATCTGTACGTGTGATATCCAACCTTTATATACTGTTGTTCGATTCTGCTATTAATTAAACACCCATTTAGGGCAAGATCCTAAATTTGAGAAATATGAGGAGAACGTCAAATAAGGGACGTGGCCCAGGTTGTGGTGCTGCTGGTGGAGCTCCTGTTGCAGGGAGAGGACGCGGTCGATCTGTGCCAGCTACACGCACAAGTGAAACCCCTTCCTCAGGTGCGAGTAGGCGACAGAACCTGCAGCGGTATTTGGTCGGGCCTAATGCGGCTCTACGAATGGTGAGGCCAGAACAAGTACAGGCGATAGTAGATTGGGTTGCTGACAGTGCCTCCAGTTCTTTCACATTGTCTCCCACCCAGTCTCCTGCTGAAAGATCAGAGTTGGCACCTGCAGCCGATGTCTATCAGTCTTTCACCTCACCCCCTTTCAAATCAGCCAAGCAGTCTGAGCCACAAGTCATGCAGCAGTCTCTTCTGCTTTTTGATGACTCTGTTAGCAGGGTTTCCTAGGGCCATCCACCTATCCCTGCCCCAGAAGTGGAAGAGATTGAGTGCGTCGATGCCCAACCACTTATGTTTCAAGATGAGTACATGGGAGGACCATCGCAGCATGTCTCGGATGATGACAAAACACAGGTGCCAACTGCTGGGGCTTTTGAAAGTGTGCAGACCGACAAGGAGGGCAGGGGTGAAGACTGGGTGGAAGTTGATTTGGAGGAAGATGAGGTCCTCGACCTCACATGGAATCAAGGTCATGCGAGTGACCTATGTAGTTCGGAGGAAGAGGCGGTGGTCGCACAGAGCCACCAGCACAGCAGAAGAGGGAGCAGGGTGCAAAAGCGGAGCAGCCATCCCCTAGACAGTACGCCTGCTACTGCCCACTGCAGCAAGGGGCCGAGCACACCAAAGCCAGCTCCAAGGAGTTCCCTGGAGTGGCAGTTTTTCAGACAATGTGCTGACGACAAGACACGAGTGGTTTGCACGCTGTGCAATCAGAGCCTGAAGCGAGGCATTAACGTTCTCAACCTGAGCACAACCTGCAGGACCAGGCATTTAAGTGCTAAGCACGAGCTGCAGTGGAGTAGACACTTCAAAAACCAAGAAAGTTCTCTGGCTCCTCCTGCTTCTTCTTCTGCTGCAGTCTCGGCCTCGTCATCCACCTCTGGAGTGACAGTGCCACCTGCCACCCCGCAAACAGAGGATATGCCAGCAACACCACCACCTGGGTCACCAAGCATCTCCACAATGTCCCACGGAAGCATTCAGCTCTCCATCTTCCAAACACTGGAGAGGAAGAGGAAGTACCCCCCTACCCACCCACGATCCCTAGCCCTGAATGCCAGCATTTCTAAATTACTGGCCTTTGAAATGCTGTCATTCCGTCTGGTGGAGACGGATAGTTTTAAAGGCCTTATGGCGGTGGCTGTGCCATAGTACGTTGTGCCCAGACAAAATCAGGTGTGCACTGCGCAACACCATCTATGGCAAGGTGCACCTCACTACGGATACGTGGAGCAGTAAGCACGGTCCTATACGTTATATCTCCATAACAGCACACAATGCAGTGGCGGCTGGGCCTGAGGCGGATAGCAGTTTGGCGCATGTCCTTCCACCACCGAGGATTGCAGGGCGCTTCAGTTTGCCTCCTGTTGCTTCCTCCTCCTACTCCGCTTCCTCATCCTCTACCGGCTCCTCATCCGGTCAGCGTAACACCTTCACCACCAACTTCAGCACAGCCAGGGGTAAACGACAACAGGCAGTTTCTAAAAATTATTATTTTGGGGGACAAACCCCACACCGTATTTTATTTTATGTCATTTCACTACTTTGTCTGTTACATTTATGGGTGAGATTTACCAATTTTTGGTTGTGATGTACCAATGCTATACCTAGTAGCCAGGTTAAAAAAAAAATTGTCAGTTCCATTTTCGGGTGAAATTCACCAATTTTTGGTTGTGATGTACCAATGCTATACCTAGACACCAATAATAAATGATTTACAGAGTGAGTACGTGTGCTAAGCCTACACGCCAAGTATAACACCAAAAGAGAAAGAGGCTAGCACAAATGGCAATGAATATAAACTTTATTATAATCTCAAAAAACAGACAGAGAATACAATGGTGGATGAAGGACACACAGGATAAAAACGGAACACCACTAGGCAATGTGTACACCAATACTGACGAGGTCACAGAGATACTAAGTAATAAGTAAATAACCCAAAGTGGGCATATAATACATCGACCCAGTCAGAACCGTCAACACAATACTAAAACATACACTCCTTGAGGAAGCTTACGCGAAACGTGCGTCGGGGCTCTCTGGATCACCACTCTGGTATTTATGTCATTATTTTTTCAGTAAACCATTCATTATATTATCCATGTACCCTGTACTTTGCACTTTGCACTTTATACTGATGTACTGTATCTGGTTTTAGTATTGTGTTGACGGTTCTGACTGGGCCCATGTATTATATGCCCACTTTGGGTTACTTACTTATTACTTAGTATCTCTGTGACCTCGTCAGTATTGGTGTACCCATTGCCTAGTGGTATTCCGTTTTTATCCTGTGTGTCCTTCATCCACCATTGTATTGTTTTTCATTGTATTTTATCGGATTCTCTGTCTCTTTTTTGAGATTATAATAAAGTTTATATTCATTGCCATTTGTGCTAGCCTCTTTCTCTTTTGGTGTTATACAATGCTATACCTAGTAGACAGGTAAAAATAAATCAATTGTCAGTTACATTTTTGGGTGAAATTCACAAATTTTTTGGTGTGATGTACCACTGCTATACCTAGTAGACAGGTTTAAAAAAAAAAAATTGTCAGTTACATTTTCGTGTGAAATTCTCCAATTTGTGGGTGTGATGTACCACTGCTATACCTAGTAGACAGGTTAAAAATAAAATAAAAATTGTCAGTTACATTTTTGGGTGAAATTCACCAATTTTTGGGTGTAATATACCCCTCCTTTACCTAGTTGACAACTTAATAAATTTAAATAATTTTTCTTTTACATTTTCGGGTGACAATAAACAATTTTTTTCTGTCATAGACCCCTGCACTACCAAGTAGACAGGTTAATTAATTTCTATAATTTTTCTGTTACATTCTTGGGTTCACATTGGATGTGAATAAACCCCTGCTTTGCATAGGTGACAGGGAATAAAATTTCAGAAATTCTTCTTTAATTGATGCACGCCACCTCCTTTCATTCAATGCTTAAACTTTAACAAGTTGTCCCACATTTGCGCTTCAATAATTTGTCCCACAATTGCGCTTTACTAATTTGTCCCACATTTGCGCTTTAATTTGTCCCACATTTGTGGTTCAATAATTTTTCCCATATTTCCGCTCGATCCCACAAATTTTTTATACTTGAATCTACCTTGGATTTGGTCTCTCTTTCTCACACTACCTCTCAGCCATGAAACCCTGATTCGCCGATAACCGTGATCAACATGGTAGGCTCAGAAAAGAACATTGAAAGTTGATAGAGAAGATATCCAAATGAATGGTAGATATCACTGGGATACCTCTGCATAGGTGACAGGAACTTAAATTAAAAAAAATCGTCTGTTACATTGTCAGGTGACATTTTTTACATTTTGACGGATAGAAACCCCTGCTCTGCATAGTTGACAGGGAATAAATTTTTATAAATTCTTCATTAATTGATGCGCGCCACCTCCTTTCATTCAATGCTTAAACTTTAACAAGTTGTCCCACTTTTGCGCTTTAATACTTTGTCCCATATTTCCACTCTATCATATTTAATTTGAAACAATTAACCTACCTTGGATGTGGTCTCTCTTTCTCACGCTCCCTCTCCGACGTGGAACCCTGATTCGCCGATAACCGTGATCAACATGGTAAGCCCAGAAAAGAACATCGAAAGTTGATAGAGAAGATATCCAAATGGATGGTGGACGTCACAGGGACGTGCGATCAGGCAGAAGTTATCTAGAGTCAACAAAGCCGCAGCAGGGCCTTTCCTGGCTAACATTTCCAAATCCAAAATACCACAGTGACATTCCCTATAATTTTTTATTAATCATTCCAATAACAGGGCATCTTAAGAGTCCTGTATTGTTATTTATTGCCACTACCTCCCCGAGTTGGGAGTGGGTAATTGCCGCGTGCCCCCTAATTTCCTCAAAATTCTTCTGTTTTAATAGCTTCTCCCACATTTCCGCTCGATCACAATAGACCTAAACCAAAACTCCATCCCCATAACAGGATCTGGGTCAGGATAACCAGTGTGGTCTATGTCACCTGTATTGGATATTTCACTCCCATCTGCTAGAAAGAAAGAAATCAAGTGGCAGTCCTATCATGTGGAGTCTTCTTGGTCTTGGGTGACTTTACTTTGCCGACCACTTGCCAGGATGGAGCCTTGGGAAGATCCGGTATCTGTAAATCTGCTGGTAGTGGGAGCCAAGGAGAAACTTCTAATGGAGCAATTCCCAGTTTGTCCCAGGCTTCGGTCAGGTCCTGTGGTGTTCTTATGATGATTTGTAGGCCTTCTTTAGTTGTGGCTAAGCCGAAGGGGAATAGCCATCTCACTAGAAGCTTATGAGCCCTGAGGGCGTCTGTTAGCGGTTTTAAGGCCCGGCGCTTGGCTAGTGTGCTTGGAGCTAAGTCCTGGAATATCTGGATTGGGGCTCCATTGTATGTCCCTTTTGTCCCTGGCTGCTTGCATCAGGGCCGCAGTATCTAGATAGTTTAGCAAGCCACAAATAACGTCTCTCGGTGGGCCACCTGAGGATGAGCATGGTCTCAGTGCCCTGTGTGCCCTTTCCACTATGATAGATGAGGCTTTTTCTTCACCCACCAGAGAGGAGAAAATGTCAGAAACCACTTGCGGCACCCCTTCCTTTGCGACATCTTCTGCTATACCCATTATGCGAATGTTTTTTCTCCTACTTCTGTTTTCATGATCTTCTATTTGCAGAAGAGCAGTATTAAGGTGAAATTGGTAGGAATGTAAAACATTGTGGACAGACTCACTGTGCTGGATGATTGCAGTCTGTACCTCCTCCAGTGCGACTACTCTGTTGCCAATTTGTTTGATGTCTGTTTTAATGTCTGCTATATCTCTCTGGAGTGGGGACAAGGCTTTGTATAAGACTTTCTTGCAGAAAGATCTTGAGAGAGGTAAGTCTTCAGCATCTCCAGCGCTCTCCGACATAGCGCATGAGCTTTCCCCGTCAGAATCTTCCAGCGCGACGGCAGCTCTGGCGCCTCCGAGCACAATCTTGTCTCTGCATGCTGGCGATGTACCTTGCTTTTTAAGAAATGTATCCATTTCTGACTGGTTCTTTACGGATCTCAGTGTGCCTTGTCTGTTCTCTGAACAGTCACAAGCCGTCTTCACCATTTTTTAGCAGATTTGAGCATGATATACTTGAATAGGAAGCAGCTTCAGTGAGGAGCTCTAAGTTCAGGCATCTATCACGGCTCGCGGCTAGCTCCGTCCCCCCTCCAGTGTACTTTTTCAATAGACGTGTCCGCTGCGGACAGTGACATTAGCTGCGCCACATCTCCAGTGCAAAGTGTGCGCATCCAAAAAATATCTGTGTCATCCAGTATACTTTTTCAATAGACGGTGTCCGCTTCTGACAGTGACATTACAAGTGTCACATCTCCAGTGTAATTTGTGCGCTTAAAAAATGTATCCGTGACATACAGTGTACTTTTTACGGAGACGCTTTGGACAGTGACATTACCGGTGGTACCTCTCCTGTATAATGTTTCCTCACCCCAAATACCTTTGACATTCCCTGTAATTTTGTATTAGCCGCTGGTGACAGCATTGACATTATCTGTGGGATATCTCCTGTGTGTCGTTTCCACATCCCAAATACCTTATAAATAAAAAAAAATGCGCATACACTTCCAAATCCTACGCTACTGTATGTGTGACATACTTTCAAGCATATATAAAATTTAATATGAAGAAGGCGAGCAGTAAGTGACGGGGAAGTGGTCATGATGCTGATGGTGCATGCAGAGGCCGTGGCCCTGGGCACGTTGAAACTGTGCCTGCTGCCAGAGCACAAGGAAAACAATCATCCACAATACCTAGCCTTATGTTCCAGTTTGCAGGGTGGCGCAGGACACCACTCTTGAAGTCAGACCAGGTGGTCGGTTGGATTGCAGCAGATAATGCTTCCAGTCACTTAAACACCACCCTGTCTTCCATCAAGTCCAGTCTCAGTAGCCAAGAGTCTGCTCAACAAAATCCTCATGCTGATCCTCCTTCCTCCCACCATGGAGAGTCTGGGCAAACAAGTGATCCCACACTTGTATATTCCGAGGAGCTCTTTTTTGCGCCATTCCTTGATTTGGCCCTCTCGCCAAGCACACTTAAAGAGGGACAGATCTTCTGCCCTGATTCCCAAACTCTTGAGCATCCCCAGTCACAAGAAGATGACGGTGGGGAACGGCAATTACTGTTTAATGAGGTGGATGATGATGAGACACAGTTGTCAATTAGTCAACGGCAATTACTGTCTCAAGAGGTTGATGAAGAGGATGAGACACAGTTGTCAATCACTGAGGTTGTGGTTAGGTATACAAGTCAGGAGGATGAGCAGAGTGAGGAAGTGAAGTAGAAGACGAGGTGGTGGACGATGAAGTCACTGACCCAACCTGGGAAAGTGAAAAGCCGAGCGAGGACAGCAGTACAGAGGGGGAGGGATCTGCAGCACTGCAGCAGGCTGGAAGAGGCAGTGGGGTGGCAAAAGGGAGAAGGCTGGCCACACCAAACAGGCCCGCAACTGTTCCCCGGAGCACACTCTTGCGGAAATCTCCCTTCCCTAAGGGGTAGGTGTTCCACAGTAGGGCGCTTTTTTGAGCAAAGTGTGGTTGATAAAAGAATAGTAGTTTGCAACCTGTGCAGTACCAAAATGAGCCGGGGCATGAACACTAGCAAACTCACCACTACCAGCATAATCCTCCACATGGCATCCAAACACCTTAATAAGTGGGTCGAACGCCAAATCCCCTGTCAAAGGCGCAGGCACCTGGACCTTCGCAAGCACCATCAGCGACCACATCCACTTCCGTGTCCAAGCGCAGCGTACAAATGTCCTTACCCCAGTCATTTGAATGCAAACACAAATACCCAGCCACCCACCCACAGGCCATAGCACTAAATGCGCAACTTTCCAAATTACTGGCCCTGGAAATGTTGCTATGTAGGCTTGTGGACACTGAGGCCTTCCACAGCCTGATGTCGGTGGCTGTCCCGCATTACTCAGTCCCCAGTCGCCACTATTTTTCAAGCTGTGCCGTGCCCACCTTACACCAACATGTGTCCCGTAACATCACATGTGCCCTGACCAACACAGTTACTGGGAAGGTCCACTTAACCATGGACACATGGACAAGTGCATTCGGCCAGGGACGCTACATTTCCGTGGTGTCATCCCCCACTTCTCCCCCTCCGCCTCCTCCTACACTTCCACCTCAGAATTATCCTTTAGCAGCACCAGTCAGCCATCATCGGTAGCAGGAAGCAGTAT
This sequence comes from Bufo bufo, assembly GCF_905171765.1. Classification (NCBI taxonomy): domain Eukaryota; kingdom Metazoa; phylum Chordata; class Amphibia; order Anura; family Bufonidae; genus Bufo; species Bufo bufo. The sequence continues at coordinate 760,815,577 of NC_053390.1, read as the reverse complement.
AGCACTGCAGTGGGAAAGTGTCAAAAGGCCGTGCTGAAGCTGATCTGCTTAGGTGACAAACAGCACAACGCCGCAAAGCTGTTGCAGGGGATAAGAGACCAGGCATGGTTGTGTCTGATAATGGCCGTAACTTGGTGGCGGTTTTGGAGCTTGGCAAGCTCACACATATCCCATGCCTAGCCCACGTCTTAAACTTAGTGGTTGAGCGGTTTCTCAAAACCTACCCAAAATTGCCTGAGCTACTGGTGAAGGTGAGTCGCGTGTGTGCACATTTCTGTCATCGACAGCTTCAACCGGCCTGTCAATGCTGTAGCAGCGCTGGAAATTGCCAGCTCACCGGCTGTTGTGCGACGTGAGCACGTGCTGGAACTCCACGTTCCACATGTTGGCCAGGCTTTATGAGCAGCAGAGGTCAGTAGTGGAATACCAGCTGCAACGTGGTCGTCGCCTTTCCAGTCAGCTTCCGGTATTCACAAGCGAGGAGTGGGCATGGATGTCTGACCTCTGTGAGGTTTTAAGAAACTTTGAGGAATCAACACAGATGGTGAGCGGCTATATTGCTATTATCAGCATAACCATCCCACTTCTATGTCTACTCAAGTGCTCACTGACAACTCTTTGCATGTGGAAGAGGCAGAAATGGGGGAAGAAGACATTACACAGTGTGATAGCCAGACTACCCTCCGTCCGTCTTTTCAGCGCGAATTGGACGATGAAGAGGAGGGGGAGAAGGAGCAGGAGACAGTTGCCTCCGTTAAAGAGGGTAGTACCCATGGAAGTTTAATTCCATCTGTTCAGATTGGGTGGGCAGAAGAGGAGGAAGAGGATGAGGCGATTGAGAGTGATCCTCCTGATGATGACAGCAATGTCTTGCCTGTTGGTACTCTGGCACACATGGCTGACTTCATGTTAGGCTGCCTTTCCCGTGACCCGCGGTTTATATGCATTTTAGACAACACGGATTACTGGGTGTTCACCATTCTCAACCCCCGCTACAAAGAGAACTTCTCATCTCTCATTCCTCTGGTGGAGAGGACGATCAAAACGCTGCAATACCAGAAGGTACTTGTTGAAATATTGCTCCAAAAATTTCCATCTGACAACGCTGGTGGCAGAGTCTGTACTTACTTGAGCAACCGAGGAGGGGAGACAAGAAGAACACACAGCAGTTCCAACAGAGGCAGGGCAACACTCTCCAAGGCCTGGGACAGTTTCATGGCACCCCACCAGCACCCTCAACCTGAAGCGCGGCCTAATGTCACAAGGAGGGAAAAGTTTTGGAAGATGGTGAAGTAGTACGTAGCAGACCGTGTCAGCATCCTCAGTGATCCCTCAGTGCCTTTAAACTACTGGGTGTCCAAGCACAAACTGGCACTCTAAGCCTTGGAGGTGCTGGCCTGCCTTGCCACCATCGTTTTGTCTGAGCGGGTAGTGCTTTAGTGCTCCTGGTGGCATTATAATAGATAAGCATATCTGCCTGTCAACTGAAAATGCTGACAGGTTGACTTTTATAAAAATGAACAAGGCCTGGATTGACCCTCACTTCTCGACTCCACCAGAGGAAAGCTGATGAACATAAAGGCTCTTTAAATGTGTTGTTTATAATGTACACTGTATTCCCATGCACCCCTTCCACCCAGAAAAATGGGTATATGGTTGAATCTTCCTTTTCTTATCCTCCTCCTCCTCTTCCATCATATCAACATGCTTATTCATTGCATATAATGCCCTCTCATATATGCCTTTGCATATAATGTTTTACAGGGTCAGCTCACCTGCAGGCCCTCGCATATAATGTTTTACAGGGTCAGCTCACCTACAGGCCCTCACATATAATGTTTCACAGGGTTAGCTCACCAGCAGCCCCTCACCTAAAATCTTTTACAGGGTCAGCTCACCAGCAGGCCTGCACCTAAAATCTTTTACAGGGTCAGCTCACCTGCAGGCCCGCACCTAAAATCTTTTACAGGGGCGGCTGACCTGCAGTCCCCCGCATATAATTTTTTAGATGGTCAGCTCACCAGCAGGCCTTCACCTACAATCTTTTACAGGGTCAGCTCACCTCCTGCAGGCTCGCAACTAAAATCTTTTACAGGGTCAGCTTACCTGCAATCCCTCGCAATATTATTTTTTTAGAGTGTCAGTTCAATAGCAGGCCATCAATCATAATTTTTCAAGGTTGTATGATGCCCTCCTTTATGTGTATTAAAGGGTGTATTGGAGCGCTGGTTCCTTGAAATTTTTGGCAGCCCTTTCCCTTAGTGCATAGGCTTTATGATTGTAGGAGTCCCACTACCTGAACAATTGTACCACAAAACGAATGAGGCCCTCCTTTATGTGGTATACAGGTTACAGGTTATATCGGAGTGTCTCTTCCTTGTAATTTTTGGCAGCACTGGCACTTTATATACAAGTAAATGAACAGGAAAGAATGTTTCCTAACAATTTTTCCTCCATCTAAAATCGATTTTATCTTCAGTTTGGTGCGTATTATTGTCAGTCTGTAAAAGTGGCGTACTTCTCGGACAACATTGTTCCCAGCAGCGACCTGGGAGTCCAATATTCATCCAGACATCCACCACATGCTATTCCCGAACCATTTCAGTGGTGTTTCCATCAATTTACAACTTTTTGTATGAACCAGACACCCTTCCGTCTTCAGAGCAGGGGGTGCATGGTTTAATGCTCGGTTCTCCCATTGACTTCCATTGTGCTCGGGTGCTCGGTAGAGGACCCAAGCATCCCGAGGTGTTCGGCTTGAGGCCCCGAGCACCCGAGCACTATGGTGCTCGATCAACACTAATAGTCTCCCAACAGATGCTGTTCTGGACACATATCGTAACTGGACTAAGGACAATTGTGCAAATGTATGACATAAATGAATATCTGCTCAAAGCAGGTGTAAAATGTTTTTCTGTCTGTGCAGTCAAAATGCCCCAAATTTAAGTTGCATGTGCCTTTTGCTGATGCCCCATCACCCTTTCCATTTTGGCTGGAGAAACAAATAAGATGGTTATACACATTAGATAACTAAATGATTGTTCAGCTAACAGCTGTTCTTCTCAAGCCCCCCATACATATGCATGTTCGATTTCAGTGAGTCATCTGTGCTGGTGGCTTATCACTTTTTATAAGCAACAGGGATTTCCCTTTTGCTATATGATTGCCTATTTACTAGTGTTGAGCACGAATATTCGAAAAACAAATTTATATCGCGATTATCGCCACTTCGAGAATTTGTGAATATTTAGAATATAGTGCTATATATTCATTTTTTAGAATATTTATAATTTTTTTTCCATCTGAAGTCATGATTCCTCCCTCCTTAAGTTGCTTGTGGGCCAATGACTCATTGGCCCACAAGCAAGAAGCAGGGAGGAATCATGTGTTCAGATGGAAAAAATGACGAATATTCTAAAAATGAATATATAGCACTATATTCTACAGTGCTATATATTCATTTTTGTTTATTTACAAATGGTCACATGGACCAACACTTGTCTCTTGATTTACATGTGTTAATTCTATATTGGTATAAAACATAACATTTATTTCCTTTATTAAAATATCCTACCTATGACTAACGTTTAAAATTATCAGCCGTGTCTGTGAGTTTATTATTTCTAGTCGTTGTCACTGGTCTTGCACTATTGTATCACAATATCAGCTAGCTAAGAGGCTCACGATATTTCCTGCCTCGCAGGGTCCCCTGCTCTATCCGGTTGCTCCCGTTATATGCTAGCACTGTTATCTCACAGTGACACTACGGAGATAGTATAGAACGGGGAGGCTTCCTGAGAGGGAATGCATTACAGTCCCCCAACTCGAGCACACTGTGAGATAACAGTGCTAGCATATAATGGCAGCAACCGGATAGAGCAGGGGACCCACTGTATGGATACATTCAAATATAATAAATAATCTAACAAGTTTTTTATATGAACATAGACCGGTTACATTGAATATATGTATGTAGTGCAGTAAGTCTACTGTGTTATGTGCCACTTGTGTAGGGGGTGGGAGACAAGGGGCCCACCTTGCTCAGAGGCCCACCGGGGGATTCCCCTGTAGCCCTGTGGGCCAGTCCGAGCCTGGATACAATAGTGCAAGACCAATGACAACGACTAGAAATAATAAACTCACAGACACGGCTGATAATTTTAAACGTTAGTCATAAGTAGGATATTTTAATAAAGGTAATAAATGTTATGTTTTATGCCAATATAGAATTAACATATGTAAATCAAGAGACAATTATTGGTCCATTTGACCATTTGTAAATAAACAATAGTGTCATGTCTTAAACATGTGTGAAAGGGTCAGTCTTGACAATCTAATATATTCATTTTTGACCCACGCCTCTATTGAGCACGCAATATTCGCATATTACGTGATTATTACCTTTCCGATTTTCGCGTAAAAAAAAAGAATGTCAAATATAACGAATATATTAAATTGCGAATATATGATGAATATTCTACAAAATTTTTGCGAAATATTATGAATTTGAATATGACCCCTGCCGCTCATCACTACTATTTACTAGTAATGCTAGGACAGTTTCTATGCAACTGCCTTGCATCAGATCCTGGGTAAGTTATCGCCTAGCTTGGCCTGATTAATTTTAGGTGGAGTCGTTGATTGCTTAGCCTTTGTAAGTCTAAGCTTTTTCTTCTCTGGCAATGGTACAGTATATGATGTGTCCATTTATTTCCAGATGCAATACCTTAATATTTCTAATGTGTTTTATTAGTGTCTCCTTGGACGTGAGGTCATCTTGTCCTTGACTGTTGTCAATGAAATTTTTTTGTTGAGTTAGTTTTACATTTTGTATGTTGTATTTCAGTATAGCTTTATTTCTATTCCCTGTCTTTCATCTTCTACCAACCTGGAAGCTGTTACATCTCCCATCTACTCCATTGATCGATTCCCATCTCCTCCATTCATGGCTATTATAAATCTATTAATTTGTTTATTTTAGTACATTATGGTCAGCCAGGATGAGAAGTCCTGAGGGTATCTGAGCACCAAAAAATTAGCACGTAGGAAAGGCGACCACAGTCTTGTAAAAAAGTAGAAACATTATAATCCCGGGAAAATGTCATGTTACAAAACTTACAATCCAGCTTTGCATTTAAGAATGTTGAGACACACCCATGCACATTAGATGATCAGCCAGTTTAGTAGACAAATATCTAATGTGTATGGCAACTAGAACTGAGATAAGTATTGAAAATTTTGATTCGGCTGCTTCTCCGAATATTACCAAAAAATGTACTTTGTGGCGATTTATGTAGTCACCAAGCTTATTTCTTTGTAAGTAGTGGGTTCAATGACGGGTTAATACGTCACCATGCATGGGATTTCACGCGGGATCTTCAATCAAGATGTCGGCAGCCAGGTCTTCGCGATCAAATGGATGAGGTAAGCATGATTTTTTTTTTGCATTTTTTACCACCATCCAGGGAAAATCGATTTGTTACTTTGAAGCACGAGGAAATTCAGCTTTGCGACAAATCAAATTTTCCCTGAAATTCGGATCAAAGTCCACTTTGTGGACTTCGATTTGCTCAACACTAATGGCCACCTTTAGTAAATGTGTCCCAATTTCCTTTAGATCATATGTAATAGGTAAGAGGACAACAAAGGACAATGGGAAAAAGACAAGTTCATGTTAACGCAATCTTTCTTCCTTTGTAAAGTGTAACCGCTTTATGAACAAAGGCAAAGTTAAAAGGATCCTTTATTACTATATATTTATTTTCTACTTTGTGTCCTTTTGATCTTTCTATTCTTATAACAAAGCATCCACAATTATTCTCATGTGCAGTGATTTGTTTTTGTCTTGGTTTGTTCATTGCCAATTGAAGGTTCTTTACTGCGGTCATTTCAAAATGTCACCGGCTCCATCGGCCAAGCAAACACATCTGCAATGGAGATGAACATTGCACGTAATACCCGGCATTAATGTCACAATGCACTTTATAGAAATACAAATGACTGCAAATTTAAACAAAGTGAATAATTCACCAATCTCTTCTGTTACAATCTACAATAAAAGAACAAGCTTTTCTAATTTACAGAATCTCCGACTTTTTTGTGTTGTTCCTTAACAATGTGCTGAGTTTATAAAGATTTATTATTCTTGAAAAAAAAGTGCTAGCATCTCCATCCCAAGTCTATTCACAGAGATTTGCATTTGAATACCCAACTAATTGTTAAAAATTAACAATTAGAAGAACAATATGTAGAGGAAAATACTGGCATTGGTGACTGGCTCCTGAGAATATAGGATACATTTAGGAGTTATTTATGTAATTGAATTGAAAAAGGACAAAAGAATACAATTCTGCATGTTCTGGCAGTCACACAAATGCATTACGAGAAATGACTGCTGGTACCTCATCCTCCTCAAACTCTCTCCCGTCTCATTTTCTTTCATTATGGCAGAATATTCTTGATGTTCTATGATATTTTAAGATATAAAAAAATGAAAAATACAAGGTTGACAAATAATAGTAACCATTTCATTTAAAGGAATTATCTGTTTTGCCAAATCACAAATTCTTAAAAGGGTCACTTGACAATAGATAAAAAAAGTGCCCTCTTGCAGAGACCCGCGATCAGCATTAATCTATGTGGAAATTTTGCTGTAAGTGTTTGATTGCCCTGCAACTCCACTGCAGGAGAAACTAGGATTTACACATGTTCTCTTTGAAATCAAAGTGATGTCTGTTTAATGCAGGGTGTGATAGGTCCTCCGTAGTAAGAGAGACTCTTTTTTTCTGTGCTCGGAGAATCTGAATAGAAGACCCCCTTAACTCCAACATCAAATAAAGGGTTTGTCGAGGATTAGTAAATACAGTTGCTTTCTTCCAAAAATTGGACCACACCAGCCCTCCTTTGTAGTATTGCAGCTTTGCTTCTTTCACCTCAACTGAGCTGAACTGCATTACCAGACACGACCCATGGACATGTGGTGCTGTGTCTGGGAGAAAGCAGACTTTGTCATAAATTTACCAGGCCACACTCCCGTGATGAGTCTGGCTGCTAGCATTACTCTATTGTAACCAGCCATGCTGACAGTGGGGTGATCGACCTTTTAAAGAGCAAAGATGCCAGGCCAATCAGTGTCGGCACTGGCGTCATGTGCTTCCCGAAAGGGGGATACTTAAACAGACAACTTCTGGCCACAGTTTCCTGTGATTTGTCCTTCTTGTATCACACGCTTAGTTTGTGGTTTTATGTGGATTCCTGGACGTCTAACCTTCTGCCTGCTAGTGACTTTGCCTCTGGCTATTGATTCTGGTTCTGATGTTACATCCTGGTTTTGACTCTGCTTGATTTGTTTCTTTCTTTGTTCTGATGGTATTCTCTGGTTTTGTCTCCCCTAATTAGGTTCTGTGCGCTTAGTCAGGTCAGGGACCTTCATCCAGTTTGGGGCTTCTGTTTTGGCTGGATCATCCAAGTAGGTAGGGACAGTGATGGAGGTCAAGTCTGCACGGTTCCCTGCTTGACATGACAGACATGTCTTTTTTTTTTTATAATCTTTACAGAAGTCTTGTCATAAAAAAACATAGAAACATAGAAGATTGATGGCAGAAAAAACACCACCTGGTCCATGTACTTTGTCTTTATAATGTATCTTATTTATTTTAGGGATTTGTGGGGGAAAATTAGGGTGAAAAAGATGTTGATAATGATATGTTTTCTTTTTTAAAGTTGATGGATAATATTGGAACCTAATAAAATTTGTTAAATAAAAAAAAAAAATATGAATGAATTTCAGGTATTTTTCCAAGTCACTATCTATATATATTTTTTTAAATGTTTATAATCCAGCAATTTTCACACTGGCCACTAGGCCTTATAATAGGCCATGAGTTCTTATTCCTTATAGGTAACTTTTCAGTAGTTATTATCATTATCACCACATGCAGTATCACCTCTATATAGATAAGACAGAATACACCATTCACAATAGATGATATCACAGCTATCACTCCCTCCTAAACTCTTCACAGGTCACAGAGCATGCCTAGAAAAATCTCCCATAGAAGTCAATAATTCAGCTCATTTGCATTGTGTCTATGGCCCATGTAACTGCTCTCAAAAGACAGGAATTCTTAAAGGGTTTCTACCACCAGAAATACCGTTATGTAGCTGACTGATATAGCGATGCGCTAATGTCAGCACTACATAACAGTCTGTTTCTAACATTTGTCCCTGCAGCCGTTTTTGTTAAAAAAGCACTTTTATTATATGCTAATGAGCCTCTAGGTGCTATGTGGGCGTAAAATCAGCACCTAGAGGCTCCGTCTACTCACCCTTTATCCCGCCCAGGTCCAGTGTTCTGCCCGCCCAGCTCCTCTTGATTGATGCCACTGTTCCCTGCATCGTTGGCAAAATCCCGCACCTGCTCTGTTCACTTCTGTCTTCGGCGCAGTGAGTGAAGGCCGCTCTCCTGATGCCGGCTTCCTCACTGTGACGTAGTCGGCGCAGGCGCAGTGAGGAATCCGGCACCAGGATCGCATCATTCACTCACTGCGCCTGCGCCGAAGACAGAAGTGAACGGCGCAGGCGCGGGATTTCGCCAACGATGCAGAGAACAGTGGCATCAATCAAGAGGAGCGGGGCGGGCAGAACAGGGGACCTGGGTGGAATAAAGCGTGAGTGGACGGAGCCTCTAGGTGCTGATTTTACGCCCACATAGCACCTAGAGGCTCATTAGCATATAATAGAAGTGCTTTTTTAACAAAAACGGCTGCAGGGACTAATGTTAGAAACATACTGTTATGTAGTGCTGACATTAGCGCATCGCTATATCAGTCAGCTACATAACGGTATTTCTGGTGGTAGAAACCCTTTAACATATTTTAGGCCTTATGGCCAGTGTGAAAATTGCAGGATTAAATATTTTTTTTTCCTATATATATTTTTATAGAAAAAATTAAAACAAACTGACTAAAAATTCGAAACAAAATGTTCAACATAAAATGTGATTTAAACAACAGGTCATTTTCTGATGACATACTCCCTTTAAATTATTAACTTGAATTTACACATTGACATTTTAAGGGGATCACTGGAGATATGCATTAAAAGTTTAAGTGAATGAATTTGTAAGGCCCCTATCACACGGGCGAGTTTTCCGCGCGGGTGCAATGCGTGACGTGAACGCATTGCACCCGCACTGAATCCTGACCCATTCACTTCAATGGGGCTGTGCACATGAGCAATGTTTTTCACGCATCACTTGTGCATTGCATGAAAATCGCAGCATGCTCTATATTCTGCGTTTTTCACTAGTGTTGGGGGAGCATGCTCGGCACATCGAGATGTTCGGCCCAATACTGCAATGCTCGAGTCTCCTCCAGCACATTTGTTGCCTGCTACGCAGCCAATAAATGTGCAGGTAAGTATTGTCATTCACTGTAATGCCGTAGCCATGTTGGCTGCTGGCATTAAAGTGTTTAGCTGGCCGGAACGCGTCATCGGGTGCTATATAGCATGGCTCAGTCTTAGTCAGGGAGAGCTGGAGAGCAGAAGGGAGAGACAGTGTAGGGATTGAAATAGCAATATTTTAGTTTTTATACTTGTTATAAATCCAAAAGTCCTTTAAAGGACTATTGTTGTGTGTGGCAGCAATACATATTTTTAGCGCAACCTGCGCTAAATTGCTAAAACTTGTTAGAGACCCAAAAGTCCTTTTAAGGACTATATTTGTATCTGCCAGCAATATATATTTTTAGCGCATCCTGCACTAAATAGCTTGCAATTGTTTGGCCGCTGCAGACAGCGACATTATCTGCACTACATCTCCTGTCTAACGTGTGCGCAGCCTAAAAATATCAGTGACATCCAGTGTACTTTTTCCGTAGACGGTGTCCACTGCGGACAGTTACATTACCTGTGCTACATCTCCTGTATAACGCTTGCATATCCGAAATATCAGTGACATTCAGTCTAATTTTTTTGCTGCTGGTGACAATGACATTACCTGCGCTACATCTCCAGTATAATGTTTGTGCATCCTAAATATCTGTGACATTCATTCAGTGTAATTTTTTATTAGCCGCTGGTAACAGCAACATAACTTGTGCTATACCTCCTGTTTAACGTGTGCGCATCCTAAATATCAGTGACATTCATTCAGTGTAATTTTTTATTAGGCGGTGGTGACAGCGACCTTCTGTTTATGGTGAACTACATGTGGTAGGATGTATCTTTTTCCCTTTTTTTTACCACAGCAAGTGGAGTCTTTTATGTATCTTTGTGTATATATATTTTATCATCTTGTGCTTCTAGACCGCATTTTACCCTTACATACCCCCTTATGAATCCACTTCGGGGGAAAAAACGCATCGGGGTGAGCCGGTAATAGGTCCGACCACGCAGGACTTCTTAGGGCAAATCAGGACAGGTACGGGGATGGGGAGACTCCAACTTTAGGGGTCGTCCCCAGGCTGAGGGTTGACCAGGGTTTCCTTAGGGACAGTCATCCCCCTGGTATACCGGTACCCCATATTTCAGATACTGTCCACATCCCCTTGTTTTTTACTGCTATTGTGGTTTGTTTTTGTTTCTTTACATTTACGTACAGTTGTATTTTGTACCTACTAGAGCCAACCTTCTTGGTAGGTTACTTTTTTATCTACATTAGAAATAAAGTATCAGTTTTTAAGGGTCCTCGTTTCTTGAGTAAGTAGTTTCAAATTTTGGGACACCACATCATCTTTTCTATATCGCTATATATTCCCCATGTTTTGACAGCGACATTACTTGCACTATACCTCCTGTTTAACATGTGCACATCCTAAATATCAGTGACATTCATTCAGTGTAATTTTTTATTAGGCGGTGGTGACAGCAACATTATTTGCGATATACCTCCTGTTTAACGTGTGCGCATCCTAATATATGTGACATTCGGTGTACTTTATTTGCGGGGTATTCACTGTAAGCATGTATGGGGCATACTACAATTACTGACATCTAACCAGTCTTAGTGTGAACAACATCCAAGGATAATTGTGGAATATTTGCTGCAAGAATGTATGGGGCATGTGTAATCACTGACCTTTGACCATTGCCAGTGTAAATAATATCCAAGGATAATTGTGGAGTATTTGTTGCAAGCATGTATGAGACATGGTGTAATTACTGACTACTAACTATTGCTACTGTGAATAGCATCCAAGGATAGTATGGTGATTCCAATCAGTATTGATAGGAATGGTGCAAGTTTTTAAATTCATGTAGCTTATATGATACCCCTCCATGTGTGTATTTTTTACCCTCTTATACTGAGGATATATGTATATTTACTTTATTACAACAAGAATTACATGGGATTGGGGTTTTGGAGGATTTGTTCTGTTATTTAGTTATATGTATTGTATTTCATTGTGTTTTTACATACCTAAGTGAGCAGTAAAGGGTTAAATGCAAGGAGTGGCTGACATTATAATCACCTGTGTAGTAATGAAAATCCTAACCTGGTTGGTGCAGATCTTTGCTTCCCAGGTATATAGGAGCATCATGCTTGCATTTACTCCATACCATGATTATGATCGTATAGATCGAAACGCGTTGGTAGTGTCACCATCATCGATGTGAAGAAACTGCATTCTATTACATTTAAGAAATAAAGAATGAAGATTTTTATTTATCTCAGTGCTGGACATCTCTTACTACTTTTCTGTACTTTATTTGTACATACACTTACAAAACCTGTGCTACTGTACGTGTGACATACTTGCAAGCATATATACCATTTATTATGCGCAAGGCGAGCAGAAAGGGACGGGGAAGTGGCCGTGCTGCTGATGGTGCATGCAGAGGCCGTGGTCCTGGGCTCGGAGAAACTGTGCCTGCTGCCAGAGCACAAGAAACACACTCATCCACGATACCTAGCTTCATGTCCCAGTTTGCAGGGCGGTGCAGGACAACGCTCTCGAAGTCACACCAGTGCGACCAGGTGGTCGGTTGGATTGCAGCAGATAATGCTTCTAGTCGGTTTTATGACACCCCACCAGCACCCTCAACCTGATGCGCGGCCTAGTATCACAAGAAGAGAAAAGTTTTGGAAGATGTTCAAGGAGTACGTATCAGACTGTGTCAGAGTCCTCAGTGATCACTTTGTGCCTTACAACTATTGGGTGTTCAAGCTGGAAACGTGGCACAAACTGGCGCTCTATGCCTTCGAGGTGCTGGCCTGCCCCGCTGCCAGCGTTTTGTCAGAGCGTATATTTAGTGCTGCTAGGGCATAATAACTGATAAGCGCATTCGCCTGTCAACTGAAAATGCCGCTCGGTTGACTCTTATAAAAATGTACAAGGCCTGGATTGCCCCTGACTTCTCTACTCCACCAGAGGAAAGCGGCTGAACATAAGGGCACTCTAAATGTAGCTTTAATGGTGTATTGAATACACTGTATTCCAATGCACCCCTTCCACCACTAAAAAGGGTATATGATTCAATCTCCATTTTCTCATTCTCCTTCTCCTCCTCCATCATATCAACATGCTTATTAGGCTGCCCTCGCTCCTAATGTTTTAGAGGATCAGCTCAGCAGCAGGCCCTCACCCATAATGTTTTAGAGGGTCACCAGCAGGCCCTCAACCATAATGTTTTTGAGGGTCACCAGCAGGCCCTCACCCATAATGTTTTTGAGTGTCACCAACAGGCCCTCAACCATAATGTTTTAGAGGGTCAGCTCAGCAGCAGACTCTTACCCCTACATTTTTAGATGGTCAGCTCGGCAGCAGGCCCTCGCCCACAAATTTTTTTAGATGGTCAGCTCGGCAGCAGGGCTTTGCCCACAAAATGTTTTAGATGGTCAGCTCGGCAGCAGTCTCTCACCCACAATTTTTTTTAGATGGTCAGCTGGGCAGCAGGGCCACACCCAAAACATTTTTTAGATGGTCAGCTCGGCAGCAGGCCCTCACCCCTAATGTTTTATATGGTCAGCTCAGCATCAGAACCTCACCCCTAATGTTTTAGATGGTCAGATCAGCAGCAGGCCCTCGCCCCTAATGTTTTAGAGGATCACAGCAAGCCTTTGCTCCTAATGTTTTTGAGGGTCACCAGCAGGCCATCAATCATCATTTTTCAAGGGTGTGTATGATGCCCTCCTTTATATGTAATAAAGGGTGTATTGGAGTGCCAGTTCCTAATAATTTTGTCAGCCCTTTCCCTTAGTGCATTGGCTTTATGAGTGTAGGAGTCCCACTACCTGAACAATTGTACAACAATGTGAATAAGGCCCTCCTTTATGTGATATACAGGTTGCACCAGAGTGTCTCTTCCTTGTAATTTTTGGCAGCACTTGCACTTTATATTAAAGTAAATATACAGGAAAGAATGTTTCCTACCAATTTTTCCTCCGTCTAAAATCGATTTTATCTTCGGTTTGGTACGTATTATTGTCAGTCTGTAAAAGTGGCATACTACTCGGACAACATTGTTCCCAGCAACGACCTGGGAGTCCAAGATGCATCCAGACATCCTCCCCATGCTGTTCCCGATAAGTGATGGACGAACATCGGCGTTCGCCACGGACCCCATTGACTTTGATGTCAGACGAACCTGAAAAACCTTCAGGTCATATTTGCAGCCATCAAATACTTACTAGAAGTGCACAAATAGTCCCAAAACATGGACAGTGACATACCAGAGGGGGATCAATGGCAAAAATTCTCACCAAAAATATGTATGTTGATCAGGGGCCATTTTTATGCGTCTTAAAGGGAAACTCTCCAAAATGTGCCCTGCTGGAGCCTAGAAAATTTTTATTTTAGGCCATGGGAGTACAGGCCCCAAAAATTAGGCATTCTCCTGACAGAAAAGAACAAGTAATTATATAGCTGGAGGTACATTAGGTGGTCACTGGATAACAATTTTACTGTAGGCCAGTGGAGTACAGGCCCCAAAAATTAGGCATTCACCTCACAGAAAAGAACAAGTGATTATGTGGCTGTAGGTATATTAGATGGTCACGGGATAACAATTTTACTTTAGGCCAGTACAGGCCCCAAAAATTTGGCATTCACCTGAAAGAAAAGCACAAGTGATTATGTGGCTGGAGGTACATTAGGCAGTCACTGAATAACAATTTTACTGTAGGCCAGTGGAGTACAGGCTCCAAAAATGAGGCATTCACCTGACAGAAAAGGCCTTTTATGCTGCTGTATATACATAAGACAAGCACCATTCTTTTTTCTGTGTGGTGGCGGATATTTGTGGGCTGGCATGAGGAAATTCAATTACACGTGGTTGTCTCAGTTGTTGAATTACTCCGAGATCCATGCCTCATTAATTTTTAGAAATGTGAGGTAGTCCACACTCGTGAGCTAGACGAGTGCGCTTTTCGGTCACGCACCCCCCTGCTGCGCTGAACGCCCTTTTGGACAGGACACTCGACGAGGGGCAAGTCAAGAGTTCCATGGCAAATTGTGCTAGTTCTGGCCACAGGTCAAGCCTGCACACCCAGTAGTCCAGGGGTTCCTCGCTTCTCAGAGCATCCACATCGGCTGTTAACCCGATGTAGTCGGACACCTGTCGGCCAAGGCATTCCCTGAGGCTGGATCCGGAGGGCAGCTGTCGATGGGTTGGCTGCAAGAATTATCTCATATCCGAAGTGAACAACACACCTTTAAACTGCCCTCTTCTTGCAGGCGCAGTAGGATTGGTACCCACACCTGTTTCGCTGTGGGTGGAAATTCCTCTGCCAGCGCCCGCAACAGCAAGATGCAGCATCTCTTGCAGCAAGGCCTGGAAATGCTGCATTCTGACAGCCCTCTGTGATGCTGGTAACATGTCAACCATTTTGTGTTTGTACCGGGGGTCTAAGTACGTTGCCACCCAGCACTGGTCTATGAACTTTATGATTTTTATAGGGGGTCCCTCTTCAAACACTGGAGTATAAATGCCCCCATTTGCACTAAATTGAAAGCAGGGGAGCGCCCTGGCTCCTGCTCATCGTCCAGGAGAATATCATCCTCGATCTCCTCCCCCCAGCCACGAACAACACCAGGGATCCCCGAAAAGTTTAAAGTCCCTCTCAAAGCCTGCTCTTTTTGCTCCTCCTCCTATTCCCAGCCACCATCCTCTTCTGACTCCTCTTCAGACTCCTGTTCACTTGTCTCAGATGGTGTAGCCCCCCCTGGGAATTCATTCAGCATTGCGACTTCCTCATCTTCCAGCTTCTGCTCCTCAACGGCTTGATCTATAACACGATGCAATGCACACTCCAGAAAGAAGGCGTAAGGTACAATGTCACTGATGGCACCCTGGCTGCGACTGACCAGTTTGGTGATCTCATCAAATGGCCGTAGAAGTCTGCATGCGTCGCACATGAGCAGCCACTGGCACGGTGAAAAGAAACCAAGTTATCACAGCCTATCAAGCATATACAAGGTGGAGTTTGTCGGGCTGTCACAAATCAGACATCTGACGGGCAGGTGGTGTCGTCGCTGAACGTCAGCAGGGCGAACCATGACCGTGTAAAATCTTCTAAAATGGTCAGAGATTTTCCTGGCCTGCCGCAAGACGTCCTGGACCCCAGGGTTTTTGGCAACGACTAAGTTCAGGACTTTTGCCATGCACAGCACGTGTGTCATTTTGCCCTGTTTCAGCGTGCTCAGCAGAATGGCAACGTTGTCGCACACCACTTTACCAACTGTTAAATTGAGCGGGGTTAGCCACTGATCGGCCTGTGACCGCAGAGATGAAAGCAGTGCAGGACCCGTGTGTCTCTTGGCTTCCAGGCATAACAGCCACAGCACAGCATGGCAACATCTCACCAGGCAGGTCGAATAGGTTCTGGGGAGCTTGGGGAGTGAAGCGGAAGAGGCGGTAGCAGTGGAAAAGGAGGAGTCAGCCGAGGAGGAGACGAAGAATGGAGTAGGAGGAGGAGAAGAAGAGGCAGGCCTGCATGCAATCCGTGACTGTAACACCAAATCCACACGGGTTACAAGCTTGATGGCCGTCAGAAAGTTCATCCAATGGGCAGTAAAAGTTGTACCTTCCCTGGTCAGATGTATCTTGGCACCGACACTGTGTGCCAGAGATATATTCACTTGTCGCTGAACGTGGCCATATAGCTCTGGAATGCCCTTCTTTTAGAAATATTTCCTTCTGAGGACTCTCCATTGCGGTGTGCCAATGGCCACAAATTTTCTAAAGGCCTCCGAGTCCACCAGATTATATGGCAGTAGTTGGCAGGCTAGCAGTTCCGACAAGTCATCGGTCAGCCGTTGGGCAAGAGGTACATTTGGGCCATGGAAGGCTGCCTTCTGCCAGATGACGACGACGGCACGGTGGAAGGTGGAGTGAAGGAAAAATGGGAGGAGAGAGGAGAAGGAGAAGAAGCAGGATATGGAGCGCAGGGTGTGTGGCTTTGTGGGTTCTGACGGCATTGCTCCCACTGGGCTCGGTGATGGGAGGCCAGGTGCCTTATTAAGGTGGTCATCCCTAGGTGAGTGTTGGGCTTACCGCGACTTATGCATTGACAGCACAGGCTGCAGATCGCAACACTATTGTCAGCAGCTGACACGTTAAAAAAAGCCCACACTGCGGAGCCATGTGCCGGCGTCCTGGGAGCACAAGATGTGACCGTGCATGGTGGATGGCTCGCTCCAGATACATTTGCAGTCTGCATTTTGCCTCCTGTGCACTTTGAGTTTTGTCTCCTTCTCCTCCTTCTCCTCCCAATATGCTGCTTCGTCTCTCCCACTGAACTCCTTTCCTCTTCCTCTCTTGTGGGCACCCAAGTGACATCTAGGAGAGGAGGAAGAGGAGGTCATCATTGTCACCTTCACCACCACTGACATTAGAGATCTCAGAGCAGGCAGCAACAGCGGGGACTACCCTCCTTGGGCTGATCTGGGTACTGTCGTCAGACCGCTGGGTGGCGGCTGTTGCTACCTCCTCTTCCTCATCTGATGCCAAGAATGGCTGCGCATCGGTAAGGTCTAAGAATGGAAGGGAAAAAAAATCCTCTGACTCAGGTGGAGGGGCTATGGTAGGGGTGGTGGTGGTGTCTTTGGGGGTGCACACAGCAGAGAGTGAGGAGGGTGCAGATAC